>NC_137977.1:18621853-18634353 GCF_963924665.1 Micromys minutus
CCTGGTCTCTGTGAACCCACTTGAAACCCTGTCAGCTGATTCCATGGGCTGTGTTTCTGTTGTGCCTGTGATGCCTCTGCCCACTCCAACCATTCCTCCCCGCTTCCACAGTAGCATGGTGACTACAGTTAATGATGCATCCCATACTTAAATGTGCTAAGAGTCCATCTTATCTGGTCTCATCATACAGAATGCTGTGTGAAGTGAGAATGCTAATTAGCTGTGTAGTGGTATCTTAATCACATATGGGTGTGTATTGCATATGTACATTTAAAAAGCAGGCCCTGTACTTTATTTGGCTGTGCGAATATACATCTCTTTCCATCAGTTGCTGGATAAAGTCTCTCTGGTCTCTCTGATGGCTGCTAGATCCCACTCACAGCATATCCTGTAGGTATGGCAAACTAGATTGGAGGTTTTGTGGATGGATTTGTGTCTCAATCCCCCATTTGAGGCCTTGCCTGGTTAAAGAGGACAACAGGTACTGTATGGAGGAGTCTTCCCTGGGGTTAATGTCAGATTCCATGGAGTTTCCTTTGCAATAGTTTTCTACACTGCTCCTGAAAGGTTCCACAGTTCCAGTTCTAGTATTCTCTACTTCTATTTCTCACCATCCTGACTTCAACACTCCTGTTTCCATTCCTACCCAGTTCACTCTAAAAACCTATTTTATTTGGCTTTCCCAGGGAGGTCCCTGAGTTCCACTTAAGCCTTCCTTCTTATTTTATGAGTGTGAATATTTTACATATGGGCCTAGTGCCTGGTTCACTGTGAATGAAAACCAACAAAAGTATGTTGAACTCCCTGAGCCTCACTCCTCACTCTTTGCATTGTCTGTTTATGTGTGTGTGTATTTGCATGCGTGTATGAGAGAATGCATGTAGAGGCTAGAGTCTACCTCGGGTGTTGTTCCTCATGAATCAACCATATTTTTGTTTTGAGACTGTGCCTCTTACTGGCTTAGAACTAACCTTCTAGGTTAGGCTGGCTGATCCGTGAGCTCCAGGGACCTATATGTCTCAGCCTCCCCAGCATTGGCTTTACAAATATGTCACTGACTCCTGACTTTTTTGTTTTAATGTGGGTTGGTTCTAGGAATTAAACTCAGTTTTTTGTGCTAGAAAGAAAAGCACTTTACTGACGGAGCCACTTCCCCATCCAGTCGTCCTGAATTTCCCCCTCCCCTCCCCCCCACTAACCTTAATTCTGAACAAGTCACTTGGTAGCTTTCTTCTTCCTCAACATAGACCAGTCTCTCTCTCTCTCTCTCTGGAAATTCTGTGCTCCTTTTGGAACATTCCTGTCCAGTGGCTGTTGTTTAAGCTCAGTGGCTTAAACAGCAAGTCTTCATTCTGTCATGGTTCCGAGACCAGGGGCTGAAACGATGCCAAATTTTAACAACTGAGTCATACTCTACTTTGTAAACTTACCTCATTAATTTTATTCTATTTTTCATTTGAGGTGTCCCTAGGTGTTTTCAGTTTCTGGCTATTATGACTAAAGCTATGAACATAGTTGAGTAAGTGTCCCTTTGATAGAATGATGCATCCTTTATTAATATCCCAAAAAGTGTTATAGTTGAGTCTTGAGGTAGAGGTAGTCCTAATTTTCTGAGGAACCGCCATATTGATTTTCAAAGTGGCTATACACCTTTGCACTCCCACCAGCAATGGAGGAACATTCCTCTTGTTCCACATCCTCTTCAGTATCTGATGTCACTTGTGAGTTTGTTCTTAGTCCTTCTGATATGTATAAGATGGAATCACAAAGTAGTTTTGATTTGCATTTCTCTGATGACAAAGGATGTTGAACATTTCCTTAAGTGTTTCTCAGTCATGTTAGATTCCTCTGTTGAGAAATCCCTGTTTAGATCTGTACCCCATATTTAATTGGATTATTTAGTTTGCTGAAGTTTAGCTTCTTGAGTCTATATATCTTGGGTATTAGCCCTCTGACAGATGTGGAGTTGGTAAAAACATTATCAACTCTGTATGCTAATGTTCTCTTTTCCTTACAGAAGCTTTTCAGTTTCATTAGGTCTGATTTATTAATTACTGATTTTAGTCCTCTTTTCTGTTCAGAAAGTAGATATAAGCTGTCAGTAGTAGGTAGGGATGCAGTGATGGCTTCTTAGTGTTTTGATTTGGATTTTGCTTATAATTAGAGAGTTCAAAATATTTATAATTTTAACTTTTGGTCTTCTTTTAAGAAATGTCTAGACAGGTCCACTATACATTCTTGAATGTATTGCTTGTTTTTTTATTGAGTAATTATGAGTTTCTTACATATTTTACATTTTAAATATTAATCCCTTACCAGCTTTGAAGTTCGTATTTTTGTCATGCTGTATATCATATGCAAAATACACATGCTGGGCAAATAAAAGCTTCACTACAGAACTACATTTCCATACTAGGCTTTGGAAGGAATGATGTCATGCTAAGTATCCATGGATACCCTGAAGCTTGACATCTTCCTGATACAACCTCAAAAGTACAGAAAACAAAAGTGTGCACCCCCTATCAATATTTTCTCCCATTCCATAGTGTTTTGTTTTGTTTTAACTCTATTGAATGTTCCCTGTGCAGTGTTTGTTTGAAACAATCCTGTTTATCTGATTATCTATATTTGCTTTTGTTGCTGATACCTTAGGCTTTGTATCAAAAAAAGAAGTAAATTTAGAAGACAAAACAAAATACAAAACAAAATAAAAAAAAAAAAACTTGTTCCTGTTTTCACTCTGCAAAACACCAGTCCTATTCCCTTTCTCCCTACTTCTATGAGGATACTCCTCCACCCACCTGCTTTGCAGCCTTATAGGAAGAATAACAATATCAACTATCCAGACCCCGCATTTGTGTTTTAAACTCAATCTAGATGTTCAGATGGGATAAAGTATTTTAGTACAGATAACTTCTACATCATATTTTTAGATGTGGGCTTTTCTGTTTGTACATTGCTGGATGAACAGGAGGCTCACTTTAATATTCATGAATATCTGTAGTTTGTGTAGATCTTGAGACCTTCCAACAACCCAGACTCATCTTGAGTGAAACTATTTAAAAATCCTGCAGGTGTGAAACACTAAATTTTCACAATTTAAAGATGGAATAAGGTTTCCTTCCCGTGAGATAAGGTATTAAGACATTAAGTAGTGTCAGAACAAAATGTTCAGTGGACAAAATATTCAGTGAACCTAATAAAGTAGAGGTAAAAGAGAGCTTTCTCTTTAACATAAAATTTTATACTAAAATATTCTCCACGAACATTTTTTACTAGTATATGACCCCCATTGTGAACCTATTTAAATGCCACTAAAAGATTTTACCTCCTTCAAGCATTAATAAATTATAGTATCATTTTAATTAAAAGATTTAATTTTATGCCCCATAAGATTATTTGTTGTATTCTGCTAATGAGTGATTTCTGCAAAAGTCATGATCCCCATTTTCATCTCTCTGTAAATGAATGCCTGGCATTCAAAGCACTTAGTATGAAGGAGCTTCTGGTAGACAATGCTGGAACATTAACCAGGCTTCTTTCCATGACACATAAATCATTGGTGACAGGTCTCAAATGTTAAACACTCAATATATTCTAGGCATCAAATAACTATCAATAGATGAAACCATCAGTCAATACCCAGGCATATAACAGGAACAAAAAGTTGTGCTAGCTGAGAGTACTGTCAATTATAGAAGAATGTCATTTTACATTTGTGGTTTTATTTTAAAGCTTTTTTTCAAAGTATAGAATTTAAATTATAGCAAACTCCAGATATAGAGAGGATTAATGTTACATAAAGAAATAGGCGTGATCAGCACAGACTGTCATTTTTAAAAAAAAAAAAATTTAGAAGTATGTTTAAAACTACAAATCTATCCATGCAATTATACTAAACCATATCCATCCTTTTCATCCTTCCTTCCTTCCTTCCTTCCTTCTTTCTTTTCTTTTCTTTCTTTCTTTTTTCTTTTTTCCTTTCTTTCTTTCCATTTCTTCTCTCTCTCTCTCTCTCTCTCTCTCTCTCTCTCTCTCTCTCTCTCTCTCTCTCTCTCCTTTCTTTCTTCTTTTCTGTCTTCCTTTCCTTCTTCTTTGTTCAGTGTAACATACATGTTGACCTTTACTCACAGAATCGAAGTCTGTGTGAGTTTTAACTTTTTATTGGTTCTTTGTGAATTTCACATTATTTGCCTCACCCACTCTTCTCCCCTTCCTCCGGTACCTGTCCTCACCATTGCAACCTCCCCCACAATATAGAATGAACATCATGTAGAAGTTATAATGTGTCACAGTGAGTCCTTTTTGCCTGCACCTCTTTACTTGAAAATGTTCATTGCAATGACTCTTCTGTCTGGTGTGAGACCTCTGGCTTCTACTACTGTATTATTTCTGGAACCTTGCTGGGACTGTTTTTCCATATCTTATTGTTGACCTTTATCACAGAGATCCTGTAGGTTTGGATCTGTAGGACAGGCCCTTTCATGCACTCTGGCAGTTCATCAATGGGGTAGATGTTGGGGTAGGTTAACTCACAGCCATGGATCTGGGCCTGAGAAGTATCTGAGCTGGTCATCCCATCTGCTCTTATGTTCTCATGCCTTCTGGGACAGCTTGACAGCAACCCCTGAATTCAGGGCTAGCTCTACCCTGCTGTGCCAGCAAAATACAAGGCTTACTGGTAAGAGACAGTCTAGTTCTCCTATTCTGACCCTGGGGCTACTCTCCCACCAGCTACAGGTAGTGAGGGACTAGAAGGAGGAGGGTGTCACTCCCTTGCCCATGCTATCACATGGGAGTGTTAGGACAGCTCTCCCATGCTTGTATCCTGGGCCTGGTTCACCTGCAACATCTGCAACATTGGAGCCTGCTCTCCCGAGGGCTGCAGCTGGCTAGGAGCGGAGTCGCTCTCTGACTTTTATACCTTCCAGGGCCAGCCCTCCCACAATGCCCAGATGAGGGGTGGGGCAGGTTCTCCATAACCCTTAGACACCATCAGGGCCCCAAGAGGCAATCCAGACCAGGAGTGTCTGTCTGCCTAGCCTTTGGTGGTAACAGCCACAGATGTGGTCCCTGGTGGCGGCACAGGCTAGGGTTCTACTCTGATCATGATCCCACCAAGTAACACCATCAGCTATTTACATCAGGCTGTTTCTCAGTGCCCTCCAATCTCCAAATTCTGCCTCTGTTCACTGTGCCCACATCCTTCTTTTCTCCTTTCTCTTTCATTTCTCCACCACTTACTTGCTCCTCTTAGCATTACCCTGGTGTCTGAGTGTCTGTGGTTATCTCAGGAGTGATCTCAGAAGTGCTATGCCCTCTTTGAGCATCATTGCTGCAAGGCAGGGGTCATCTCAGGGATGGTATGCCCCCAGGCCTGCACAACTGGTGGTCATCTCAAAGTGATTTTGCAAGAGTCATTTGTCTTGGACTCACTCCTGACCACGGTCTGTGGTCCCAGGCAGGATTCTTCTAGTCTTCAGACTGTTCCAGCATGCTCCTCATCCTGGAAGCTCACTGTCTGGACCCCCTGGGTTTGGATTAGTGGTCATCTCAGGCTTGCTTTTTCAGGGAATATTAGGCTACTAATAATTCACATATTCATAGGTCAGAACACTGAGGATAGACACAGTCTTTTTATTGGCTTTTTCAGTGATGAAACATATATCTTGGATGTGACCCACCAGTTTCCTTTATTCTTATTTACTTACACAGTTATTGCCCGTAATTCAGGGTGGAGATGGGAATGTGAAATCAGCAAAGGAGACTGGTAAGGAGCAGATCTCTGCTATTATATTCCTACTGTGTAACACTTGTTAGAGGATAGAAATTCAGTATCACCAGAGGACTGAATTAAACAGGATACATGTAGCTGTGGAATTTAAAAATTTATATATATTTATTTTCTCATTTTAATTTTAGGTGTGTGTGTGTGTGTGTGTGTGTGTGTGTGTTCACACAGAAGTTCATGTGCCTGCCCTGTAGAGGGACAAAGGCCTCAGATTACCTGGAACTAGAGTAATAAGCAGATGAACCTGGGATCTGAACTTGAGTCATTACAAGAGCAGTTTGCAGTTAACTGTGAGCCTTCTCCAGCCCCTGGTTGTAGAATCCAAAGAAAGCCCCCGTGTCAGCCACTTCTTCCTTTTACAAGTGATGAAGACAGAGCTGATATGAAAGACATTTGGTGGGCCTCCCTCATCTCCCAAGATTTAATAACTGAAAGGTGGTTTGTGGAAAAGAGGTTTTAGAAAGCTAAACGCAGACAGAAAATGGTAGTACTGCCGGCATTCCCCATCGGCTCAGCAGATATTCGTTTCTCTCCTGTCACAAGTGCAGCAATACAGAGCACTCACCTGGAGAGGACGCTTGCTTTGAGCCTACCTATTCTTCACAGAGAAACGGCAGCCATGTAGGAAATGTTTTTCAATGCCTGAATCTGTTTGTTAAACAGATGGAGTTCCTCTAAAATTCGGGCTTTCAAGACTAAAGATTCCAAGGCCAAGTGGCTCGTGGAGGACATGTAATTTTCCAGCCAGACTGCCAATCAGGAATCTTTGCATTTGGATGGATGCTCTCTCAGGGACCCTGGACAGATTGGGCCCAGCACTGCCATGGAGATAGGCTGGAGAATAATCTCCTGGAAGCCTCAATTAGTGTTTGGTGTATGAACATTAAACAATGCCGAATGTGGAAACAATACATCACCCCACAGGTTCCAGAAAATAAGCAGAAGGCTGGCCATGGGCCAGGGCCCAGGGCCAAATCCCTTGTCAAGGACAGTTCCTCCTGGAGAAATGACAGCAGGTTTGAGGACAGCAGATACAGCCTGAAGAGGTAAAAATATTAATTATACTTTTAAGTGTAATGGGAAGAATATAAGAAGGTAGCTTTGCTTACTTGTCTAACAAACATTTTACATCTTTGTCATGACTTTTTGACAGTCTAAAGTAAATAAACTTTATCAAGATAACAACAAAATTTTTTAAGAAGTCAAAGACAAGGGCAATGGCCTTTATTGTGTTGGGAGTCTCTTACACTGACTAGCAGGCCAACAACTCTAAGGGAAGCTTCCTATGTCTGGCACTGAAGATTTTGTTAGATGGTCTAGGGTTCTTTGGGGGAGCGGTACCACCTCCCAGGTGGTATACCTTTGTTTTATATATATACATGTATGTATATACTTATATATTATGTTTTTACTTTCAAACGAACACACAATATGTTTACCTCTGTTTTTTCCAAACATAGCTTGCATTTACCTCCAATCCCACACCTTTCTCTGTATTTTTCTCTCAAGCTACCCTTCCCCATTCAAGCCCTCAATCTCCATTCCCTTAATCCCCCTTTCATAGCACCTGTGTTCTACCACAGCCTGCCCTCTGTAGCTCCATTCCTGCTATAGTCCTTTTTACTCTTCTGGTTTCCATGGTTACTGCAGACTATATGCGAACAGCTAAAGATTCAGAATTAAGATCCACAGAATGGGTGAAGAAGTAGAGATTCCTATATTGGCACATTGAGCTACAAATAATACATTCAGTTACCTATGTGGAGATGGTAGATACTTACATGAACATGTGCCAGTTCCTGACAGAAGATAAATTTGGGAGGCAAGTGATTTGACCTATATGGATGTGTTGAAGCCTCTCTGGGTCATGCCTAAAATCTTTAAGACTCATATTCCTCATTATAAGGTATTTGAAAATTACTGTAGCACAGGGGTTATTAATGAGAACAAAGAACAATGAAAATGGATTTAGAAGACCATGCATGGGCCGTGACTCTTAAGCTGGCTGTGAGCACTTTAGATAAGTTATATAACTTACACAGGCTTCATTTCTTTAACTTTAAAATGATGAAACGAAAATCAATACCTCCATTGGTCTTTTTTTGTCTAATGTTAAAAAGAAAGCCTTCCCTTCTGACTTAATGTTAGCCATCCCCATTCACTGAGAAGAGAATGGGTTGTAGTAATTTAGCTGTGAATTAATTAAACACACCAAACTTTGTAATCACTTTATCTGAAAAGCATTAAGTCCTTAAATAGAAAAGCATAAAACATTTTAACTTTGCTTAGGGAGGGATCACAGAATCAAACTCAATACTTCACTATCTGTGCAATTTTCTCATTTTGAGTTGGAATTTAGGCAACACAGAGCTAGAAACAGGAATAAGTCATAGCAAACAAAAGGGAAAGCAATTTGTTTGGGAGAATGTCATGATGGAAAAACAAAAAGCTTCATTTTCATAACTAACCAAAGTCATTATGGGTAGACCAGATAATTCAATAGAATGATTTACACTGAGTTCATGGTTTTGGGGTGATCACGACTTCTATGTCATTTTATGCGAATTTATGACTGGCCATCTGGCTCTTAGACAGTAGTTGAGAATGAACTAGCCAGCTTATACACCAAAAAAGAACACCACTGATCTTAATTTCTTATGTTCATGTATAGAATCAGAAATTACAGAATTAGAAAACTTAGAGCTTAAGTTTTCTTTTTACAGTTAGGATCAACTTCTAACAACCCCGACTATGTCTAAGACAGTGACCAATATCTCACGGACAGTCTACATGATACCTGTGAAATTCAAAATGAAAGGTAGTCCTTTACAATTTAAAATCATAAAGTGGGAGTTCTTTCATTCCAATTTTTTCATCTAAAAAGCAAATAGATAACTTCAATGTTAAGTGTCTTGATTTTATTAGAACATATGATGGTGTTTTGCAACTTTGTTTCTTTGTTCTTTGAATCTCTCTTCTGAACATGCTCACCAGAATTTGCCCTTTATGCATGAACTCATTTGACTGCTTTACTCTTTAAATGTGGTAGTCAGAACAAACCATAATTAATTAGACATGATCTGGTAATTTTAGACCTTGGTAGAAATTAGTACTTTCAAATCTTACATATATGAAAGTTGAAAAATTAGAAAGTCACAGTTTTCTGTAAGATTGTCAAGACAGACACCACTACATATGTACTTTTGTGGTTTGCTTTTTTTTCTCAACTAAATTTAATATTTGTATATGCCATTCTTCAACCTCGATTGCAGTTTGAATGTGTTCTGCTTATTTGATGCCCAAAGTCACAACTGTATACATCTAGCTATTCTGTCCTGTGTACTAATGGGAATATTAATGGTCAGCACAGTACTTATGCCAACAGTATTTCACTTCAAAGGTGCTCATCAAATTTCTTTGTGACATGTTGTGCCTTTAATTTTAACAACAGGAAAAAAAATCTAGATTTTTTTAAGCTAATTTTATTTAGAACTTTGGGTCCCCCGACCCTGACAAGTGCTATCAATTTTTTATTTATAGTGTCATAATTCATATCCTGATTAAGAATAGTGATATCTATCATTTATAAAATGATGAAGTTCAAACCTTCATTATGTCGCACTTATTCTTGTTAATTTTCATCTCAGATTCCAGTCAGTGACACCAATTTGGATTTGTATAATGGTTTTTACTATGTTAACATGCCATATTTAAGGCCACAGTCGAATATCTCTGTCACTTTCGCATTACTGTGTTATGAAGACAAGTCCTTGAAGCATAACCCACAGCCACAGGGAAACATGTTCCATTTCTTTTTGTAGATCTACTCCATGCTCAAAGTAGCATCTGTCACCTTTGGGAATGAGTCAAATTAATGTGCTCTATTTCCTTTTCTGACTTTTTCTTAAGTCCCTCTCTTTTTTTCCATATCCCTTTCTCAGGTCTCTATCACCCGACCATTGTACCCTTCCTGACATTTTTTTCTATCTGTCTTATTTTTTCTATACATATCTGACATAAATTCTTTAGCTGGAATTGGTCATTACTACTTATGATATTTTCTTATATCCTTATTCTGATGTTTTGATTTTAGAATATAAAGTCCTAAATTCCACACTATGTTTTTCTACTCATAATTTTACTGCGCATACAATTTTTCTTGATGTAGCCAAACTCAGATGCCTGTACTGGAGGGACTGCAATGTGGTACCCCATATGGAAACACGTTCCATGTTTCTAATCACAGGGACTGTCTCCCACTTCTTTCTGTTTTTAATTTGGGATCTTACCAAGTTACCTTAAGTTTAAAACCTTTCTCTGTATAAAGACAGTACCACCAATCTTTTTCTTCATAAGATTACTTCCCCACCTCATATCTTATGTAGAAATACATGGATATAGTCACCATTTAATTATTATTGGTATTAACCCTCTGTTTTAAAAATGTCTGCCCTTGTTATTGAATTAATCTTTGTAATAAGGTGATTATCATCAGCATGTTAAAAAGTCATAGCATCAAAGAGCTTAATTAGAGCTATTAAGTTTGCTTTGGTAATGACATGATAAATGAGTAAAAAAAAAAAAAAAAAATCACAAACACCAAGGCATTTTTATCACATCTTCTTCAGTGTCAAATAATGCTTCCATTAAATCAACCCTACTAAGTCCCTCCATTGATTAGCATCCCCTCCAAAGATGTTAATTTATAGAACTGATCACCTATTAACTTAATATTTCCAAATGCCAAGGTATAAATATTTGCATTGTAAAGAGAGCCCAGAAACTGCTTTTCAGAAGAGATTTTAAGATCATTTGGATGCTAGGGTCCCAACTGGTTGGCCCAAAGCTTTAGATGGTCAATTTTCTTTAATTAAAGGAAAAGTCACTTATTTAAGATTATTTTCATTAAATTATTTATGTAAATTATCACCTCAACTCTACAATTTTCTTAATCTTATATATAGACAGGGAAGGCAATTCTTCAGGAATTTAAACAGCACTGCAGAGATGATTCAGTCCAAAATGTGTTAGGCACACATGCTGGTTAGTTTTTTTTTGTACAAACTAGGGTTATCTGGGAAGAAGAAACCTCAATAGAGTAAATACCAGATTGGCCTGAAGGCTGTCTGTAGAAACAGTCCCTTGACTAATGATTTTGTAATACAGTCTTGGGTTTAGAGCTTCCTAGGTTTATAACATTGGATGAGTTATTTAACTTTTCTCCTAGAGTTTTCCTCCTGTGTACGATGAGTATAGATATAGTGACGGTCTTTCGGGTCTATCTTCCAAATTAAGTCTAAACAACTTGTTGTAATGAACTTTATCCTGGGTAGACTTAAATGTTGGTACATACCACATAGAGCACCAATGACACACCAGGATAGAATTACTTACAAAGCATGAATGAGGGCTTTTTACCACAATATGGGTGACTCAAGGCAGTTGCCTCACAAAAACAAAAAATGCATATGCATAGGTGAAAATGTTCCCATAGCTCAAGAGATGTTGTTTAAACTACCCTTACCTTTTCATACTCCAAGTAACCTTGCATCTCCCATCTCCCAGGACCACAAGACTGTGTGAAATTTGGGCAGAATTATATACAACTTGGAGAGAGACAAAAGTGAAGCAGCCCTCCTGACTCCCTTTTCTTTATGAGAAGCACCTAACAGAAGAGAGGGTCCAAAGTCTCTTCAAAATAACCACAACTGACCTAAAACAGCTGTTTTGTTTAGAAGGCAGTGTTCTATAACACAAATGTAGTTTTGGCACATAGAGTAATTATTCTAATCATTGAGAATAATCTTTACTAGAGATGAAACCATTCAGAGAAATCGTGGAAGAAGTTTTAGTTGCTTAGAAAGCTACAAGTAATTTAGATTCTTTCTTCCAAAGGGAAAGCCAGGTGGTCCATGGTAGAAACTTGTCCTATACTGTCCTGAAGATGAGTGTGTTGCCATCAATTTATCAGACTGTGGGCAAATTCTGTTCTTTAATTACTCCTGTTTTCTCTTACCACAGAGTGTGATTGGTTCACCTAAAATCACTACGATAGTTACTGTCATAACAAATGCTTTCCTGAGAGTCAGACTGATAATACCCATTGTTGCAGCTCTTCGTAGGCCCGTCTGCAGTAAGAGACTCAACCCAAACAAGCATATTTTTCACTCATGGCCTGCCTTTTATGAGCCCCACTGACAGCTCCTTAATAAATAATGCATTTCTAAATGTTGCTAAGCTTTTCTCCCTATTAATAATTCCAGGAGCTTTCCCAAAGCTGAAGGGTTTTATATGGTCACTGGCTAGATTTTATTCTTACCTTGTTTTCTGATTTTACACTATTAGAAAAATATTAGGCTGGTAGAGGTTACAACTGTAATCTGTTCCTAGTAGGTGTTCCCAAACTGGGTTTCTACATAGCATATGTTGAGAGGTGCAACTAGAACTTTCTCTTTCCCATTTTTTGTTTTGTTTTAGTATTTTCTCCTCCCATGTGTATCTTTTTGTTGTGGGACCAAAAGAAAATATGTGGGTCTAAAGAGAAACTCTGGTGAGACATATGAAGGTTACTTTAGATATTTACAATAAATATATACATATCAAGTAATAGTAATGGCTTCTATTTGTCCATACTGAAAGAAATATTTGACAACACATTTGGCTAAATGAATTTAGAAAAGTACACACATCCATGAGAGAATTCAAATAC
>NC_137977.1:19236853-19759353 GCF_963924665.1 Micromys minutus
GTTTGGTCCGCACACAAGGGTCTTCTGGGTGGACCTGAGTCTCTATGGCAGAGTTCCTGCTCCCCTTCTACCAACCAGAGGGCTGCACCTACTGTGTGCTAGGCCTAGCCCTCTTTCCCCGCTCCCCCAGCTACTTGCAGCACAGTCTCACCAGGCCTGAGTTCCTGGATCAAAGCTGTTCCTGGTGGTAAATGGCCGGCCGAGCATTTGGTCCACACCTTGTTTTAATTTTTATAAGGCCTTTAGACACCATTCCCTTTTATAGTGATTGCTGGGTGCTTTTCCTAGGCTGAAGCCTTTAGAGACAGATAGTGATCTGCCCTCAGGAAGTCAGATATTAACAAGGTTACACAAGGCTGTAGCAGCCAGCCTACATTAACTCTTAGGGTTTATCTGGGAAATTAACAGCTATTTGTAATTAATATTAATAATAATGATAAATGTTCTTTTAGGGGAGGTTCTAATAGTCACTATTTTAATCAAAAATAAGCAAACTTAATATATTTTTCATGTTTATACACACACATGTATTATATATATATATATATATATATATATATATATATATATATATATATATATACACATATAAATATATACATATTCAAGTGGAGGTTCCAATTTGCTGTACAAATGGTAAGAGGCTTTTAAAATCCCATTCATATATTCAGGCCTTACTATAAGTACAGCTCATCTATGGATCTGAAATTTCCCTGCCTCATCATCATCTACCGTTTTATATATTTATAGTTCTACATTAATACAAATAGTTCAAAAAATAGTTATGATCACCTTCTCATTTGAGCAATAATGGTTACTTATGTGATAACACAAAAATAATAAAAATTACCAATATCAACTATTTGATATTCAACAGGTTAAATATTTTTAATAGAAGAAATTTGAAGAAGATATTTCTCTTTAAAAAGAAAATTCAAATTTACTGAACTGTCTTGCACTCCTTAAATTTAAAGCAACTAATAAGTGATGTATTTTCATATAAATAAAATTCCATTGTATGTGTGTTTTATATGTGTGTGTGTGTGTGTGTCACATAATGAGAAGCTTCATAAAACTAAAAAAGTAAATGTTGTCTTTACCTGTATTTTGAGACTGGTTTTAGTAACACTTTCTACTTTTGAAATTTTATTTATTGTTTCACACTTATGTGCATAATTCATGTACATGTATGTGTATGAATAATGTTCTTTGATTTAAGACCCTTCCTGTTGTTCTTTCTTACCCCAACCCCTTCCCACTGGGTCTATTTTTCTTCTCCAAGGTCATTCCTAATTTTATATCATTTTTGTTAAACCTTTTTTAGATTTATTTATTTTATTATGTGTATGAGTGTTTTGCCTGCGTGCATATATGTGCAACAGGTATGTGCTTGCTACATGAGAAGGTGAGAAGAGGATTTGGATCCCCTGGGGTTAGAGTTGTGATAATTGTGAGCTTCCATGTGGGTGCTGGAAATCTTTGTAAGAGCATCAGTGCCCATTCACAGCACGCACGGCTCACTACTGAGCTCTCTCCAGCCTCCTTTCATGGCTTTTGTGTGTGTGTAGCTAACTGCATGTAATTATAGTTGCTTGCTCTAGCACATATGGAATGTTATTTACCTCAATGGTGCCAAAGTCCCGGTGTCTACATCATTGAGGAATATGATTTTCTCTCCCCAGCAATCACTAGTTGTATATAACTCCTCAGGAAAAGGGCGGCACCCCATAATTTCACTTCAAGCCTTTCTTTTTGACACTCATAAAAACCCCTCCTCTCAGGAACCCCTCTCTAAGCTAAGGCTGGTCCGTGGCATGCATTCATACGAGTTTATGTGTACCTCAATCATTCAGAGTCTCATGAAGGTCAGATGGCATGAGAAGTATAACAGTTATAGATGGTGATAAGCCACCTAATCTGGATCTGATATTGGTCTCCTGCAATAGCACTAAGCTCTTTTAAACTCTGAGATGCCTGGAGGTAGGAACCCAAGCAGGGAGCAATTGCTATCTTCCCTGATTATTCAACTTGCTTTCTTATACAGCCCAAGCCAGACAGCCTAAAGATGGATCTTTCTACAATAAGCTAGGCCCTACATCAGTAACCAAAGAAATAGGCTGCAAACATTCACATAGGCAAGTCTGATGGAAGCAAATCTTCTAGTGAGATTCCCTCTTCTTAAGTATGTCTAATTAGTGGCCAGAAACTACTATAATAATTGCCAAAGCAAGCTAATAATTGGCTCTATGCAATTAGTATAAATAATCAAGGTAGTTGGATAGCTATTATCACTACCAGAATATAGATTCATCTTTTTTAGTCGTAAGAATCTTTCTACCCTTCATTGGCTCTATTCAGCTAGTGCAAACCAATGAAAACAATAGAAGACCTTAGATTGTTATCTAACTCATTAGTGCTTTGTGTGTGTTTGTGTGTGTGTGTATGTGTGTGTGTGTCCTGGGAAGTAAGTCCAGTATCTGGCCATTGCTGGGCACATACTCTAATCCACATACACTACTAATAACTGTTTTAAAACTGCAAACAAACAAACAAGAGCTCAACTGGAAGCTACAGTCTCCTTCTCAAGAAGAATGAAAAACATTCCTGCACTAAGACTCAGTCCCTAGTGACAGTATCTGCTGTGTGATAGAGGGAGAAAGGGGGAAAAAAGACAAAGCAAAAACTGAACAGTTGGTGCTTGAGATATGGGTGAAATAGGATGATTCCTATTCAATACATCTCTTTGACAGCATCTGAGGCTCCACGTGTGACAGCAGTAAGCTATAGCAGCCAAGGCAGGCAGCATCCTCTAGAGTTAGAGCTCTCTTGCAGACTCCACTTAGTGGTTTCTCGTGTCCTCATTTTGTATACCTGTCCATTGCAAACTCTGGTAGACTTTGCACCTCAAATACATTTTTTCATTGAAATAAATTGCCACTGATCTTCTAGTACACTACTGACTTCCAAAGTACCTTATCATTATACAAACTCTATCTTGAATTTCAAAATATCACCGGATCTTCAGAAATCTGACTGTCCATATCTAGGTAATTAAGTAATTTCAAAATGTCAGAATGATTTCAGCTTTTCTGTGATAAGAATTCTGATAACTTGTTATGTCATGATATTAATTTTGGATACTCATATGATATTTAGTGGTAACTGCCAACTTGACAGTATCTAGAATCTACTAAGAGAAGGGACTTTGGGCATGTTTGGGATATCATCTTTATTGTATTAACTGATATATGAAGGCATTTTGTCTTCTTTGAATGGTATATTGGGGTTAATATATTTGTGATAAAAACACATGACCAAAAGCAACTTTGAGAGCCTTTATTTCACTAATAATTTCAAGTAACAGTTCATCACTGAGGGAAGTAAAGTCAAGAACCTAAGCAGGCAGGAACCTAGAGACAGGAGCTGACACAGAAGTCATGGAATATTGTTCATAGTTTTCTCAGCCTGCTTTTTTATAAAACTAGGACCACGGGAGGTGACACCACCCTCAATAATCTGGGTCCTTCCACACTGTACACTAATTAAGAAAAGTTCCTAGAGGCCTATCTGCAGTCTAATGCTATACAAGCATTTTCTCAATTGAGAGTCTCTATTCCAAAATTAATGTAGCTTATGTTAAGTTGACATAAAATATATAGCCCTGGCTGCCCTGTAACTTACTATGTAGACCAGGCTGGCCTCCAAGATAAACAGATTCACCTTCTTGAACCTCCCAAGAACTAGAATTATAAGTGTGTACTACCACACCAGGCCATATATTTTTTTAGACAAGATCTCTCACAAAACCTGGAGCTCATTGATTTGGTTTGGCTAAAAAGTTAATTAGGTCTAGTAATTTGTTGCCACTGTTCCCCTATTACTAATGTTACAGACCCATCCCACCATGTCCAGATTTTATATGTATGCTCAGAATCCAAATCAAGTCCTTATGCCCAGCAGGCATCTTGCTAGTTCAGTTTTCCATTTCCCCAGAAAATGATATCTTAGCTTAAATCTATGGCAATGTGTCTGTAATCCTGATAGCGAGGTGCAGAAAGTTAATTTGGTTGTGTTACATGGCACTAGCTATGAATATTTCCCCTTTTTTCCATTATTTTATTTATTTATTCACTTTATATCCTGACTACAGTCCCCCTAATCCCCACTCACACAGCCCCTCCTCCAATCATCCTCTCCTTCTCCTATGAAAAGGGGGAGGACACTCTGGGTACCAACCCACTTTGACACATCAAGTCACTGCAAGCACATCATCTCCCACTGAGAGGACAAGGCATCCCAGTTAGGGATACAGAAACCACAGGCAGTTAAGAGTGTCAGGGACAGCCTCCTATCCCTGTTACAGTTGTTGGGAGACCTGGATAAAGACTGAGATGCACATCTGCTACATATATGGGGTGGGAGTCCTCTGTCCAGCCCATGTATGCACTTTGGTTGGTGATTCAGTCTCTGGAAGCCCCCATGAGTCCAGGTTAGTTGGTCCAGGTTAGTTGGTCCAGGTTAGTTGACTGTTGGCCTTCCTGTAGAGTCCCTAAGTGAAAGTAACTCACAGCTTCAGTGAAACCTGAGAAAACTCTGAAAAGAATAATCTTTGTTAGGCAGACAAGTAATAAATCAGCATCTAATAACCAGTCTTTTCTAGCCTATTCATCTTCAATTTAGATGAAACATCATATTACTGGTAAATTTTCATCTTTTGAACGTTATGCAAAGTCACAATCAAATGGAAAAAAACAATCTTGTATTCTTGTCAATTTCGTCAGTCCTCACTTTGCTCCCAGCAAATTCTTGACACATTTAGCCTTTTCATTTTCAGTAGTGAAGGAGAACATTGTCAATTTAAAGGTGATGGCAGTCATCTTCCTAAAGTAAAACAGTCTTGGAGGGTTCTGTATGTTTCATACTCAGAGAGATTTCTGTGCAGTTTTCTCTCATTAGGCCTTCTGAAAATAAATTTGATAAGCACTGAAATTAACTAGTCTAATTTTCCAGGTATGTGGTCACATCTTTTTATATTTTCATTTTTGAGATTATAATATAATTACATTACATCCCCCCTTCCCTTTCCCATCTCTAAACCCTCCCATAAACCATTCCTTATTTTCTTTCAAACTCATGGCCTCTTTTTTTATTTTCATCAATTGATATTATCTTCTCCCTCCTTCCCTCATTCTGTGTGTGTGCATGTGTGTTCCTAAAGACACATATACAACCTTCTCAGTCAGTATACTATTACTTTTATATATGTTTTCAGGGTTACTTGGTATTGAAAAACCAACTAATGTGTTCTTTTCTATTTTTCCCACTCTCAGCATTTACAAGTTGTGTATTTCCTCAGTAGTAAATGATTAAGTCATAGGTCTTGAAATTAACTAGAAACTAAGTTTTTATCATATATGTACAAAAGGTTTTTAGAATCATTTTGAAAACAAGATGGCTGAATGAAGAAATGTGGAGTATCTAGCTCTTTCAACCATTAATAAAGAACAAAAAATATCTAAATCGTCTTTCAAAAACTTCTAAGAAACTGCACATTTCAGAGCAACAGTTCTCAACCTATGGGTCATGACCATCAAAAACATGTATTTCTGATGTTCCTAGTAACCTCAACCATGACTTTATTTCTATGTCATAACTGTAATTTTGCTACTGAGCAGATTGTATCAGGTCCTGAGATCATCCAAAATACAGGTTTTCTAATGGTTGTGACCTACAGGCTGAGAACCTGCTCTAGAGGATCCTTTTGTTTAACGTGTCACAAAGATGCCTTGAGTAGAGAGGCATAATCTTTAAGTCTCGTGCACTTTCCAGATTCTTGAGAGATCTTGGTTCTGTTCACAAATGGATTTAACAAATGCTGGATAAATGCAATTTGAAAAGAAAATCAACTCTAGAACCTTAAAACCCATTCACAAGATGTATGCTAATTCAAGTCAGACAAAGTGTCTTCATGGAGAGGGAAGATGAACATGACGTCAGAATAAACCATTGTGTGTCTATTTAAATATAGATCACATTAGGAAATGGAAAGAGAATCATTGTGTATGGATGGATGGTGGGGAAATATAAAATAAGAGGATCCATGATGGGAAAGACAGAGGGCAGTTATGGGAAGCATGGGGAGAGGTACATAAAATTAAGGGCCATTTGAAGGATAGCTTGGAAACATAATACAGCAGAGACTTCCTAAAATAAATACATCTCTAAAAGTGACCTAAATGAAATTACCAAATAATGGGAAGACAGAGACCCAATTTTCCATCTCTTGTCTCCAAATGAAGCTTCAGTACCAGATTGGGGTGACATCAAATTGAATTATTGGCCAAGGAGACCCCACAGGCACTCCCAATAATCCAGGATGTTGCCAATACAACATGTTGCTCTCCCCAAACTGATAGAAAGGTTCTATTGCTGAAGACAACATCTACAGAACTCATTGAGCTGTCGGGCTGGTGTGTACACAGGGCCTTCACCCCTGTATTCCGGGGTCTTTGTTATAGGAAGCTGCTCTACACACTAACAAAAGAGAAACATAAGCACCAAGCCAGCCACAAACCCTTTATCTACAATTGTATATTACATGCAAGTAATGCCAGGGCAATGGTGGCACAAAGCTTGTAGCAATAGCCTACCCATGAATGATGGAAACCATACCTCCCACAACTCAAGAAGCTGAGACCAGATAGCCTGGGGATCTAAGGAAAAAACAAATGATACCCATCTAAAATATAAAAAATGAAAAATATGTAATAATAAAAGAACTTCTAATGACATTCCGCTATACACATAGATCAGTGCCTTGCTCAGCCACCAGCAGAGAAGCTTCCTCCTACAGCAGATAGGAACAAATATATAGACCCAGAGGCAAACATTACAAAGTGAGTGAAGACTCTGCAACACTCACCTGTAAATGGAATGTTTCTATCAAATCCCCCTCCTCCCAGTAGAAGAGGAGACAGAAAGGATGTAAGGACCAGAGGGGATGGAGGACACCAAGAAAACGAGGTCCTCTAAATCAACAGGAGCAAAGCTCAGATGAACTCACAGAGACTGAAGCGACATGCCCAGGGCCTGCACAGCTCTGCACCAGATCCTCTGACCGTTTATTCTGGCTTCCAGTTAAGTGATTTTTATGGGATTCCTGATCATGCAAATGAGTGGGTCTCTGTTTCCTGTGGAATCTTCAGCAATGACTTTATTGTCAAATTCTGGAGAGTAACCAACAGCATTGGCAATAGAAATGTCTGGGACTGTATAAAACTTCACTAGTCAGCAAGTCTAAAGGAGGCAACCCATTCCTGATACTACTGGCTTATTGCTCCAGTATTAGATTAGTACACCCGTCAACCTTTACCAGAAAGCTTGCATTTTTCAGTAGACAGCAGTTAACACAGGACCCCACAACTGGCCGAGGTGAAGAGAATAAAAGACTGAAGAATACTCATCCCTAAATGAAAGATGAGAGACATCTATATCACATCTTCCTCCTAAGGCTCAGGGGTCTTTGTTGAAGAGGAGACAGAAAAATTACATCAGAGGCATTGAGTAATACATGGAATCAATGTTTTGTGGACACAACAGGCCATTCACAAGATGTGCACCAGCATAAGACAGACAAAATTCCTACATGGAGCAGGAAGACAGGCATAAAATCCCAACCCCTAACAAAGGAGCTACTGATGACTGATATTGTCTGGGAGACAAAGGATCAGTTTTCTTTAAGGGTGTAGTCCCTGTTAGATCAACCATAATTCACTGGAAGGCCACACCTAGGAGAGTATATGGAAAGCTTAAATTGTACTTCTTAAGTTTGTTAAAAAGAAACAAGAGGAGAGGGAGGTGGAAATAAGATGGTGAAAATGTGTTTACAAAATTCTCAAAGAACAAATAAAATCTTACAAAAATAGTCTTTAGTGTTGGTGTAATGTTTAGTGGTTAGAAAGAGAAAATAAATCGGTGTTACATTGTTTCTAGAAGGGGGCAAGAGCTGGAGAGAAAACAGAGAGAAAGTGAGGTCCTGGGGCAAAAAAATGAAATTCAAAGTCAGCCCCTAGATGCTGTGGAGAGACCCTTGATCTACAAGTACAACTAGAGAAAAATCAAAGAGTAAAGTTTGTGAGAATTCCGGTGAAGGCAGCGTTTGAGAAAGAAGAGTAATACTTGTCAAGGCCATGAAAAAGGGAACGCCTACTATGCTTGAAGCAAACTGAGAGAGAAGAGATCACAGGACTGTAGGAATAGCAAACCGGAACCCCCACTGGCCTTGTTACAGGGGAAGACTTCAGCACCCCAGCGATGCAATACAAATTATGTTTTCAAAGAAGTGAAGTGTAACCACTGCATGTCGCTCTTGGGAAGACTGCAAAGACTGAATTACAAATCTCATTAGGAGGCTGCTGTGATAAACCAGCAGCATCTTGGAGCAAGCGATAGCTAGCAGAGGAAACGGCCAGAGCTTCAAAGTAAGAGCATGCGCTGATGGGGCGGCACGCCCGCAGTAGACAGGCTGATTTCAGAGTGCTAACCCTGAGACATTACTTTGACCTCCAGGAAGAAATTTTGGATAGATAAATATGGAAAGAACAACTGAAAAAATATATTTTAAGCGAATGAGAAAAAATTATATTTCAAATAACATACTCTAAATGCTATTTTTGTTACTGCTAGAAAATCAAGGGGAAATTTAAAACAGAAGATTTTCTTTCACTTTAGATAAGTTAGACAACTTGTCTAAGCCTGGGTATTATCATTGTAAAATAGATTCAAATACATTTTCCCAAATATCTTACACGATGATTAGATAACATATAGTGAATTAAAAGTGTATGAAATTACATTATAATCTCTTAATCAAAATGGCTTAAAAGCCACTGACAATTAGTAGTCTTGCTATAATTTTGTTTGATATTGTTTCATTTTTATTCATAAAGTTGACTAACATAAATAATGAAAATTGTTCACCTACTCTGAAAAAATCAAGGCTTATAACATTCTTTCTCCCTATAGTTTCAAAAACTCTCTACTTTTTTTTTAACTTGGCCATCTTTCATTGACACACAAAGGCCTCTCTAGTCCAAACTAACATAGTTGAATTCTACATTCACTTCATCATAACGCACCACTGAATTCTTACACAGTCATTTGAAGAAATAACAATGAATATTAAAGAGTAAGCTATATTATCAGAGACTATTTGTCATTAGAATTTATATATTTTTAATTGAATATTCTCTGTATTTACATTTCAGATGTTATCCCCTTCCCCCAATCCATCCTCCCATTCCCCATCCCATTGCCTCCATGAAGGTGGTATTTATTTACTTCCACATGAATGGAAAGCATTCTCTGTCATCTTCAGTAAAGAAAGGTCTCTGTCACACCACCGAGGGAATACAGCAGCAACAGAGTCTGAGTTCCATCTTTAACAAGTATTTGATTATTTTATGCTCTATCACGCCTGATGGTATGAGAAAGAATTCAATAAAATACAAAAAATAAATACCAAAGAAAACTAGTGCATATTAAATTATATATATTTATATACATGTAATATTTGTATGTATATGTATATGTATACATACATATACACATGGTTTTAGTAGTTGTTTGAAATTTCTCTTTTTGTCTAGATTTTCCTCATTAAAATATGTGGAAGAGATCAACTGTGTTGAATATACTTAATTAATAATTTAATGATATTAAAACAGTACTAAGAGAATCAAGGATTTTAACATCTTAGAATGAGATGGATTTGCTGTGCTCATAGAATAATTTAGCCCAGAGTCCCAAAAACATGACTGCTAGTATGATTATACTAAAGAATGAGCCACATAAACTGTTTTGCTTATTTTTGACAATATAAATATTTATACAATAATCTTCTCAAAAAGACTATGAAATTATTTGCATATTCTATAACATATCTTGTTTTCCCTTTTAAGTTTTAAAAAAGGCCACAATTTATATAAAGTGTTGTCTTTTGGGTTACTAAAAACATCAAGTCCCTGAAGAAATAAACCAAAGAAGATCTTAGAAGACGAAAAGACCATCCATACTCATGGATTGGTAGGATTAACATAGTAAAACTGATCATCTTACAAAGGCAATCTACAGATTCAATAGGAGTCCCATAAAAATTCCAACACAGTTCTTTACAAACCTTTAAAGAACAATCCTAACTTCATGTGGGAAAACAAAAGGATAGTTAAAACTACCCTGAACAATAAAGAATACTGTAGGGTATCCCCATCCCTGGTCTCAAGCTGTACTACAGAGCAATAGTAATACAAACTACATGGTATACATTAAAAAAAGGACAGGTTGATCAATGATACTGAATAAAAGACCCAGAAATAAACTCATACATTTACAGACACTTGATATTTGACAAAAAAAAAAAATGTCAAAACCATACAATAGAAAAAATAAAGTATCTTCAACAAACGATGCTTGTCTAACTGGATATCTGCATATAAAAGAATGCAAATAGATCCATATTTATCATCCTGCACAAAACTCAAGTTCAAGTGGATCAAAGACCTTAACATAAAACCAGATGCACTAAATACAATAGAAGAGAAAGTGTAGGGTAGCCTTAAATTCATTGGTACAAGAGAAAATTTCCTTAACAGATGGCCAATGATTCAGGCTCTAAGATCAACAACTGATAAATGAAACTGAAAAGCTTCTGTAAAGCAAAGGACCCCATCGATAGGACAAAACAGCAACCAACAAACTGGGAGAATATCTTCACTGAGTCTTCATCTGACAGAGGACTAATTTCCAATATATATCATAATATATATATATACATATTTAGAAATTAAACACCAACAAACAAAATAATCCAATAAACTTTTCTGACAAAGCATTGACACACATAAATCCATTTTGCAAAGGAACACTGCACAGATTTCTAAGCTAGATTAAAGACTATCTCTATATGCAGTGAGGGAACAGTCTGCATTGTGCCTTGTTCTCTGAAAAGAGAACCTGGAGGCATATGTGTGATGTTTCTATTTATATCATAAAAATTCCAAGACAAATATTCCTACCTATGTAAAAATTGAGAAAAGAACCCTACATCTTTAGAAGCCCATTACATTGGGAAAAGAGTAGTCATGTTGGAGATATGAATATAAGATATGTCTTCTTTGTAATTTAATTTTGAACGTGTACATATTTCATATCTTATAAAAATTCAAATTACAAAGTAATTTCCTAAAAATACTACTGAAAAGCAAAAATTCTACTTGAATAGAAAATGGTTTGGTAGGATAATTATACAGAAACTGTTTCAAGTGACTACGAAGTAATCATAAATATTAGGACAATGTACTTTAACAACACAGAAAATTTCCCCAAAATACAATTTAGAACCCTGCTCTCCAGAAGTTGCACACTAGATAAACATGCTAGTGCTGCTTATTCTTTCTATGATGCAGTTGTCTTCTATTTAATTTTCTCTGGTTAAAAAAAATAAATTATAGAAATATAATTTAGACACAAGAAATTTACACATTTACATTTGATGAGTTTTAATATACAAGCGTGCTCCTAAAATCACTCCTACAGACCAGAAAATAGTCCTCATCCCCAAACTTTCTTCCTAGCCCTTTCTAATCTCTGTCAGTCTTCTCTATCTACAGTGGCTCCTCAGTCCCAGGCACGCAATGATCTGTTCTTTATCACTACAAAATGTTACAGTAACTTCTAGCCTTTTTCATACATAGCCTAATATGATATACACTGCACATTTTAGAGGAAATGGTAGCTTTCTGTAAGATTTTTTTTAAATGTTGCATATACCAAGACTTTGTTGATCTGTTGACAAGTAGCATTATATTTTGTGACTGTCACACAGTTTGATCCATTCATCTATTGATGACCTGTAGCAGTAAATATTAGAAAATGGCAAATGGTTTCAGGCACCGTACCATGCTACCCCCTGCTACTCTCTGTCCCTGGCAGTCTCTCTGCCTCTATGGTTAGCCCCATATTGGTGCCGGCTACTCTCTGGCCCCAGCAGTGGCTGCCCTCTTGCGACTCTCTGTTGTGAACTCTGTTCCACATCTCCAGCATCTGTGTCCCCTGTGGTTATTGTCACAATTCCCAGTAATCCAACAAAATCAAAACTCTAGAAGCCTGTAATTTATCAATCAGATGTATATCAATAAATTCTCACTCCACAAAACATCCACAGGATAAACTCAGAGCAAGTTAATATTGACATAAACGTCCCACCTAGATAAGACAAATTGTCCTGTAATTATCCATCTCTTATAAGACATTCATAGCTACCTACAGCTATTTAAAGCTACACAGAGGTGGGTCATCCTTCTCTTCCTTCATCTTCTCTTCATCTTCCTTCTCCTATCTCTCTGGCCTCTCAAAAACTCTGTGTCCACCTTACTTTTTCACTGTCCAATCACAGCCCTTGCCTTATCTGGTGCCTGCCCTCACCTGCATATAGACGTGTATCCACAATGATCAATAGAGTTGGCTCCTGGGTTTGATTACTACAGATTACACTGATATAAAAATCCCGGTGTAAATATGTGTATAAGCAGCTTTTTTCATTTTTCCTAAGAGTATGAGTAGAATGGATTAGTGATATGATGAATATATATCCAATACAACAGAGCACTTTATGTTTACTGTAAGCAATAAAGGGAGGAATGTTCCTTCTATATATTTGTCAGTATTTGTTATGCTCTGAGTTTTATTCCTATAACAGAGATGTAGCACCTTGCTGTAATCTTTCATTTTTTTTTATTTTTGAGATTAGAATATAATTTCACCCTTTCCCTTTCTCTACCCAGATACTCGCATATACACTTCCTTGTTCTCTTTCAAATTTATGGCCTCAATTTTTAATAATTGTTACATGCATATATGTACATATGCACATGCATATATACATACATATATATGGATAACCTGCTTGGCCTGTATAATGTTGTTGTAATGTGTTCATGGTTCTTTACTTGGTATTGGATAACCAATTGCTTTGCCTGCCTTGTAGAAGAGTGTCTCTTCCATCATCAACATTTCTTAGTTACCTGTGGGTCTTGTATAGGGTTGAGGTCTCCTGGGCTTTCCCCCATCCACTTTGGCATGTCTATTGTTGATGTCCTTGTTCAGCTTATGTTTAGACAATCACATTGATAAGACTTTATGACATAGATTCTGACATTACTAGAAGACACAGTCTCACAACAGACTTCCAAAGCCTATGCTATAGATTTTAGGTAGCATTTCTCTGATGAAAAATTCCCTTGGAAAATACTTAGTGCCAAATGCTTTTGAAAAACAAGTACCTTTCTTTTTAAAAATTTCTTTTATATTATAAGTGATTTGTCTATATGTCTGTTCACCACCTGTATACCTGGTGCCCTTAGAGGCAAGTAGAGAGTGACAGGTCTCCTGGGACTGAAGTTACAGGTAGTTGTGAGCCATTATGTGCCTGTTGGGAAATTAACTCAGATCCTCTGGGATAGTAGCCAGTGTACTTAAGCACTGAGCCATCTCCAGCTTCAAGGATAGGCCTGTTTTAGAACCAGTGAACTTAAAATGTAATGGCTTACTAGTTCTTTTAGCATACCAATTCACACTTTTAATATGACACAGATGATTTTTAAAATGTCAACCGATTGAAGCTGTATTCTATTAAAAAAAAAGAAAAGAAAAGACATTGTGCCACATATAATCACTATAGTGTACTTCCACAAAGGTCAGAACCACACATATCTGATCCTCTGTGTAGCCACTCCTTCATTGCTGGTGTGAGTGGGTATGTGTACAACTACTTTGGAAATCGATTTATCAATTTCTCAGAAAACTTGAAATAGTTCTACCTCAAGACCAGCTATACCACTCCTGGTCATATACCAAAAAGACAATCCACCACATGAAAAAGACACTTACACAACTATGTTCATAGCAACTTTATTCATAACATCCAGAAACTGAAGACAACCTATATGTCCCTCAACTGAAGCATAGATAAAGAATATATGGTACATCTCTATAATGGAGTACTATTCAGCTACTAAAAACAGAAGATACCATGAATTTTTTCAGGCAAATGGATGGATCATGAGAATATCATCCTGAATGAGGTAGCCGAGTCCTAAAAGGACATGCATGATATATATTCACTTAAAAGTGGATATTAGTCATAAAATACAAGTACTATACTACATTTCACAGACCCAGAGAAGCTAAGCAAGAAGAAAAGCCCAAGTGAGGATTCTTGAATCTCACTTATAATGCAGAATAAAATAGTCACAAAAGGCTGATAGAGGGAGGGAGCAAGATGGAAGAGGAGATAGGGAGGGAATTTGAGGGGGGGTTAGGATCAGATGTGGGAAAAGATAGAAGAAATGGTCAGATGACCAGGAGAATGAATAGCAATCTGCAACTGATGGAGATGAAGAGGTGTGGGAAAGGCATCCCCAGGATGTAAGAAACCTGCGATAAGGGAGGAACCCAAGAATCAATAGGGGTGAACTTAGCTGTGACTCACAGCATAGGGGATACGGAACCTGAAGAGGCTACCTTCTGTAGCCAGGCAGGATCCCCAGTGGAGCTACAGAGACACCAACCCACCCACAAAACTTTCAACCCAAAATTTACCCAGAATACAAAAATGTAGGGATAGGGAATGGAGCAGAGATTAAGAAAAGGGGCAACCAATAACCAAATGGCCCAAATTGCGACCCATCCCATGGGCAAGCATGAGATGAAATTCAAGCATCCTTCCTTGTGCCCTCCTTTTAATTAATTTCTTTAGGTCTTCGAAATGTAGCATGGGTATACTGTACTTTATCCACTTATAAATGAGTATATACCATGCATGCCCTTTTGGACCTGGCTTACCTCACTCAGGGTATATTGTCTAGTTTCATCCATTTGCAAGAAAATTTCATGGTGTCCTTGTTTTTAACCGCTGAATAATATTTTATTGTGTAAATAAATCACATTTTCATATCTGTTCTTCAGCTAAAGGACATCTGGGTTGTTTCCAGTTTTTGACTATTATAAATAAAGCTGCTATGAACATAATTGAGCAAGTATCTGTGTAGTATGTTAGATCATCCTTTGGGTATATATGCAGGAGTGATATACTGGATCTTGCAATAGAATTATTCCAAATTTTCTGAAAAACTACCAAATTGATTTTCAGAGTGTTTGTATAAGTTTGTTCTCCCATCAGCAATGGAGGTATGTTTCCCTTGTTCCACACCCTCACCAACATGTCCTTTCACTTGAGATTTTGATCTTTGCCATTCTAATGAGTATACTATGAAATCTTAGAGTTGTTTTGATTTACATTTCCCTGATAACTAAGGATTTTAAACATTTCTTTTTTATTTTTTAAAGATTTATTTATTTTACGTATAATCTTCAGATACGCCAGAAGAGGACGTTAGATCCCATTACAGATGGTTGTGAGCCATCATGTGGTTGCTGGGAATTGAACTCAGGACGTCTGGAAGAGCAGTCAGTGCTCTTAACTGCTGAGCCATCTCTCCAGCCTTGAACATTTCTTTAAGTGCTTCTCTGCTATTTGACATTCCTCTCTAAAGAGTTCTCTGTTTATAAAAGCCTGTCTCAAAACAAATGAACAAACCAAAAACCTCCCAAACCCCACCAAATCAAAGAACTTTATCAAGGATAAAATGCTGAAATAAGATTACAAAATTATGATGGCGGTGGTTCTGGCACACACCTTTAATCTTAGCACTTGAAAAATGGAGGTAGGCGGATCTAAGTGAATTAAAGGCCAGGCTTGTTTATAGAGTGAGTTCCAGAAGAGCCAGGGATACAAAGATAAAGACTGTCTTGAAAAACAAACAAACAAACAATACATAATTAGGCATATTATTAGTTTGTATGCAAGAGGAGAGTAACTATAATCTTTGTAATTATTATTATTAGAAAAATAATTCACATCTCTGCTAGAAACAATAATTTAAAACTCTTCAATCCATAATTATCATCTATCTAGTAGATATTATCTAACAATATACTGTAAACCCTACAAAGAATCATTTGTCTAGAGAAATAAGGAAGAGGTCTGTTTGCAATTGAAGTCAGGATAGGAACTCAAGCCGGATAGGAATCCGGAGGCAAGAGTGTCCCGCGCAACCGTCACGCCAGCAAGAACGACGCGGCACACGAAATAGGATTCTTCTGTGGTAGAGCTTTAATGCTCTCGAGAGGCAGAGCATAAGCTTGCAACATGTAAAGACGAAGACCCCAAACTATCTAGCCCATCCCCTTATAAAGGGATCAGTCCTCACTTTGGACGTGGAGCCCCCTGATTGGTTGAAACTCATCAGGCCCTATGACGCCACGGGAGAGGCAGAGCTCAAGGAGTGGAAAGTTACCCAGCGCATGCCCACATGACTTGTTTACTGCTAACTCCAGCCGGATGTCAGCGCCATCTTGTAATGGAGAATGTGCAGGCAGCGCCCCACACAAGAGTTGATACAGAGGTCAAGGAGGAGTGCTGCTTTCTGGAGCTCCTTATAGCTTGGTCAGTCTGTTTGTTTATAGAACCCAGAGCCACCCACCCAGAGAGAATGATAAAGAAAGAGGAGAGATGACTACACTGGGAGAACATGTAGAATTACTTTACTGTATTTCCAAATTCTGAATATTCTCTATTTTGTGACAGGGTCTTACTCTGTAGTCCTGATTGGCCTAGAATTCACTATGTAAACCAAATTGGCCTCAAACTCAGAGATCTGCAGCTTTTGCCTTCTAAGTGCTGGGATCATATGGACTTATTATCACAGCCCTGTAAAATTTGTCTTAATGTTATTTCTTATTTATTTTTAGTTTGCAAGATTTATCTAAGTAAAAATTATCTGACCTACAATTATTAATCAATTATTTATGTTAGTCTGTGTTAGAATATTATGATACATTCTAGCTAAATGCCTATACTGGCTAGTTTTATGTCAACTTGGTACAAGGTAGAGTCATCAACGACTAGGGATTGGGGCTCAACTGAGAAAATGTCTCTATATGAACAGGCTGTAGGCATCTTAATTAATTAATCACTTAATGAGTGATTGATTGGGGAGTGCCCAGCCCTGGTGGGTGGTGCCACCCCTGGGCCCCTGGTCCTGGGTTCTATAAGAAAGCAGGCTGAGCAAGCTATGGGGAGCAGACCAGTGAGCAGCACCCCTCCTTGGCCTCTGTACCAGCTCCGGGTTCCTATGGGTTCCTATCAATTTGAATTCCTGTTATGGCTCCAATGATGAACACTGATGTACAGTTTTAATCCAATTAAAACCTTTCCTTCCTAAATTGCTTTTGGTCAAAGTGTTTCATCAGCTCAATAAAAACCTAATTAAGACATACATGTGCACACACACACACACACACACACACACACACAACAATTCTCTGTTTAACTCTGTGCCCCATTTTTTAAATTGGGCTATTTGGTTTCTTGGTGTCTAACTTCTTGAGTTCTTTATATATTTTGGATATTAGCTTTCTGTTGGATATAGGGTTGGTGAAGATCTTTTCCCATTCTGTTGGCTGCTATTTTATCCTATTGATGGTATCCCTTGCCACCTTCTGTAGCCAGTCAGGACACCCAAGTAGAGGGATAAGGACACCAACCCACCCACTAAACCTTTACACCCTAAATTTGTCCTGCCTACAAGATTTATGGGGATAAAAGTGGAGCAGAGACAGAAGGAATGGCCAAACAAAGACTGGCCCAACTTGAGACCTATTCCATTGGCAAGAACCAGTTCCTGACACTATTAATAATACTCCATTATGCTTCCAGACAGGAAGCTAGCATAACTGTTCTCTGAGAGTCTCCACCCAGCAGCTGACTGAAACAGATGCAGAGACCTAGACATTAAGTGGAGCTCAGGTGTCTTGTGAAAGAGTTGGTGAAAGGCCTGAGGGACCCAGAAAGGAAGCACACTCCACAATACCAACGGAGTCAACTAACCTGGTCCCTTGGGTGTTCCAAGAAACAAGACTACCAACCAAAAAGCATACATAGGCTGGACCTCAGTGCCCCACCCCACACTGTAGCAAATGTGCAGCTTAACTTCCATTCAGGTCTCCCAACACTGTAAGCAGAGATGACCCATAGCTCTATACCTGCCTGTAGATCCTGATCCCCAAACTGGGCTGCCTTGTCTGGCCTCAGTGTAAAATGATGTGCCTAGTGGCTTGATGTGCATGGGTGGGTTGGTACCCAGGGGGTGAAGGGGACCCTTTTATAAGAGGAGGAGTGGAAGGAGTTGGAGAAGGCTGTGTGAGCAGAGACAGGGAGGAGAAGGGGACTGTGACCAGAGCATGTTCCTGGACAGCCATGACTACACAGAAATATCCTGTCTCAAGAAAAAAAAAAAAAAAAAAAAAAAACAAGAAAAAAATTGGACTTCTGAGTATGCATATCTTCCCCATAGATGACTCTCAAAAAATCAGACATAATTCAGAGAACATGAAAGATCTTGTATTCCCTAAGCTGTGTGGGTGATCTATCAGAAAAAGATAAAACTTCAGAAAGCAAGAATATAACGTTTAGGACAGAGTCATTGGCAGGAAATGCTTCGTTGAGATTGTTTGGGCAAAAGCAGCAGTTTATTCATGTCTTACAAACATACAATGCTGGCACAAAGGGACAGACAGCATCTCCCTTACACCATGCTTTCCTCCTGATCACTACTGAACTACAAGTCAGAACGAGTCAGTTACTGAATCACACAGTTCTTCAGACATGGTAACCTCCCTATTTGGGTGGTTATACTGACTAAGCAGAAAAAAATTAATTTACATGTTTCATACAGTGCAGGAATTTTAGCAGAATCAGATATTCACATTGATACTGTAATACATTATAAACAGTACAATTTTCAGAAATAATGAGATCACATATCTCCCTGCCTGTTTCAATTCTTTTTCTTGCTTTTCTCCTTTTTTGTATCTCTTTTTTTTTCCTTAAAACCAGTTATATTTTCAATCAACGTTCACCATCAAAACACTTTAAATCATAAAACTAAAAACTATTTACAATTTTAAAAGTATTTGTTGTCAGATTTTTTTTCTATTTAAAAAAAGAAAAACCTTATAGGATGTTTCCAATAAACACCCTATAAATTGGATCACCATTAACTTCCTGCCGCTCTGTAGGATACTTGGAAATATGCTTCTTGACATTGGAGCTCCGAGCTACACTGCATTCCATGGCCGACGACATCAAATGAACATACATACAGAGGCCGGGTGGCCTCCCCAGCTCCACATGACCGCAGCTCACTCCATGTTATTCTCAGACCGCTGAGTAGGCAGAGATGTCAGATGACGTCACGGGATGACGATGAGGGTGGGGAAAGCATAGTTTTTGTACAAACAGAATGAAATGTATCTCCTTATAGAAAGTCAGACTTTTGTTGCCATCATAAAAAGCACGGGCAAGTGGTTCAGAAATACATGTTCGTTGAAATTACAAACACTGTGATATCAAACACATTCTCAAAAAATGCTGAAACACTGACACAAAACTTGACTCCATGGTAAAATTTCCAGCAGACATTATCTCTAACTTGCATATTTAAAAATTCGGCTGGACCTAAGTCACACTCACGGGTCTCTAATGACTCAAATACAAAGACATCGCCATTGAGTCTTTCCGGAAATGCCGGAGCTCTGCACGCCTTGCCCGGGCTCTGCAAGAATTTCAGAACTTAGCAATTCCCACTGGCACAAAACATGACTCTCTAAGCTATCTTAAAAATAACAGCTCCAAACAAACTGGCCTCCACAGGCACTGAAGAAGATACCGCCTCTGCTATTTTTTTACAGCCTAACTAGACTTTGTGAATATTTGTAAATTCTGAAAGACTTAACTCTTTTACTTAATGTGGTTGACTTCAACCTGACAATGAATTTCACAAGTTTTTTTTTCCTTTTCTTGTGTTTCTTTTTAAATAGCTTAGTTTAAAAACTTAGGTAGCCATGTCTACTGAAAGGGAAAGACAATCTTGAAAATACACTTGTACACCGATAGATTTTTATATTAAAAAAATGTATTCCTAAATGAAATTCTACCTTAGGCTTAGTTTTTCCACTAAACAGTCTGACAACTTCACAAAGGTAAATAGGAGTATCTTAGGCCACACTGAGGCTTCTGACTGGCAGTGAATAATTCAAGACCACGGTTCCTAGGTGAAGTTAAATTTTACATGACTCTCGTGTGATGGAACCAAAAAAATAAAATAAAATCTCATTTCAACCACAGTGTTCTTCAATTCAGCCCTTTAATAAATTAATTTCTCAACTTGTTTGCTGTCTTCATGAAATGAACCTAAGCTACCCCTTTTATGATAAGATTGTATCAAATAATTACAATGGACCTGACAGCGTACTTCAGTATATAAGACAATCAATTGTTCATAACATATTAACTAAAAAACAGACTTGAGGACATTTTGGAAATATCTTTGGATTTAAATAAAACCTATTTCCCCAACCTGAAGAAACATGGATTAATTTTCATATAAAAGGGTGTGGTCCTCATTTTTAACTCTTAACAATCACCTGATTTCCACTACCAAGGCAAAAATTAAGTTATCACCTACAACACACATATCTGTGACTTGAGGTTAAGCTAGACTGCTCATAGCAGCCTTGGTTGGCCCACTTAATACCACACACGGGGAAACTGGATATCTCATGAAAGTTTGGCCAACACCTCTAAGAAAAGAGGAAATTACCATAATACACATTTACAGCTATCTTCTGGTCTACTAATTTCATCCACGTCTAACCGAAACAAATAAGTAAATCAAAATAAGTGATAAAGTAGCTCGCTGGGCCACAAGCTTACAATCGTGTATGAGAAAGAAAATTGCTTCTCGCCTAGGGAAAGATCTGTACGTGGTAGCTCATGGCCAGGAAGCTAACCATCACAGAGCATGTGCCACTTAGCAATTTGTCTCCGGGGGAAGTCACAGATCTCCTTCCAGTGGCCCCCACCGCTTCCTTCTGCGGTGGCACCCAGGACCAACCGCCCAATCACCTCATTTCGGGATCCCCTTTCAGAATCCAAAACTAAAAATTCAACACTGATTTCTTCGAGGCTCTCACAGGGAATATCAAAGACAAACAGTTCGTTGAACACCGCGTTGGGAGTGCACTTTTTAACGTGTGTCTTCTTCTTGGAGATTCTCTTCTTGGCGTGGTACAGGTTCACTTTGACGTAGGGATCTGCAAGGACATACAACAGTGTTATGTCGGCCACAGTCAGCTGCAGATCCGGCCTCAGTGAGCAGGGCGCCCCAGTACAGTGGAAACGGGACCTGACAGTGTAAACAAGTCTAAACAGATGGGAAGTGAAATAGGTTTCACTCTTCTCTTTTTAATTACATTGAGAATGATGAAAAAGAGAAACCAGTTCTAGACGGGTGTCAGGGAACGGGAGAATTCTACACTAAGCGATAGAAAGGTGAATATTTTAATTAAGATCATTTTAACCTGCAGCTTAGCTCATTTTCTTTCTCATTATCTTCTACAACAAACATTTCATTTTTTGAGACTTATTCGAAACTAAAACAAAATTCTTAAAGCATATACACTATTATAAGAAAAGCAGTGAGGTCATTAAAGATGCAAATGAGTTAGCTCATTTGAAATGCGAAACGTCAGAATTCTTTTTCTGAGCAATATTGGGCTCCATCTTTCCCTCTTCATTTGTCTTTGCTTTCTGCTTGAAAACCCATTCACTTAAGTGCTTCCTCCGAATCTTGTTTTTCAGGAAATGAACTTCTCTGTATTGTTGGCAGAACTGACTCACAAATTTCCCCACAAAGCAAAAAAAAAAAAAAAAAAAAAAAAAAAAAAAAAAAAAAAAGAATAAAGAAAATCCACAGTCCCAGAAATCGTGATCCTGAATGGCAAAACCAGACTCCTGTGTTATTTGAAACTTTATTGTGAAGTGGGTTAGCCGGTTAGAGACTGAACTCCTGTAAGCGTTCTTACCTGAAAGTCCAGACACGTCCGATTTCGGTAGGTGCCGCGCTTTTAGGACAACCACAGTGAGCGTGTTTGTAGTAGACTGATAACAGAGAGAGACCAGAAGTTCACCCCGTCCGGAAGACTTCTAACAAAGAGAGACACCGTGAACGGAGTTTTAATCTTCAGCTTTTGTGCTCTCATCACAAAACACACAGCAACATAATAATAGCTTTGTTGTTTTAATGTCGCGTTTCTATTTATTTTTATTTTAACAGGCTAAGAAATCTGAGAAAGCTGCTTTTTGTGCTGCTCCGTAATGACTAAAACCATTGCCTGCCATCTTGTGGTTATTTCAGGTACTACAGAATGCTAAAATTTGCAAAGATCTGACCACACCCAGTACTTACACGCATAAGTATTATATTTTAAGAGAGGTTTTGGGGGGGTGCTATTTAAGAACATCCCTATTCTTCAAAGTCAGTAATTGTCATAAAATGCATAACATTATCAATTGATATGTGTAGGATCACATGGCTATTTTTTATTTTAAATTCTTCATGATTGGCATTAATGGCCTTTCAATTCATGCCAAAGAAAATTTCTTTTGCATCCAACAATTATTCTGGACCAGGGTCATGGTGGATTTAGAACTCTTGTCCTTTTATAGTCAAAGTCTCTTTCAATCTAAGGAGAAAATAAATAAATTTAAACACTTAAGAAAATTGACTCAAAGTTTAAAACTTGGTTTTAAGCAGTTAACATAGATCCTTTTAGTTAAAAATACTTATACTTAATTTTATATGAAATACGTTACCTAAGACAGCTAAGAATGTAACATGCTAACAAAACAGTAACATGAGACTTGCTTATGATTAAGAACAGTTAAAAAAAAAAAATGTCAAACATTAGCTAAAGCTGAGAAAAATCACCTAAAACTAAGCTGTTGTACAAAAAGGTACACCAAGGAAAGCAAGAAAGCATCCAGGGAGCTCTTTGATCCTCAGAGGCCCCGATCAGCCAGGTGCCTCAGACAAGCTGAGCCTGAATTTCACTATTGTCAGTGCATAAGAGACAGGAAGATGACCACAGACTGTTCTAAAGATAATTTTAGCTCCAAAATAATGTGATTTGAAAAAAAACCATAAATAATGTGACTGTTGTTTGCCTAAGTCGTGGGATTAGGAGAACAAATCATTCTGAAATGTCACGACTAGGATCAGTGAAGTTTACATTTAATGCAGGAAATGATTTTTTTTGCTAAATTGATGTCATGTCATTATCCAAGAACTGGCAAAGGATTCCAAGTCAGAGGGTGGGGTAACGCACTTCCTGTATGCAGCAGGGGAAAAAAATGGACATTCAGAAGTCAACATAACAGGATGGCTCCTTGTACAGAAGCAATTTCATTTAAAGTACATTCAGATACCACATCCTAAGAAGGAACTGGCTTGATTTTTAATTTCAGTTTCAAATTTAGTTACTCTGAACTAAACCTCCTTAATAATAGATACTAAGACACACACAGATGAATTTTAAAGTAGCAGTCTTTTCCCAAAAAACTTTAATAGAAATTTTAAAAATACCTTTTCCATAAATGATGTATAAATATCATAAAATTTGTTCTCTAATTTTTTATCACAAAGATTCTGTGAGCATTTCACTTGTGGATTAAACTTCCTTCTGCCTTCCCTATACTCTCACTCTCTGATTGTTATGACCCACAGTTATAAAAGATAATGTGTGCCAACCCATCATTTGAATGAAAATACTGTAGATATTTTTCAACCTACACTAAATATTTCTGATAGACACTTAAATGCTTACAGAATTACCTTAGCATTTCTCTTGATGATCTCTCTAGTCATTAACATTTTTCCATCTGATAATTCAATCCCGGAAAGAGGAATAAGGACTTCTCCAATGACGTCATCTCTTGAAAACCTGTCAAAACTCAGAACTGTGAAGTGCAAAGACAGCTCTTGAATGTGGGAATAAGGGATCCCGTAAAATGTGAAGGTTTCATCAAAAACAGGGTCCAGCGTCTTCCTCAGCACTCTGGTTTTCACTTTGTGCTTCTTCTCTGGTAAGATTGTCATTTTGATGTACGGGTCAGAGGTCATGGATTGCTCGTCCATGGCTGGTAAGCCCTGGGCTTCCTTGATGTTCACCACAAATGCCTTCTTCTCGAAGTTGTACTCTAGAGACAAGAAGAGTACCCCCAGCTTCTCCTGTTTTTCCTCAGAAGTAAGGGAAGAGCTGGACTTCAAGCTCTCAGGGGAAATGGCCTCTTTTTCTGTCTCCGTGAAGAGCTTTGGGGTGGCATTTTCCAGATCAGCGGAGCTGCCAGCTTTGGGGTTGGTTTTGGGGAAATTGCCATTGAGGTCTCGCTTCTCCAGATCAAGGTGCAGGGAAAGGTTGGGCAGAGCTGGTTTACGCTTCGCCTCACTCTTGTCATCTCCTCCAAACTTCTTTTTGCTACTTAGGTTTTCTGGGTAGATGTCAACTCCCTTAAGCACATGCACAAACTTGTACGGAGGCGTCTTGTTGGACTTAGCTGATCTTCTCTGGCAGCAGATCCAGGCAAAGAGAGAGACAGTAAAGACGAGGCCAAACGCACTGAAGATGCCCACCACTGTGGGAATTTCATCTGAAAAACCAATTGACCAATGGCATGCATTGAAGAATCAGAATTGAAAGGAAAGACTATGGGCAAAGCATAATAGAGCTAGGCCCTGTTACAAGTTGGGAAGGTTGAACTACTTCCCTCCCCCACGCCCCCACCAGTTCTTGGCATGAGTAATAGTGACGTTTCCCACTAACCTGAGTTCTAAACATAGCCCTATGTGACATACATAAAAATACATTGTGATTCAAAACACCTTAACTTCAGTAGATTCTCAAAAATAAATGAAAATGGACCATGGATAAACGTGGGGTCATGTTCAGTATTCTCACCCTGGCTTTGTTTAACTCAGGCATCAGTAGTCAACTACAATAATATGAGGAAGTGCAATTATCAAATTTGGGAGCTTTTCAAAAGCATCAGACACACACACACATGCACACACATACACACATGTGAGCACACACACACACACACATACACAAACTCTATCTTCTTAACATATCTTTATCTGCCCAGGATTCAAGCAGGGGAAAAAATGCCTTAAAGAGTCCACACAACTAAAAACTTATGGAAAAAAGCCATGGTCATTGGCTATTGTTATAAACTCATTAAAATTTTCATTCTAAATGTCTGACATTATCAAATGGTAAGCATTTATTAATAAGATAAAAAGACACTAAAATAAAATAAATAGCATGGTAATAACATATAATTTGCAACACTACAATCCCCTTGTATATATGAACCTAAAATTCCTCAAGCACTGAATGAGCCAAAGCAAAAAGTTAATCTATGTGGGTTAAACAGAATAATGTGGTCATAAATACATAATCATTCTCAAACTGTGAGTGTAAAGTCAGTATAGGTAATTTAGAGTTCAATTTTATCCTTGTACATTTCTACATGGCAAAAGGTAATAAAACTGAAAACACCATTCATTGTTCTCTTAACTTAGAACAGACTAAATCATTGGCATCTGGTGACATGCCAACAGTAATTGTACATGAAGCGCATATCATTTAATGTGTAAGCAGATTCTCCTAACATGTATTTAGTAGTTATACTATTTACCACATCTGACACAATGATGCAGCTAAGGAAACCTTTGGCTAAGGTGAATATAGCAGATAAAGTGCTACATACTTGTACCTCTATTCCATCCGTGTTTTATCTTAAATAGGGCACACAAGTCCCAGCCCAAAAAGGATTAATACTTTCTAAGACCAAGGAAAAGTGTCTTTGCGTCTCTTCTTCGTCTCCTAACTAGTCTTCCCATCTACTTTAGAATCCTAAAAGTGAACTCGGAGGAAGTCGGATGGAGAAACAGTAAGAGAAACATCTGAGGCCAAATACAAAATCTGTAACTTAACTCTAGGATGAAACTGAATCATTGTAAAGATAAAATAAAGCTTTGAGTCCTCTAAGTAGAAAAAAAAAGGGAATGCTACCTAGAAGAAAGAAGAGGAGGCAGGGAAGAGGGAGAGGAAGAGGGGGAGGAAGAGGGGGAGGAGGAGAAAGAAGAAGAGGGGGAGGGGGAGAGGAGAAGGATGGAGAGGGGGAAGAATAAGAGAAAGAGAAGTGAGTTAATCAGCTAAACAGTATCAGCTTCTTCCCTTCTATTCAAGTCTTCGTGACACTGACACACACACACACACACACACACACACACACACACACACACAATCTAATAACTTAGGGCAAGGCAACAAAAGAAAACTCAGGAACTAAGAATTCTTCAGCCAATATAAGAACAATAAAAGCAATTAAAGTCATTATTTTTAAGTAGACAGACAACTGAGCACGGAAACATTCTCTCAAGGGTAGTCTCTGAATATACCCCACTATGAGAAAATTTCTGATTTCAAATCAGTAACTGAGTGTAAATATCACACACACACACATACACACAAAATGATGAGAGGCTAAGAAAATCATTTATGAATATTTTATTATATCTAATAGTCACAACACCCAAGATAATATGGACTCATACTCTGCTAATGTAACTGCTGATACTGGATTTAGCTTTTGAGAGCAGAGATTATGTCCTTACCACTCATATTAGTCACGGTTATCATACATGAGAGATGCTATCCAAAATTTTCTTCATCCTTTAACAAAAAATACTTACATATAAAACCCTGGTCTTTTTCCACTAGAATATAATTGAACCTAGACATGTCCATTGATTTTCTAAAAGATATGTCTAATTTATTCACTGAAGCAGACAAGGAGATTATAGTGACAAAATTTGGAATATGAACAGGAAGAGCAATCTAGAAAGCAGCAGTGCTAATCCAAGTTTGAGCAGCTTTTACTTAACTGTACAGCTCTAGACTCCAGAAAGCTCAACCGAGGACAAGAAATAGGCCAGAGCTGGTTGCTCTAAAGTCCCCAGAACTGCAGTATCACAGAATTATATCTGTCATTAGCAACAATCTTCAGGGATGCAAGAAAACATAGCAGAGAAATTTATGACAGCATAATAGAACACTCATCTCAAACCCTCAACATGTAAGTTATTTTGTCATATCAACTCTTATGTAACCAAAGGCGTGTGTAGCTTTTTCTAAAAGATTTACACACAAATAGGAACCATCCAGAAAACAAATGAAGCAGTATTCTAACAACAGATGTCCTTTTTTTTCCTAAGCTCAGGCTGAAGCTTACAGAGCCGCCTGAACATTCGGGAACTTCTGGAAGGTGAAATCACAAGGCAATTTTAAGGAGAAAAATATCAAGGAAAGGAAGTAAGCCACAATTAACCATCTGCTGTTCTCTTCTTTCTTTCAAATTGAAAATATACATATTCAACATCCAGTAGAGAGCAAAGCGCAGCCCAGCCCCTGAGCCCAGCCACAGCCCCAAGTTCAGCAACTTGCTCACCGAATTCCATGCGGCTGGTGGTGATAGGAGCCATGTTTTCTGCGTGCTCTGTCCGAGGTGCTGAAAGAACTCCGGGCAGATTCACCTGAAGGACCCTGGAACAAGGCTTCCAGGGGAAACACAGGGGATCTGAGAGACCAGCACCGGCAGCGGGAGGGGCTGGAGGAAGGTCCGCGCTCTCTATCAGCAATGTGCCACCCTGCCCTGTTCCAGTTGGCTCTTCTGAAAAGCTTGTCTCCGAGACTCCAGACGTGGCTGAAACCCGAATTGACGCAATCCTGACGCTACAGGGCTGAAATCAGCACCTGCCCTCCCCCTCCTCCCTCCAGCCGCTCCTCCTCGCCCTCCTTCTGGCACCCTCCCTCCTCTCTTGAGGATTCAGCACACACTCACCAATTATTTTAACTGTTGGGCTACTAGATTTTAACTATGCTATTCTGTTAGACTCGGAGGCACACTGAGATGCGTCCGGAAACGTATCCTTGACAGCTCTTAATCTAAAATTCTCTTGGTATATAGACACTAAAATAAATGAATCCTACTTATCAGACTATCATAATTTATAAAGGGAATACAGAGTACAGAGAGGGATGTCTCCATATCAAATGACCCGCTATAAGATGCATCCTTCCTTCACATTTGGAGAAAATCCACTGCAAACTGTTATATTAAAAATAATCATGTTCTTAATAACAATTTATAGTCTAAGCATTAGGCTGATGTTGTTGCTGTTTTCTGGTTCTTTTAATATTTGACATCTAACCAGTTAAGATTCCTGGTTATAGATGGAATTAATTCTAACTGTTAAAATTTATTCTCAGACATGACTTTAAATATTTGGACACCACTGATATAGTGATATTTACACTCTAATGTTATGGCCTCTAATAGTTTTCTGCAAACAAATAACAAGAATTGGACCAAATTCTGAAATAATATTATTGCCAATTACTCTCAAATGACTGCTATTCTGGGATGAGGATCTGCAATATATATATATATGGTGTCATATTTTGATTAATTTGAATCTTAAGGGTACTACTCTTTTTAAACAAATGCATAGCAGATTTATAAAGAAGAGAGATAGCTGTACTTCCCACCTATCAGTTAATGTTACACACACACACCTTTGCTCTAGAATTCAATAAACAAATGACATTCGGGATGTGCTGTGTTAAAGGAACCTGAGGTGTGGGGTTGTTTCAGAAAACTACTGTACATGAGACAGGTGTCTGCACACTGGCAAACAGCTGCCCCGGGAGCCTGCAGTGTGTCTGGGGAGACACTGGTTTCAACTCTCTGCATCATGGAAAATTTTCTAAGTCAAAGCCTCTTTTCTTTCCTTTCCACCAGCTCCCACACACTTGGCACTGAACTGTTCTTTGAATAGACATTTTTTAAACCTTACAGATTCGTGCTATGAAAACACAGAAACTAAGTCACTGCGTGTCATGATCCCATGGCAGTGACTGTAATAATGTCCTAAGCAACCCAAACATTCACAGTGCCTGCCTTCTCAGCCCTACTCATGCACCAGTGGAAGTGTTCCACTTCATGAGAGTGGCATTCGTTTGTGAAGCATTTCACAGTAATCTGATCACATGATAGAAATTGTATTAAGGTCTATGTTTCCCATCTAAGTTGTTGTCACATATGGTTAAGCTCATTTGTCGTAAACAAAAAATATATTTTGTGTATGTTATATTAAAATTAGTACCTCATTAACTACAGCTTCATATGGTAAGTGGTATATAAAACCTGTCTAGATTCTTTAAACAGTATTTCTCCAAATCTCAGCCCATCCTTCTCTCCCTTATTTCAAAGGGATTAATGAGATAAGATGACCACTTGCCCAGAGTCCATGTTATTGTAACTATTTCATTGCTTGCTTTAAAAGCAAATGGAAAATAAATACTATTAATCAAAACCTGAACTTTCTTTTTCATTTGATGAGTATCACTTTAGCATTTATACAATCTGTAGACAAGGTTCAAGCAGCATCAGCTAAAGAGTTGATTCAACAGAGGAAATCCTGCAAGTTTCTGGTTAAGATTTGTGCCCTACCACATTACTGCATTGTTCTTCGAGATCTAGCAAACTAGTAATCAATTTACTGACATGCCCAATCTGATTCTTGCAGCACAGACAAGGGAGGAGGGGGGTTGTTGCTAGGTAACCACCCTTTTACCACCCAAAACACACAACCTTAAACAATTCCAGTCCTGGGAAGCAGAAGGTTCTGTCCCAGCAGCAGTGTTTCAGAGCACTCCCTTCACGCTGCAAATGTCTGCACATACCGTGCTTACAGAAACAATTAGTAAAACCTTTTAATTCAACTTAGATTTTTAAATTCAGGTATATTTGATAACTTATTTAGTTAATTTGATTTAACTTAATATAAAGTTAGATTTGTAGACTCTATAGTTTATTATGCATACTTTATGTTTTAGCATGCACTTATTCAAAAATATTGGTTTATAGATTAAGATAATTCTGCTAATCAAAGGAAAACTTTAAAAGTGTGTGAAATATTAAACTGATCCTCAGTAAGTTTTGATAATACTAAAATTGGTTATACACATTTATCTAATATTTGGAGTGGACTGAATATCTGATTATAGAATATAAATGATTACATCAATATTCCAAGTCATTTTATTAAGAATACTGGCTCTAGGCCTGGGACAGGAGATATGGGGAGTCTCTGTGGTAACCTTAGCTTGGATTCCTACCATAGAGAATATAGAAACTGAAGTAGTCACCTCCTGTAGCCAGGCAGGACTTCCAAAAGAGGTACAGGGACATCAATCCACCCACAAAACCTTCCACTCAAAATTTTTCTTGCCTACAAAATGTGCAGGAATAAAGATGGAATAGAGACTCGGTGAAGGGCCATCCAATGACTGCCCAAACTTGAGAGCCATCACCATGTTAAAGAGCCAGTCCCTGACACTATTAACGATACCTACTATGCTTGCAGAAGAGAACCTAACGTAACTGTCACCTGAGAGGCTTCATCCAGCAGTGGATGGAGGCAAATACAGAGACCCACAGCCAAGCATTAGGCAGAGCCTGGAGAGTCTTATTGAAGACTCAGGGATAGGAGTGAGCAACCGGGAGGGGTCAAAGACACCACAAGAAAATCTAAAGTCAACTAACCTGGGACCACGGGGGTTCACAGAACCTGCACTACCAATAAGCAAACATGCAGGAGCTGAACCTAGAACCCCTACACACTTGTAGCAAATGTGCCACTCAATCTTCATTCGGATCCCCTAACAAATGTAACAGGGTCTACCTTGGCCTCTGTTCCCTGCCATTGAGTCCCTTTACCCATACTTGGACTGTCTGGATGGGCCTGGGGATGCAGATGTACCTAGAACTGCTGGGATTAGATGCCCCAGAGTAGGGTGGAACTCAAGGGTGAGGAAGGGCTAAGGGAGGGGGGATTTGTAAGGGTGGACTGGGAAGAGAGAAGGCAGGGAGACTGTGATTGAGAGGTAAAGAAAATTTTTAAAAAATAAGAATGCTGGCTCTGACATAAATGAGGAAGTTTATATTACAAACATACCTATTTCTATTTATCTACCAAAGTGTCTTTACAATTTCCTGTTGGAGTTTCAAAGAGTCAAGTTTGACATTAAGATGTTTGGTTTTAATTGACTTTTGTATGTGATAAGAAACATGAAGCTCTAGTTTCCTTTTTATAGATGTGCAAGTCCAACATGGCCCCGCCATTTGTGGAAGAGGTTTGCTTTTCTCCGGTATATATTCTCTTCTAGCAACTGTGTTAGAAAGGATGTCCCCAATTATGTAGGTCTATGTCTGTTCTACTCCACTGGATTCTATGCCATGGAGTTTTTGTTACTATAACTCCATATTATAATTTGAGATCAGCTATTATAATACACCTACTGTTATTTGTCTCAGGATGTCTTTGACTATTTTGTGCTTCTACATTAATTTGGGAAGCATTTTCCTATTTCTGTTCTTTAAAAAGGTATTATTGAAATGTGTGGTGGTTTGTATAAATTGATCATTATAGGCTTATAAGTTCGAATGCTTGGGCCCTAGCTGGTAAGACTGTTAAGGGGAGGATTAGGAGGAATGGCCTTGTTAGATGAGATTGGTGAGCTTTGGCCAGGCCCAATATCTATGTATCTGTCTGTCTGTCTCTCATCTATCTCTACCTCTTTCTGTCTTTGTTTCTCTCAGTTTCTTTCTTCACTCTCTCTCAATCTCTTCTCTCCCTCTCCCTCCCTCCCCCCCCCCCTCTCTCTCTCACTCTCTCACTTTCTTGCCCTCTTGCTCTCTCGATCTCTCTCTGGCTCTCTCTGGCTCTCTTCTCTAACTGCAGGTCAGGATTTAAGTTCTTGGCTACTACTTCATCTCCATGCCTGCCTGCCTGCTGCTATGCTTCCCACCATGATGCTGATGGAGTCACCCTCTGAAACGCTAAGCAATCCTCCAATTGAATTAGTTCTTTTGCAAGTTGGCCTTGGCCATGTAGTATCTACACAGCGATAGAAGAGTATCGAAGGCAGAATGCTGATGAGAATGGCATTTTGATGAGTGTAGCCACTTCTGCTGCAGAGATTCTTACACCCCATGAATGTGAGAGCTCTTCCCATTATTTGGTGTTTTCTTCAACTTGTTTCTCCAATTAACATTTTTACTGCACATATCTTTCACTTATGTGCTTATTTTTACTTCAAATTTTATTCTACTGTGAATGGGATTTTTTTCATGATTTTTCTCTAATCATATTAATTGTTATATAGAATAGCTACTGCATAGTTAGCACTATTTTTTTATCTTACTATTTTTCTAAAAGTGGTTGTCAGAACTACTAGCTGTTTAGTGTAATCTTTAAAGTATTTGACATATAAGATTATGTCATCAGTAGAGGGCAATAATCATTTTCACTATACATCCCTTTTTGTTTTTATTGGTTATTTTATTTATTTACATTTTAAATGTTATCTGCTTTCCCAGTTTCCTCTCCACAAACTCCCTATCCTATCCTCCCTCCCACTTACTTCTATTAAGGTGCTCCTCCATCCACCTACCCACTCTTGCCTCCCCACCGTGGCATTCCTCTACACTCAGGCATCAAGCCTCCACAGGACCAAGGGACTCCGCTCCCATTGATGCCAAATAAAGGCCATCCTCTGCTACATATGAAGCTGCAGCCATGGGTCCATCCATGTGTACACTTTATTTGGTGGTTTAGTCCCTGGAAGCTCTGGGGGGGGGGTGTCTGGTTGGTTAACATTTTTAACTTCCTATGGAGTTACAAACCCCTTTGGCTCCTTCAGTCCTTTTCCAAACTCCTCCATTGGGGTCCCCATGTTCAGTCCAATGGTTGGCTGCTAGCATATGCATTTGTATTGGTCAGGCTCTGGCAGAGCCTCTCCAGGGGACAGTTATCCCAGGCTCCTGTCAGCAAGTGATTCTTGTCATCAGCAATAGTGTCTGGGTTTGGTGGATGCAGATAGGAAGGATCCTCGAAAGGGCAGTCTCTGGATGGCCTTTTCTCCAGTCTCTGCTACACTCTTTGTCCCTGCATTTCCTTTTGTTGAAATTTTCTATTGTTAAAATTTCATGGGTGCAGCTTCCCTATCAAACACAGAAGACACTAACAGTAGGATCCTCTGACCCTCTATCTACAACCTTCCAGCAATGCTCTCTGAACATTAAGTGTGGGGGTTGTATTGTAAATGTAATAGCTGGGGTTGGAAACTCCACATTCAGTTGTTCTTTATGTTTTAACCAGTTGTGTATGTCTGTGGTCATCCCTAAATGCTTAAACATGAACTTCTTTTATGAGGGATGACATAGTTATCAGTGGGAATAAGGATATTCAGAATGCAGCTAAAAATATACTAGCTTAGGACTAAAACTTAATACCCATCAGTCAACTTGCCTCTAACCTGGCAATGAGCAGTCTACCTTCAAGTTCTGTGATATCAGTAACTCATACACAGTGAAGTCGGGTGGTGTGTGTTTTCAGTGTTTGCTTTATTTAACTTAACCTAATCGTTTCCTGCTCTCTCCATATTAATACATGATGAGTTTCATACTTTTTTGTGAATGGGCAACATTTTAATGTATATTTCACTAATTGTTAAATAAAACTAGAATTGCAGCAATATGACATCTATGTATAACAAACACAAAAAATATCAACACTTAATTTTTTGTTGAAAAGTTTTATTTCATACACTGTGTTCTGATTGTGGTTTCCTTCAACTAATTCCTCCGAGATCCTCTCCACCTCCCACGCTGGCATGTGAGTTCACACCCTCTGTCCCTGACTAGAAAACAAACAGCCGTCTAAGGGATAATAAAAGAAAACAAGATGATAGGAGAAAAAACAACTCAGAATGGGACAAAACAAACAGAAGAAAAAGAGCCACCAAAGAAAAAGCATGAGGAACACATACAGCTACAGAGACACATGTTAACACACACAAGAATTCCATAAGAACACAAAATCAGAAGCCATAATATACATGCAGAGGACATATATAGAAAAGAAAAAGAAAGCCCCAATGTCATTGAGTTTGTTTTCTGTTGTCCATCTACCACTGAGCACAGGGCCTACTCTTATGAGTGGTTGTTCCCCCAGTGAAACTCCCCTGGAGGAAACTAATTTTTCATTTGCAATGGGAGCGAGCTTCTGGGTTACAAGTGGTGTATGTGTCTACTTCTCAGCTCTAGAGCCCCTACAAGCCCTGTGAGTGGCTCTTACACTCTTTCTACCTTCTCCTAAGCAGAATTTCTTGAGCCCTGCAGAGAGACATTTGATGGAGACATCCCATCTAGAGCTGTGTTCCAAGTGTCCTCTCTCCCTCTCTCCACACTGTCTGGATGTCAGTCTCTTTATCTATTCCCATCTGAAGCTTCTCTGATGATGGCTGAGCAAGGCTCTGACCAATGAGTACAGCAGAGTGTGGTTAGAAGGCATTTGTTGCTATATACATTCCTTATTACATACATTTTTTAGAAGAGCAGTAGTATTTGTTCTTTCCCTAAAAACATGGCCTATCTAGTCTCAGGTTTTTGGCCACCCAAACAGTGTAGGATATGTGTTCCATCTAATGCACTGGGCCTTAAATCAAATCAGAAATGGTTAGTTATTCCCAGAAGTTTTTTGACATTCTTGCATGGGCATGTTCTGCAGACATGTCACCACTGTAGATTAAAGTAGTTGTTGCTGTGCTGGTGTTTACCTTTCTCCTTTGGTAACATACACAATACTTTCCAATACCATCAATATTAGTACATAGTGGTAAAGGTTCTAGGTAGGTACCAGCTTGAATTCTCCATGTTTAATGAATTGTCTGTGTTGTCTTCAGCTATGGGGCCTTACCATGCCATCAGTTTGTGGAACCAATAGCCTTGACAACTGTCTGGGTACTTGGGGGTTCCCATAGGATATCTTTGGCCAACATTATATTAGATGTGATACATTTCCAGTATTGGAAGCTTCATTTGGTGGTAAGAGATGATCAACTGGGAGCACTTTTTTTCTATTATTGGTGATTTCATTTAGATCACCCACATGTACACATGGAAGTGCTTACTGTATTCACTTTCCACATGACCCCTCAGTGGCCCTTATTTTTAGTATTTCCTTCTTTACCACCCTCCCTGTCCCTGTTTGATTTTCCTGTACAAATAACCTACCTCCTCCATCCATAACTATCTATTCTATTTCCTCATTTGTAGAGAGAGCCTTCCTTTCCCCCCTTCCCTAGTTTCCAGTCCCTCTGTGATTATATGGATTGTAGCTTGCTTATCCCTGACAAAACAGCTAATAATTCACATATAAATGAATACATATCATATTTGTCGTTCTGGGTCTGGACTATCTTATTCAGAATGATTTTTAAGCTCCGTCCATTTACCTACAAACTTCATAATTTCATTTGTTTAACAGCTGAATAATATTTAATGGTATAAATATAGAGTTTCTCTATTCATTTACTCATTCATTCATTGATGAATATCTATGTCAACTCCAGTTTCTGGGTATTATGAATAGACCAACAGTAAACATGAAGACCAAGTATCTCTATAGTAGAATGGAGGGTCCTTTAGGTATACACCCAGGTGGTATGGCAGAATTTTGGGATATATCAATTTCCAACTTCCTGAGTAACCATCATACTGACTCTACAATGACTGTACAAGTTTGCACCTCCACCAGCAATGAATGAAAGTGTTCCCCTTACTGCACATCTTAACCAGCATGAGCTGTCATTTGTTTTATTGATCTTGGCCATTGTGACTCATATAAAATAAATTCTTAAAGTACTTTTGATTTGCATTTCCCTGATGACTAAGAATGTTGAACATTTCTTTAAATGTTTCTCTGCCATTTGAGTTTCATCTTTTGATAAATTTCTGTTTAAACATGTACATCATTTTTAATTGATATATTAGGTTTTTTTTTTGATATCCAAAGGGTTCTTTTCTAGTTCTTCATATACTTTGAATATTACCCCCTGTTGGATGTGTACTTGTTAAAGAAAGATCTTTTTCCATACAATACTCTGCTACTTTGCCCAAATGATGATGTCATTTGCTACACGGAAGCTTCTTGATTTTATGAGGATCCATTTATTAATTGTTGTTTTCAATTTCTGTGCTAATGATGTTCTGTCCAGGAAGTCTTTTCCCATGCCAATGAGTTTAAATATATTTCCTACTTTCTCTTTTATTAAATTTGGTGTCTCTAGCCTTAGGTCATTGATCCATTTGGAGTTGAGTTGTGTACAGGATGAACAATATGGATATATTTGCATTCTTCTATATATAGACATCCGGTTTGACCAGAATCATTTATTGAAGATCTTGTCCTTTTTTCCAATGTACATTTCTGGATTCTTTATCAAAAATCAAGGGTTGATGGTATTTAGACTTATTTCTGTCTTCAATTCAATTCTGTCTATCAATGTGTCTTTTTTGTGGCAATGCCATACTGGTTTTACTACTATAGCTTTACAGTAAATTTTGAAATTGGAAATAGTGATACATCCAGCTGTTTTTATTATTATTGAAATTGTTTTAGCTATCTTGAGTTTTTTATTTCACTTTGGTTTTTGTTTTGTTTTGTGTGTGCTTTCATATCACAGTGAAAATTGTACTTTCAGGACCAGTGAAGAATTGTGTTAGAATGTTGATAGGGATTGTATTGACTCCTTATTTTAGTGGGAATAATTAGTTTCTTTCTATTTAGGTTTATGTTGATTATGGGCTTTCAGTAAATTGCCTGATGAAGGGGTCAACACCTAATTTTCAACAATAAAAAAAATCATGTACAAACTTTTATTCAGATTTTAATAAATTCATTTAATTAGAATGATTTCTTAAAGTCAGTATTTTAAAATGTTTCTTGTTACATTTGAGGGTTAAACAATTTCATCTCAAGGACAAGACACAAGAGAAAGAACAAAAAGGTAATTTAAAGGTTCACAAATTACCTTTGTTTCAGATAGATTTCTGTTTCTCATAAACAAAAGAGTAACAGAAGCATTATGCAAAAAACAAAGCCAAGGCTTCTGAGTGTCATGGGATGTGGAAAATCTAATGGCCTAGTGGAATTTGCTGATCTGGAAGCAGAAGTAGACAATGTGAGACAAAATCAATCCCTCGAAAAGAAGATGACCTTGAAGTTTGCAAAGTTGGTGTAAATATCAGTCCATATATGTAACCACAAGGATGACTGAACCATCCTGGACACCAATAGTCAAATCCTGCAGATAACTGGAAAATCATATGTCTTATATACAGAAAGCTGAAAAAGCCCGATTTGACACGTACATAGAAAACAGGGCACCTGAAAATAACAGAATAAAAACCTTAAAACCAGTATAATGCTTAATTAGAGTTCAAATTCTTATCCTGATATCCATAGAGAAATATAGTTCTCAATTCTTATCCCAGAAGCTTTTGTCTACTTAGATGGAGACCACTATAGAGATTCACAACTGCTAAAAACACAGAGAACAGCTGACCATGGGGTACCCAACCCAACTGAGAGATCTATATATAAAACACCCCTATTCTCCAGAAACAACACATAAAAGGTGGTGTAACAGTTGTAATAACTGGAGGACCATAAAGTCTGCTGTGAAGTAATGGCTTATAAGTGACACAGGGAAGTAGCACCCATGAAATCCCAACAATGTGGTCGCCTACACAAACCAGCCTCTACTGGGAAATCACACCAGGCCTCATCATGGATAAAGAACTACAGATAATTAAAGGAAAAGGGCTTCTGAGAGAGGGTGAGTCAGCCTTCTACTGAAGGGAGCAACCTGATTTGTAATCCAATCTTAAGCAGTGAGCCCTAAGCACATGTCCAAATCAGGAACATAAATGGACTCAGCAGATGATATGTATGTGGAATTTGTGACAATAACAAGGAGGTCATGAATATGAGAGAGAGCAGGGGACACAAAAGCAGTCAGAGAGAGATGGAAATGCAGGATTTATGTATGAATAGTTTTTAAAATGGAAAATGTATAAAATTAGAGTAGCTGTCAACCTGGAATTTTATACCAGAAAAATAAGGGCAAAAAAAAAAAATTTGTAGGAGCAGAGGGAATTATTCTCAGAATAGATCAACCAGATGAAAGAAATGACTATATGTAAGAACATATGAAAAATGTGGGGAGATCCAGGGACACAGGACTGATGAGATTGTGCTGCGAGTAGCCTGGGCACAGATAGGTCTAGGCTGAGAGCATGGAAAGCACCCTCCCCCCCGAATGATTCGGGAAGCAGGAACTCTGCCGTAAGGACTCTGTTTCTACATGGAGGGCCCATGCATGGGACCAAACGCTCAGGCCATCTGATAGCAGGAACAGAGGAGATCCAGGGACACAGGAAAGGAACAAGGAAAAGACTGGAACCAATCACTGAAAACAAGACCACATATAATCACAGACAACAAGATGACAAAAGGAAAGCAAAAAAAAAAACTTACCCAATGTAAACCAAGACAACCTGGCAACACCAGAACCCAACTCTTCCATCATAGCAAACAAGAGAATGCCAAACATTCCAGAAAAAGAAGACTCAGACCCAAAATCATACCTCAAGATGATGATAGAGATCCTTTAAAAAGAATGGGAGGAAAAGCATAAAGAAATAGAAGCTTTTTTAAGAGGAAACAAGAGAAACACTTAAAGAAATCAAAGAACTAGAGGAAAACAAAACCAAAGAGATGAAGTAATTGAAAAAGGAATTTAAAATGGAAATGAAAACAATAAAGAAAACACTAAAAGAGACAACCCTGGAAGTAGAAAACCTAAAAAAGAAATCAGGAGTCACAGATGCAAGCATCTCCAACAGATTAAAAGAGATGGAAGAGAAAATCTCAGGGGCCGAAGACAACATGGAAAACATAGACAAAACAGTCAGAGAAGATGCAAAAGTCAAAAAGCTACTAACCCAAAAGATCCTGGAGATCTAGGACACAATGAGAAGACCAAACATAAGGATAATAGGAATAGAAGATGGCAAAAAATATCAACTAAGAGGGACAGTAAATATTTTCAACAAAATCGTAGAAGAAAACTACCCTACCCTTAAGAATGCGATGACCATGAGCATAAAAGAAGCCTAAAGAACTCAAAATAAAGTGGACCACAAAAGAAATTCCTCCTGACACATAATAGTCAAAACACAAAGTGCCCAAAGCAAAGAAAAAATACTAAAAGAAGTAAGAGAAAAAGGTCATGTAACATATAAAGGCAGACCAATCAGAATCACACTCGACTTTTCAACAGAGACTATGAAAGCTAGAAGATCCTAGGCAGACATCATGCAGACCCTAAGAGAAAATGAGTGTCAGCCCAAGCTGCTATACCCAGCAAAGCTCTCAATCAACGTAGATGGAGAGACCACGATATTCCAGGACAAAACTAAATTTACACAATATCTGAACATAAACCCAGCACTACAATGAATTATAGCTGGAAAACTCAATACAAGGAGGGAAACTACATCCTAGTAAAAACAAGAAAATACCTAAGCAAAAAAACCAAAAGAAGAAAGACACACGTGCAATTCTACCTCTAAAAGCAAAAATAGCAGGAAACAGCAGCTACTATTCCTTAATATCTGTTAACACAAATTGACTCAATTCCCCAATAAAAGGAAATAGGCTATCAGTCTGGATACATAAACAGAATCCAGCATTTTGAGGAAACTCATCTCAGAGACAAAGACAGACATTATCTCAGAGTAGAAGGTTAGGAAAAACCTTTCAAGCAAATGACCCCAAGAAGCAAGCTGGAGTAGGCATTCTAATATCGAATAAACTAGATTTTCAACCAAACTTATCAAAAAAGATAAGGAAGGACACTTTTTACTCATTACAAGAAAAATTTGTCAGCAGGAACTCTCAATCCCTAACATATATGCTCCAAACACAAGAGAACTCGTATTCATAAAAGAAACCCTATTAAAGCTCAAAAATACATTGCACCCCACACAATAATAGTGGAAGACCTCAACACCCCACTCTCATCAATGAACAGACTATGGAAACAAAAACTGAACAAGGATGCAGTGAAACTAGGAGAGGTTATGAACCAGTTGGAATTAATAGCCATCTACAGTACATTTTATCCTAAAACAAAAGAATACATCTTCTTCCAGTACCTCACAGCACCTCCTGCAAAACTGACCATATAATCAGTCACAAAACAAGCCTCAATAGACATAGGAAGATTGAAATACTCCCATGTATCTTATCAGATCACCATGGTCTAAGGATGGACTTTAATAACAAGAAAGACAACAAAAAGGCCATATATACATGGAAACTAAATAATGCTCTATTAAATGATAACATGATCAAAGAAGAAATAAAGGATTTTCTAGAATTTATTGAAAATGAAAACACAACATACCCAAACCTGTGGGATGCAATGAAAGCAGTACTGAGAGGAAAACTCATAGCTCTGAGTGCTTCCTGAAAGAAACTGGAGAGAGCATACACTAGCAACTTGACAAAACAATTGAAAGCTCTAGAACAAAAGGAAACAGATACACACAAGAGGAGTAGAAGGCAAGAAATAATCAAACTCAGAGCAGAAACTGACCAAATAGAAACAAAAAAGAACCATTCAAAGAATCAACAAAACCAAGAGCTTGTTCTTTGAGAAAATAAACAAGATTGATAAACCCTTATTCAGACTAACTAGAGGACAAAGAGAGAGTATCCAAATTAACAAAATCAAAAATGAAAGTGGAGACATAACAACTGAAACTTGAGGAAATTCAAGATATCATCAGATCCTACTACTAAAGCTGGAAAATCTGGAGGAAATGGATGAATTCCTAGACAGATACCAGATACTAAAGTTAAACCAGGACCAGGTAAACCATCTAAGTAATCCCAAAAACAAGAAAACATCTGAGGGAATCTCCATCCCTGACCTCAAGCTATATTACAAGGCAATTGTGTTAAAAACTACATGGTACTGGTACAGAGATAGGCATGTGGATCAATGGAATAGAATAGAAGATCCAGAAATGAGCCCTCACATATATGGTCACCTGATTTTTGACAAAGGAGCTGTAAACATTCAATGGAAAAAGGAGAGCCTCTTCAACAAATGGTGTTAGTCCAACTGGCACTCAGCATGCAGACGAGTGAAAATAGATTCTTTCTTATCTCCTTGTATAAAGCTCAAGTCCAAGTGGATCAAGGACCTCCACATTAATCCAGGTACACTGAAATTATTGGAAGAGAAAGTAGGGAAAACCTTAGAACACATACGCACAGGAGAAAATTTACTAAACAGAACAACAATGGCTTGTGCTCTAATGTCAAAGATTGACAAATGGACTTAATGAGATTGCAAACTTTCTGTAAGGCTAAGGACACTGTCAAGAAAACAAAATGGCAGCCAACAGATTTGGCGAAGATCTTTACCAACCCCACATCAGAAAGAGGCCTAATATCCAAGGTATACCAAGAACTCAAGAAGTTAGACACCAGAGAATCAAACAACCCTATTAAAAAATGGGGTACAGAGCTAAACAAAAAGTTCTCAATTGAGATATATCGAATGGCAGAGAAGCATCTAAGGAAGTGCTCGACATCATTAGCCATCAGGGAAATGCAAATCAAAACAACCATGAGATTCCACCTCACACCAGTCAGAATGGTTAAGATCAAAAATTCAGATGACAGCAGATGCTGGAGAGGATGCAGAGAAAGAGGAACACTTCTCCACTGTTGGTGAGGTTGTAAACTGGTACAATCACTCTGTAAATCAGTCTGGCAATTTCTCAGAAAATTGGACATAGTACTACCTGAAGACCCAGTTATTCCACTTCTGGGCAAATACCCCAGAGAAGCTCCAACATACAACAAAGACATATGCACCCTAATGTTCATAGCAGCCCTATTCCTAATAGCCAGAAGCTGGAAAGAATGCAGATGTCCTTCAGTAGATCAAAGGATACAAAAATTGTGGTATATTTACACAATGGAGTACTACTCAGCTATCAGAAACAATGACTTAATGAAATTCTTAATAAAATGGATGCAGCTAGAGACTATCATCATGAGTGAGATAACCCAGTCACAAAAGAACAGACATAATATGCAGTCACTCATAATTGGATAATAAACCCAGAAAGCTCTGAACACCCCAGAAACAACTCACAGACTATATTAAGCTCAAGAGAAACAAAGGCCAAAAGAAAAAAAAGAAAGAAAAGAAAATGAAAAACCATTATGCTTGATTTTTACACCCCATGAAAACTTTGACTATTTTCAGGTTACATCTTGTTTTACATGTCATTTATGGTCGTTGTAACTAGTAAGATTTTAAGGCATACTATCAAACCTTTAAAAAAAATCAAGTACTGACTAAAATGTATTCATATAATGTTATACAAAAATGCTTTTAAAATCTGTATATTTATCTTTGTTTTTTTTAAATAAAGTTGTTCATTTTGAAAAAGAAAAAAGAAAATGTGTGTGTGTGTGTGTGTGTGTGTGTGTGTGTGTGTGTGTGTGTGTGCTCTCGCATGCGCGTACGCATATGGACTTGCATTCGCGTGTAGGCACACTTCAAAAGAACATGAAATATATATAAGATATGGCACTAATTTAAGGGAAAGAGAAGATTAGTCTAGTTAGTGTTTTAAAATTTAAAAGCATCAAACTTTCTCATGATTGACATAAAAAAGCAAAATTCAATACAAATGGAGAATAATCAAACTAATCAAATATACCTAATTGTATTTACAAACAAGTGTGAGACACAGCAAATGGAGCTTGTTTGCTGAGCTATGAATCACAGGACTAAAGTACCCCAGTTAGTTTCGTATTAAAAGGAACATTAAGCAAAGAAAATAATACCACAAATAATTTTAAAACCATTGTTTGAAAGCTGAACAGAGTTATCAATAATTTATGGTCATAGATGAATTTAGAAAGCACCTAAAACAGTCATTATGCCCCACCCCATAATGATTTTAAAAATGGGAGATTCTGCTTACAAGCATGTGCAGAAGGCAAATTACAGAAACATATTTACCATGATATATGACTCTGAAGTCATTATGCAAGAAGGATTAACCTTTCTGAAAATTCCTGGTAACACAAAAAAAATTATCAAAATACCTAAATTATAATTGACATGGGACATCACAGAAGGCAACCAAAAAAAAACTCTCAATGGAAGTTTGCAATGCATGTTTCTGAAATAGAAATTGTATACAAAATATTCTTTTTAAAAAAATCAATAGATTTTCTGCCCTCAATAGGAAGAACTTCAGTCTCATAGCTCATTCTACGTGTTGATAAAGATGTTAGGATTCATGCCTCAGTGAATGGCCCCACACTGGTGAACATATGGGAAGTACCTAGGGCACTCAGTGGATTACCCAGGACACCAACCAGAAGGACGTGACCTTAGCAGGGAAATGGGTCTGAGGTCCCCTGGAAAGCTGGAGGAAGGTAATGGTGGGTGGCTATGTTCCAAATATATTTTATACAAGTATGAAAAACTAAATAATTATTTAGATGTTTACTAACCATCTAAAATGTGCACTGCTTTTGAGTGTTTATACTTACATATTTTGTTAAAGTGTTGAAAGTAGGTATGTAAGCAAAAGATAGATATGTAGTGGCCATGAAGTGAAGTCGCTGTAGAATTCTAACATGACAGAGATGTCTAAATATATGCCGATAATGATAGCACTATAATTGTCAATGCTGGAAGTAATTCCCTGTGCTTCGAATGCTTAGCAAATTCAGTGTTAAATTAATGTACTTAACTGCATACAATATTGTACTATACAAAATGATAACAAATATGTATCATTATATACAAAAATGAATTTCTCAAGTATAATTAGAGAAAAGAAAGCAAAACCAAGTATATACTGTCTGATTTATCATGGTTGAACAAAAACAAGAAAATCTAGTCAGCATCCATAGGTGTCATGGGGGCACATAAATCAGGATGGAAGTTTCCAGAATACTGTTGTTCAGCATCTAGATCTAAACACTAATCACCAGGAGCTTTTTTGTTGTTGTTCACTAAGAGTTGTTGGCAATTTTTTGACTTGTCTGTATGTATGCTATACAATGAAAATTTCCAGCATTTGTACTTGTTTGTAGCTGCTACATGCTTTTCAATAATAATAATAATAATAATGAGAATAATAACATGTACAACCAAATTAGTACAGCTATTCAAAAAGAGGAATATATAACTGGAGGTGGGACCTATAAGAGAATTAAATGGAATTAGGAATGCACAGAGATTTGAGTGTTTTCTTCCAAAAATCGAGGGTTTTTTTAAGTCTTTAGTAAGTGTCTACTCCCTGTGAAAGTGTCTCAGAGTCAAGCCTGTATTTTTGCTCTGGGATTTCAGCCCCAGAGCCTCTTGATCTACACTCTCAGACAGATAAAGTACACATGGATGGTTAATTTGAGAAGTGAAAGAAAGACAATAAACTTTTCAGCTCCCAAATATAAGTGTTCATTCCTTTAGTCTCAGCATTAGCAAATCAAACGAGAAAGGGTAGCTGTAGTTTCAGGTGGTGATCCAAGAAACCTCGGAGCACATGGATGGTGTAAATGGATACTCATTTCAAAGCCAAAACTCTACCATGCTGCATGACCAATTACATTTTTCTTACCCATATCCCAGAAGGAAACCAGAGTGTGCCTTTAATTACTGACCAATGCTTCCTCTAAGTATTTATTACCTCACAATGCCCACCTCACAAAATTATGCTTGTCTGCTTTTTTTAAAATGTATTCCTTTAACAAACCCACCCTTACTCTCTGGTGAAAAGCGTTGCTCACAGAACACCTTCAAGTAAAGTCTTGGGTTTTTCTTTGGGATGAATGCATCTTAGAGACTTTGGAAATGCAGCCAGATACTATTTTATGCACCAAGAACAAGGAATGGAAATTACTTGTATATCCCAAGCCATGAAATCTTTTTAAGGATCATGGTTTATGTCTCCTCCTTAGTCACTCCCTGGTGACCAACCATTGACATCTATGAACATATGGGTTCCAACATATGGGCCCAAGAAACCACATGTTTCTTTGGCTATGGTTTCAGGAGATTTGGAATATCATAAAGATTGTGTTATTCTCCATGTTTTTCTTAAGAACCTGCTTACACTCAGCAAGGCATCTCTTAAGAGATATCCAGATGCAACATATATTAGTAATGTAATTCTCTTATGGCTAGGTAGCATTACTTCCCAACTCAGGATTCTTTGCCATTTGCCCAGTGAAAACAATAAGGTTGCTTTTAGTTTTCATTGACTGCAAAAAAAAAAAAATTACAACAAAATATTGCCAGGAAGTGATGTATAGGTCTTTGTGTAAGTATTTTTTATTTAACTAAAGTAAATACTAAGAAGTGAGACTGGTAGAATCTGATGGGGACCTGAAGTTGCTTTTGATCATTTATAATCAACTCACTTGTTACCATGACTACTCTTATCAAAAACCCATCAGAAGTAAGGAGACATTTGATCTTTTTCTCAACCGCTGGTACTAGCAATGCTTTTGAAACTGTTCTGTTTCTCCTGTGTCTAACTTGTGCAGTGATACCTCCAGGTTTTAAATTGTAATTCCTAATGGCTGGTATTGAGTACCCCTTTTCAGATGCTTATGTTCCAGCCTGTGGATTTGGGGGACATATATCTATTCAAGTCCTTTAGCCACTTCCTGAAATTAATAGTAATTAAATTACCTACCCAATTTTTGAGATTTCTCATAACTTCTAGCAAAATACAAATACATCAATAGTCTCTGTTGCATGTGTGATCTACTAAGTTTTTCTACCAATATGTAATTTGTCTTTGCTTCATATCAAAGATACCTGGGGCAAAACAAAATTTTTAGACTTTAGAAACTCGTTCTCATTGCCTTCTAGTATTTCCAAGGTCTCTTCTACTCCTATCTTCTAAAACTGGTGCTAAAGAATTTAAAGAAATAGAGCACAGAAAGACAATTCTACCTCTAGTCCCTGTTTCTTTCATTGAACTCATGACAGATACATTATTTTTGTTTTATGGATCATCCTATTGGTATTTATAAAATGTAACCCCAAAGAAGAATATTAGAGCCTTTATTAAAATGTGATGATCATATTTACATAGTCATAGTTCTGAACTGACTATTCTGTGTCATTGATCACTGTATCTGCCTCTTTGCTAATACCACACTGTGCTGTGCTTTTCCATTAAGTTTTAGAACTGATGATGATCATCTAGAATGGTGGTTTTTAATCAGCCGTTCTAAGTCCTTTGCCCTCTCAGGTATTTTAAAGTTAACTTGTTTTCAAGACTCTGGAAAGGCTTTGATTTGGGTTGGGTGTTTGGTTTTTTGTTTGTTTGTTTGTTTGTTTTTGGTTTGTTTGTTTTCTTTGTTTTTTGTTTTGTTTCTTCCTAAATCTAAAACTCAAGGTCATTCCTGGAATTTTAAACTTCTGTTGGGCTTTTCTATTATTCATTGATTAATAAAGAATATCAGTGTGAACTTCTGAATAGACAGAGCCACATAAACACATTTTTGAGGGAATGCAGTGAAATGTATATGTCCTGGTCACTCAGAAACTCATACTAAGCCAATAAAACAGGCTTTGCTACCGCACTCTAGATTAAAACTGCTATGGGGCTTGAGGAAAGGAAAAATCTGCACTGTGCTCTATTCTCTGAACCCTGGAAACTCTTTCCCATTGCCTTCTCGTATTTCCAAGGTCTCTTCTACTCCTGTCTTCTAAAACTGGTGCTAAAGAATTTAAAGAAATAGAGCACAGAAAGACAATTCTACCTCTAGTCCCTGTTTCTTTCATTGAACTCATGACAGATACCCCTGATTCAGGCTGTTTTCTGTGCCATAACAGTGAAGAGAAAAGTCTCCAGAATTTCTGCATTTGTTATTGTATCTTCCGCAGGTATTTAAGGCTCCCCAAATTATATCCCACATGAAATGAGAAGAATATTCATAATTCAATATTTTTCTTCCATATTGTTACACCGGTGTTCCTAGGCTGTTAGAACCTCATTTTTCTGCAGTGTATCATAATAGCTTTCCATAGTTGCTTCCTTCAGGAACCACTCACTACTCAAGAGACACTCACTGCATTTGCAAAACCATCAAAGAAGCAATTGGAGCCTCATAAGGAAATCAGGCTGCTGTGCTGACTTCATAGGCATTATCATATCAGGATCAGTGTTTGTAAAGATTGTTCCACCTTGAAAATTCAGAGAATTCATCTTCTAAATTACTATTTTCATGATATTACTGATCAAAATTATATTGAAATTTCCATTTCAGGATATTTTGAGTTCAGTGATAAGATTTTTAAAAATTACAGGAGATTCAAGGGTTCCTTTAGGAAGATGAGAGTGAAGGTCAATTTCCTTTGTTGCTTTTGAAACATTTTGTTGATTTTCATGTCAAAATATAGCCTTGGAGGAGATGTCTAATAGTAAATTTCCAGGTAAAAAACTGGATATTTGTTTTCAAGGTAAGAGAAAGAAAACATGTACTCCTTAGCACATGTGATGCAGTGAGACAATTTGCTATGTACAGTAGAACACACTTGTCACTGGGTTTTAAACAATAAATGAAGTATCTTGCATAGCAACTCCCTTTATAATAGAGATGTTGAATTATTGACAGTTGGGTCTTTTATAAAACTCCGTTATTAGACAATTATAAAAACACCGAGGGAGGTCAAGCCCAAGTCATTTCTCCCTCATGCCTGTGACTTCTGGCATGGTTCAGGATCAATATTCTAAGCACCCCTCTCCGTGGACTCCTTATCAGTCACATTTGTCCTAATTCCCCATTGAGCTGACAGTGTCCTTACATAGTGCTGCTGCAAAAGAAGTCACTACTCAAAATACATTCTCAATGTGAAAATGCCTGTTAGAATACTGACCAGAGCTCGTCAGCACACAAATGTCCCATCTCTGCACACTCTTCAGCATGTACACTATTCCTACAATTCAAATGGTATTTCTGAGTTTGAATACTGCTGCTTTCCTATCTGAGCAGTAACCTGAATGTGAATGTGATTATTTGTACCTGTGGTTGGATCATGAATTGCATTTTCTCTTCTCCGGTCTCAGTAGATTGAGTTACAGTCAGGCCCAGTCTTCTGAGTGCTACAGCAGGTAAGGGGCAAACACAGCTCTCCAGCTTTAATGACTTTAAGACCAGCTCTCCTACCTTCCATAGATGGCAAGGGACAGGGGGGCATGGGGAATAACTTTCTGTCACCCATATCACCAAAGAGTAGACTAGTGGAGAAACCCAGGAGTCCCATGCTCACACCGTCCGGGCCAGCTCACCCTCATCCCCTCCACCAGTCTTAGATCTGCTACTCTGCCCAGGCAAGATGCAGAGCCCACTCTCCTAAGTGCTGCAGCTTTTGAAGGGCAGAACCAGCTCTTCTGTTCCCATGACTTCAGGTCCAGGTCTCCTGCCTGCCACAGGTGGTAAAGGGTAAGGAGGAGACTATCTCTCCTTCATCCACAACACTAAAAGGGAGATGACTGATAGGGACAGCTCTCACATGCTCATATCCTCAGGGCCAGCTCACCTGCAACTCCCACAAATGTATAGAGCCACTCCTGGGAGTACTGCAGTTGGCGAGAGACAAAGTCGGCTCTCGTGCTCTTACACCCTCAGAGCCAGTTCTTCCATGATGCCCAGGCGAAGAGTTGGGCCAGTTCTGAACAGTCCCCAGACATCAACATGTCACCAGGTGACAACCCAAACCAAGGAAACTGCCTTTGGTGGTAATAGACCCGTGCTGCTGCAGGACCATAGAGCCAGCCATGGCTCCCCAGTAGCAGCACAGCAGGGACCCCACCATGGTCCCAAGTATTATCAACCAGCTATCCATACCAGACAGTTCCTCACTACCCTAAAGTCTCCAGTTCTGCCTCTCTTCACTGTGCCTACATCCTTCTATTTCTATTTTTCTTCCATCTTTCCATCATTGACTTGTTCTTCTTAATGGCACCCGGGGTATCTGAGAGTCTAGGGTCATCTCAGGAGTGGTCTCAGAAGTTTCTGCCCCTCTCATGCATCATGGTACCAGGCAGGAGTTGTCTTAGTCATGGTCTGCCCACCCACTACCACCCCCTCATGCATGTGCACACCAGGCTGGTGCTCGGGCTAGCTCCCTGTCAGGGCCCCCTGGCCTGGTTGTCATCTCAAGCTTGCTTTGGGGGTGGGGAATATTAGGCTACAAATCATTCAGATGTTCATAGATTCTCTTTGTCACCTACTGACACAAATGTGACACAGCAGCCACATCTGCAGTACTTCTAGGGGCAGGTCACATGGCCTTTCCATCAATTGCTGCAAAGCCATAATCAAGTAGTCCAAAATATTCCTACATGGAAGTTGAATTTTAACATCACAATTTTGATATCTCATCAACCTAAAAAAAACCACAATTTTATTTTTATGCACATTAGCTAAAATTTCTTAAGCACAAGACTCAAGAACTTTAATTGAAAACAAGTATTAGAAAGAATTTGAAGATTTGCTCATGGCTGTATATAAAACTAAGAAAAATGAGGCACAAGGTGGATGTGTTCATTGCTCATAATGAGTTTTAGCAAGAAAATGGAATAATTTCATTAATTTTCAAGGCTTAGTTCTTATCTTCTTTAATAGTTACATGATAATAGCAATGATTTTATCTCACAGAGAGAATCTTTGGGCCAGCATAAAATGTAGTAGAGATTCCTCTTCCACAGTTTCCTACATTCCCTGAGCAAATGAGTCATAAAGGGATTGATAAATCCTCTGAGGGCACCCTGCAGAAGCCTGATGAAAGCGAGGCAGCTTGGTTGTGATGGCAACTAATGTATCTTCTGTATCCTTTGTCCTTGAGCCCAAGTGCCATGCTACTCCACTGCTGGACTTGCCCCTAGTTTGTGTCTGGAAATCTGTTCACAAACCAAAGGAACAGGAACAAAGAAGATGAATCAAATGTGACATTTCAGACAACCTGCTGAGTTTCTGGAGCCCCATGAAGACAGAATCTCTAAAAGAGGATTACCTATTCTTTATCTCCCACACTGTAACTTCTCATAGTTTCTAATAAATTCAGTGATTTTGAGCAGAGAGTTATTTAAAGCAGTTAACAGTTTAGTAATAAAAACGTCCATCTATTTTTATATTTTAAAAATGTGACCTTCTCCACATCTAAATGTTTTCATTCTTTCTTGGCTCCTCGGGCACAATTAAACACATGACTCATAACAGCAGAGAGGCCTTTGTATAGGTTGCATCATGTGATGGCTCTGATGGAGGGTGATTAATCTGGCCATATAAAGTGTGTCAATGAATCGGCAGAGGGAATGACTGGAACTGATTAGTCACCAAATGCGACTCTATCTCAATCTCAATTCCCACTTGCATTGTCCTGACTTCCTTCCAAATAGCTGTATTTCAGTAATGAAGTAAGAGTCATGCACTTTTAGAGTCACAGGGAAGCTTCAGACGTCTCTCCTTTAAAATAAATATAATAGTGAAAATTTCCTACCTACCTAGTAAGCATCTTGGTTCAAGGTCATACATCATGATAGTAACCTTTCCTTAGAAGAAACAATATTGAAACATTTTAACCAATTGAAAGAAATGTCTACAGTTATCGTACAGATGAATGAAGTTCATGTCTCTGTCCCTAACACTGCTTTTTATCAACCTCTTTCTGATATATATATAGGACCTCACCTATGTTAAGGAAGTGTCCCCAAACTGAGCTATAGCTCTGTACTTGATTTTTCTCTTAAAGATAAATATGCAAGACAGTAGAAATAGCCTTAAGTTATATTTAAGTATATTTATTGTGTCGAAAATGTTGAGGAAACTCAATTTTTATCATTTTCCAAGATATTTATATCTATTTTTTAAAAATTTAAATATGTACCCATGAGTTATTGCATGAAGATATAGATGATAGATAGATAGATAGATAGGTAGATAGATAGATAGATAGATAGATAGATAGATGATAGGTAGACAGACAGACAGACAGACAGACAGACAGACAGATAGATACATAGAGTATATATTCCTAAATGAGAATTGCTCAGGCCATATAATGTTATTGTATATGTTTCCAGAGCTGACATTTTAGTACTTGGCAGTCAGTAAACATGCTCTTCCCTAGGGAAGAACACTCCCTCCACGCTCATATAGCTTCTGACATTACTAGAAGACAGTCTCAGAGCAAGCTACCTGATCGTCTGACTCAAACAATCTTTCTACTACCTCTTCTACAGTGTTCCCTGAGCCTTTCGTGCAGGGGAGCTTTAAATAGGCATCCACTGGGACTGATCTTGACAACTTGCATTTTGATTGGTTGCAGCTCTTTTGTAATGGTCTTTGTTGCAAATAGAGGTTTCTATAGTGAGGAATGAAAACTCACTTTGCTCTGAGCATTTGGACAAAATATTTACAGATTATTTTTAGGGATTATGATGCTTTAGTATATTAGTAACTGTAGATTCTCCTTCAATTGCCATGGCAACATTAGCACTGAGTAGTCAGCTAGGTATAGTTTCCTTCTTGTTGATCAGTCTTACATCCAATTTGAAAGCTGTTGACTGCACAAATGTATGCATGCCACTATTGTGGCATAGGATTATTATGCCATGTAAGTCATTGATGTTGTTCATAGGGATCAGAAAAGGGTAGGACTGATGTATATCATCCTCCTTTGGAAGCTTGCATGGTACCTTCTTGTGCCATAAAAGCAAGTCCTGAGGGAGGAGGCATTCAAGACAGTTCTAGAGCAGGGATCTCTAGGACCTGTTTTCAAAATGCATGGTATCATCAACAATAGGAACTTTCCTTCCTTCTCTGGGGAGTTAACCAAAGGTAATGACAACTATCTATGTGTTTGGGGGAGTTTCTTGGGTAGCCCTGACCAACAACTCTAAAAATGGCTTCTCACATCTGATATTGGTAGTTTGGTTAAATGGTTTAGAGTTCTAGGAAGGAGCATCATCAGATGATATATATATATATATATATATATATATGGTATGTATATGCATTAAATATAAATATATATGGATTCTTGTGTATTATAGGCATTTTTAGTTAGATAGTTAATAGTATGATTTTTCATGGCTTTTTCAAACATCATTATCATTATTTTATTCACTTTTCATGACAACATACTTAAAAATATTAGAATTTGTTTGCTACTATGAAAGAAATAATAAGACTTATTTCCTGTGTGATGAAAGTCAACCAGGGTAGCAAGGAGTCCTGTGTGGTTTTGCATTAACAGTTGTCTCAGTTCTCATCTAAAAATAAAATACTTTTATCCATAAGCATTCTTCTCATTGTTCCTCTGCATTCATTGATATTTATGGATCAGTATGCAATTTACTATCTGAATGTTTAATCACAATCAGCCAGGACGTTGTGTTTGGCTGAACCTATAAAATGTGCTCTAATGATTTTTAAGTGTTTAATAATCACTACATTTGTGCATATGAATCAGAGGCTTGTATTTAATTATTGATAGCAATTAGTATACAGAAGCAGACAAACACCATCTGGTGGTAGAAATAATTATATATCTATCCTTTCACTCCTGGTACTGATGGAATGCATCATTGGTTGGGTTCTTTCAAATTGAAAATAACATTTCCTGTATAGCCCCTGCTAGTGAAACCCGTTTCTTCCCTCCCCTGGTATCAGCAGACACTATCTTCTCAAGTAATGCACAAATTTAAAGTGGCTTTCTTCTTCAGTTAAACACATGTGGAAATGCATCAATAGACATACTCAGGTGTGTTTCAGGGTTATTCCACATCCTGTCAAGTTGACAACTGATGTTAGACATTGCAACACTACACCCTATAGCCTGACATCCAAACACAACCTTTTAAACAAAAACATTCCACCTTCTCCCCCAAAGACTCATTTCCATCTCATAGTGCAAACTGTATTTGGTCCATTTCTAAAATCCTCAGTGTTTAAACATTCCAAGATTGTCCAAAATCCAAGGTTCAAAAGCCTCTCCTGAGATGACTGTGAGTTCTTATGGAATAAAAGTTTTAAACAGCTACACATTTCCAATATTCACTGCTGTGGAATTACTTACCATTCTAAGTGGGGGGATGGGAAGACAACAAGCAAAGCTTGGACCAAAGTAAGACTAAAATGGAGCAGGCAAAATGGAGAGCATAGATCCTGAAGCTCTATGTTTTGCATCTAGGACAAGGGAGAAATTCATCTGTACTCCAAACAACTTGAATAACCTTACCTCCTCCAGCTCTGCTGACTCTAACCAGCCTATGCTCTCTTAGGACAGCTCGTCCGAGTTTCTCCAGCTTTTCACAGCTGACACCCTCTAGTCCTGTTACCTCCAGCATCTCAGGGCACCACTGCAACTTTGGATTTAACTTCACATATAATGGTTTCGCAGAATCTCTTTGTGAAACATCTGTTGCACATTGCCTGATCACAACAGCTCTCTGGAACTTTGGGATACACTTCCATGATTTTCATGCCAGCAAAACCAGTATAATACATGGACAACATTGCCAAATGTCACAAATGATTTCACATGAAAAACCATTCAACCTTTGAAAAACATCTTATGTTCTTATTGGTAAGATCCAGAAAGTAATAGAAAGAAAGGCATTTGTCTTCTCTGGATGAAACGCAAGGTTTATCTACCAAAGGTGATGGACGGCATACGGGCTTCTGGTACTGTGTGTACTCGAATGATACTTACATATCCCTACCCTGTGGACTGCTAGAAAAAAAATAGGCAGATAGTAGGATAGAAAAGAGTGAATGTTCCTGCAGTACATAAGCATGCATGAGTGTAATATGTGGACTACATCAATTGTGTTCTTGGAACTAAGGTTGGATAACATATTCTTATATATGACCCCTGGAAATGCCAGGGAACAGTTGAAACCTTTGATTTTACAAGCATTCAATCTATCTATTTTAATCCAGTTTTTATGAAGAGGTTAAAAGGATCACAGAATGCTATACTACTTTCTTTATCCATAGTCCATGAACTATAGATAATTGTAGCTACAGCTGTTCATGAAATATTCATTAATTCCCACATGACTTAAGAGAAGACAAGAACAATGACATAATTGTAATGGAGTGAACTTATTTGAAAGATTACCCACATATTTATCCCCAAAGAATTCTGGCAGAAGACCTGAAAAGATGAATTTTTATCACACACACGAAAAAAAATAGAAAATTGATTGAAATCCTTGATGCTAGAAAGTACTAACTATGCTATTCAACAGAAATGTCAGGGAGAATCCATTTTTGTCCTGAACAAGCAAGGACATTTTGGAAACCTTTCCATCACATGACAAAATCTCCTTTATTAAATTAATTTGCACAAATTCCCACTGTTACAACCATATTCTAAGTAAAAATTTAGCATGACATTTACATTTAATATAAAGTAAATATTTATTTGGGATTCATCATATTCCCCATCATATCTCTGCCCTTTTCATCCATGACTAAAGAAGATTCCTTTGAAGTTTTTATTGCCTCTAGAAGAGTCACCAAAATGCTAACAGGTAAAAGAGGGTGATTTATTAAATTAGAGCTCCTACAATTCACACACACACACACACACACACACACACACACACACACTAACATTATAAAATGAACTCAAAAATTATGTTTAGGGGCTGAATACTCTAAGATATCTTATGTGGTATCTTACCTTAGATTGTCAAAAAACATGAAGATTTGAGTTCAATGCCCAGAAACCACATTAAAAAGTTGGCTATGACAGTCATTCGTAATCCCAGTGATAGAAAAATGGAGACAGGGAGATCCTTGGCTTTTGCTGCTTAGCTAGCTGGCCTGATCAGAAAACTTCAAAACCAAGTAACATACACACACACAAACACAAGTGTGCGTGCATACACATTAAAAGAGTCATACCCAATACAGTCCTAACATGTATTTGAGATCTCACATAAATCTGATTTCTGGAAAAATTCCAGTGGATATTTATAATTTCTGGCCATGATGTTGTATGTAGCTGCCCAATAGAAGGATCTATCATCTACATGAACTCACAGTGACTATTACCACATACAAAGGTCTAAACAACTCTGAACACAATGACATTTAAGGGAAGATGAAGTATGCTGGGAAGTATAAGACAGGCATAATTGTTCTGCCTCATTTCAGTTCATCTTCCCTTTGAAGGTGATTTTTTTCTATAATTTTTATATTGTTTTTTTTACCACTTTCTTGTTTCTCATTATTTTGTAACTTCATGATTTTAGGCTGTGGTATTCAATTATACTTTAGTTCCAACTTTATGAAAACCAGATAGTCTTTTCTGAAATGCACACATATTTATAGTTGATTATACATAGGATCATCTGTAGACATCATGGTCTTACGATCTCTGATGGTAGCTGTCTCAATGAGGCCACATCCCCAAACCCTGAACTTAAGGGAAATCCCCACTGTTCCCATCTTCCCTCAGTTCTCCTACATAGAAAGCTACACAAGCCCACAGATGAACCTCCTGCTCCGCTAACAAGGCCAATATCTGAATCTATGCCTCGAGGTAGAACATCTTATCCTCCTGCCTAAGCCACAAATACTCCCTGTATCTTAATAAAAGAGATTGTTTTAGAATAGTTAGCACTGATCAGCCTCTAAAAAGCAGTGTATAACACGGCTTTGACAGCAGACGGTTTGGGCCTATTCACAAGCATATTCTGCTGTCATTGTAAGAGTGTCAGCTAATGATGAGAATCAAAGCTGATGTAACACAGGAAGAGCATTCACAAAGAGACTTACAGTGTAAACTTCCAGATCTCCTCCCTTCAACATAATAATGCTCTTGACTTTATTATCACACCTTTATCTCTTTAACAGAAGCAATAAAAATACCTCTCAAGAGAAATTGCCATGAAAATAACACATCTTCTGATTTATTTAAATATCAGTGACTTAAACTCAGTATTTTATGTTCCAGCTACATTTTTTACTAAGATTTTTGTTAGGTAAGGTCATGCCTGGTCCCAACGTGACTACTTGAGAATAAAAGAGACACAAAATGATATAATAAATATATCCGATCATCATTCAAAGAAATTTTCTTTGCTGTGTAAATATTGGTTATTTAACCCCCTCAATTAGGTGTCTCATTATGATTCCTTTAGAATACTATGTTTTTAATTAATGTATCAAACTCACACTAATAAATAAAATTTTAAAGTATAGTTATGGTGTTCCATAAATGTCCTCTAAACTCGATGACATCAATGGGCCATAGCATATGTGTGCCCACAGATACAGATACATATAATGTAAAAAAATATATATTAAAATATCATTGACTTATTCTACTCATTTCTTAATTTACCATCTATGTACTGAATCTGTATGTTCAATATGCTTTTGGTAACTTTACAAATATGGAAGAGGTATATATGTGTGTGTGTGTGTGTGTGTGTGTGTGTGTGTGTACTCAATAGTGTACCCACTCCCGTGCCCGTGTTTTCTGTAAACTTTGCCTATTATATCCATAAAATTTTTCTGTAATATTATGTTTTTCCTTGTCATATACTGTAAATAATTATCAGCTACTGATATATATATATAAGCCTCTCAAATAACATTAGAAATGAATGCTGTTCTTCATCTTCTGAGTGGAAACAGAAACTTTTAGGAGCCAAATAAAATCTGTGAAAAGGTAAGATGAACTAGAGGCCATCCTGATTTCCTTATATGTCTACATTACAAGTTCTAGAAAGGTGTACTTAAAAACCAAGTGGTGAGACTTACTATCGATGAGACTTACTTTTGAAGTGAAAACTGTAGTGAGATGCAAATGTGAGACTCGGTGATTTGAGTATACTGTATAAACATCTGCTCACCCACCACTTTCATTGTCTCTGTGTCATTACACCAGCACAGTGGTACGCCCCAGTAATGACTCCATACTTACACATATTACAAGCACAATCATACTTAAGTTTCTGCATAGTTTAGACCAGTGGTTTTTAAACTGTGGACTACGACCCATTTGGGGAACAAATGACCCTTTCACAGGGGTTGCCTGAGATCATTGGAAAACATTTACATTACAATTCATAACAGTAGATAAAGTACAGTTCTGAAGTAACAACAAAAAGAATTTTATGGTTGGAGGTCACCACAACAAGGGGAACTGAATAAAAGGGTCACAACATTAGGAAGGTTAAGGTTTCAATTCATTTTATAATCTTGGCACATAAGCTTCCACAAGAAATTATGAGAAATGAAATGACTGAACAAATTCTGGTTTTTATTTCACTTGTAGATAATTTATTCTAGTTTTTACTCTATGAATCTAACACATAAGTATGTGTCGATCCAAACTGAAATAGCGCTGTGCCATTCCTATTTGTTTATAACTTCATAGCTTAAAATATCATGGATGTTGCTTTAGTATTGAACACTTACAAATATTTTATGAATATATAATTCAATAAGATACACTGTTACTAAAATTTAGTCATTCTACCATTGGTGTATAAATTTTTAGTTTTTTTAGATTATAATTTATTTTTTCTTTTATTGAAAATAGATTTTTTTGTTTGTTTTCATATCCTGACTACATATTCCCCTCCATCCACTCCTCCCAGGCTTCCCCAGATTCATTCTCCCAGATCCCTCTCCCATCTTTCCCCAGAAAAGAGCAGTCAACACAGGAACATTAATCAAACACAGAGTAACAAGTTACTATAAGAGGAGACACAAACCCTAACATCAAGCCTGATCAAAGCAATTCAGTTGTAGGAAGAGTCCAAACAGCAGACAAAAAAAATCAGAGAAACCCCCAATCCCACTATCAGGATTCATGCAAAAACACCAAGCAAACAACCATAGGATATATGCAGAGAGCATAGCACAGACCCATGCTGACTCTGTAAGCACCCATGAGCCCTGCTTAGTTGATTCAACTAGCTGTGCTCTCCCAGTGTCCTCAACAACTCTGGCTCCCACAATTCTTCCTCCCTTTCTTCTGCAGGACTTCAGATCTCCCAGAGGGTCATGATGAAAACCCCCAACCTAGTTGTTCTCTCTCTCTCTCTCTCCCTCTCATACACACACATACACACACAGAGACAAACACAACACACACACACATTAATGTTAATCAGTGATAGACTCTTATGTAATATATTCTGATTATGGTTTCCCCTTCCTCTACTTCTCCCAGTTTGTCCCCCACTTCCCTCCCCTTCAATATACTTCCTTTCAGTCTCTCATTTAAAAAGAACAGGCTTCTAAGAGATGATGAAGCACCCTAGGGGCTTTCACCAGTCTTACACCCACCTGCCTCAGGCCAAGGATAAGCCAAGTTCGATTCTCCAAGTACAGTTCTCAGAATGTGCTGTTAGTTACCTGACCCCCGGGAAATTCCCAGATAGAGTTTAAATGCCTGTAATGATCTGCCTATACTTACTATCCAAAAGACTTAAAGGTCAATATGCTTAGCCAATAAGTTTGAACTGTAACATTACTGATGTAACCTGTACCCCTAAAAAGTATAAAAACTGCTTGTAATAGTCATTTGGGAATGTCTTCTAGTCACTCACCTTCAGGGACTAATTGAGGATCAATCCCGACCCCCTGGATAAAATTTTTTAAAATTTTAGAATTTAATGAAAATGAAGGCACAACATACCCAAACTTAAGGGATTCAATGAAAGTAGCACTAAGAAAACTTATAGCTCTGAGTGCCTCCAAAAAGAAACTGGAGAGAGCATACACTAGCAACTTGACAGCACAGTTGAAAGTTCTAGGACAAAAAGAAGCAGATACACCCAAGAGGAGTAGACAGCAAGAAATAATCAAACTCAGAGCTGAAATTAACCAAGTTTTAAAAAATACATAAAAGAAAGAACAAAATCAGAAACTAGTTCTTTGAGAATATCAACAAGATGGATAAACCCTTGGCCAGACTAACTAGAGGGTACAGAGAGAGTATCCAAATTTTAAAAATTAGAAATAAAAAAGGGAGACATAACAACAGAAACTGAGAAAATTCAAGAAGTTATCATATCCTACTACAAAAGTCTATACTCAACAAAACTGGAGAATCTGGAGGAAATTGAAAAATTTCTAGACAGATACCATATACTAAAGTTAAATCAAGATTAGATAAACCATCTAAACAGCCCCATAACACCTAAAGAAATAGGAGTAATCATCAAAAACCTCCCAAAAAAAAGTCCAGGAACAAATGGGTTCAGTGCAGAATTCTATAAGACTTTCATAAAAGACCTAATACCAATACTCTCCAAACTATTCCACAAAATAGAAAGAGAAGGAACACTATCCAACTTGTCCATCGAAGCCACAATTATGCTCATACCGAAATCACACAAAGACCCTAAAAAAAATGATGCAAAAATACTCAATAAAATTATTGCAAATAAATTCCAAGAACACATCAAAACAATCATTCACCATGATCAAGTAGGCTTCATCCCTGGGATGCAGGGATGGTTCAGTATATGGAAATCCATCAACATAATTCACCATATAAACAAACTTAAAGAACAAAATACACATGATCATCTTATTAGATGTTGAGAAAGCATTTGACAAAATTCAACATCCCTTCATTTTCAAAGTCTTGGAAAGAGCAGGAATTCAGTGTTGCTTCATTTTCTATGAGTTCATATGAGCCTGGCTCGGTTGTTGAGATTATAACTTGATTATAACATTTCTACATCCCTTTCTTCCTTTTTCTGCCCAAACTCTCTCTTACATACTAGTCCACTATCCTTCCAATTCATGGCCTCCTTTTAAATTATCATTGCATTCACATATGTATATAGATGTATATTCTTAAACATAACCTTGAACCAATCCTGATTAAGAACATATATGAAAAAGATACTTCAAAGAAAATAAAAATTATCTGAAAATAACAATGAATTTGAAAAGATGGTTGATCTTAGACCACACAGATCACATGTTCTAACTAACCAAGGTGTTTGACACTGTGTCATGCAAAATAAATTTCCTGAATGTCTTCCATTCCTGTAATTCCATCACTTAGTTGGCTGACACAAGATTACAGGTTTGTGGCTATCTTGTACAAAATTGGGAATTTGAAGCAAACCTCAGCTACATAGGAAGACTGTGCCTCAAAAACATAAAATAAAATATTATTGCTAATGAAAATATTCCTTGAATCCTGTTCTCTGATGACTGATTCAAAGAATTAGGATTGTATTGATTGTAAAAAGAACCAAATTATTGGAGACTGAGTCATCTCATAACAATAAAACTGTGTATTTCCTTTTTTTATCCATTTCTCTAGCTCCCATAGCTGAACATTTCTCTAGTGATCTTTCCGTTAATTAAAAAGCCTATATCATAGTACTGAATTTGCCCTCAAGAAAATCCCAAACACTGCATACGGCCCTGCCCTCAGAAGCCAAGACATGGTCCTCTGAAGAGCTGGGTCTGGGAGACCCTGGGTGATCTCAGCCTTCTGGCATGCAAATAAGAAAGATGTGACTCCTTTTCCCAATGTAGGGGAAGCCAAGGCACTGGAATGCAGAGGGTGGCTGGGAGCTCGTGCCTCTTTTTGAAGACAAGTGGAGGGGGAGAGGGGATGGGAGTGGGGTGGGCAAAGGGGATAACATTTCAAATGTAAATACAGAGAGTATCTAATAAGAAAAAATTTTTAAAAGAAGAATGCTGTATCTATCTTGAAACTCTAGCACTCAAAGGAGCTAATGCTACAGCAAATAGTTTTTCAGTCTTGGATGTACTCAAAATGTACTCTCTGTAGCCTTCAGCATTTGCCTAAAGCTGTGTGCTATCTGGGATGGCATAGATACACAGATAGATATTTAGATAGATAGATATATAGATATATAGATAGATAGATAGATGATAGATAGATGATAGATAGATAGATAGATAGATAGATAGATAGATAGATAGATAGATAGATAGATGTATATGTTACATATTGACTATAAAGCTGCAGCTGCACACACATATGGCTGCAGAAGGAAAAGTAATCAAAAGAATATGTATCAGTTCCACAAATTTATCTAAGAGCTTCTGTTTGATCTCCATAAAGAGATGGGTGGGTGGATGCGGTAGCAATCTACAGTTAATTGCAACTAGCCCATACCTTAGCATATTGTATAAGCAATAAATATCGATTGTACATTACAATATATTCATTCTCTACCCTTAATCCCAAACACAAAGAACCAAATTACTAAAGAGCACAGAATGCAATTCCCTCTTGATGAGCATGAGGAAACTCACTATAAAAGCAAACTAAAAACCAATGACTCAGTAATACTCCCAGAGGTCTATTACAGGAAAGGATGTCTCAGTGGAGAAATCAGATTGCATCAATTTAAGAGACATTCTCGGAGTCATGGATTGGACTGCCTATTTGAAAATTATTTTTTTTAATTGGGGATTTCACTGTAAGGTTATTTTATTATCTGAAGCAAGTCACCCCTACATGCTATATATCAGAGAATGAACAAAAATCACCATGTTAACAAGGAATTATGGGAGGTAGTTATCACTAGCTAAATACAGGAACTACAAGACAGTCTCAGTCAGCTATCCCCTAGGCTTCTCCTTAATACTTTAATTGACTGGATTTCTCTTATCTGTGTTATTATATATTTCGAGAAAGAAAAAGTTCTTAAAATTGAGAGTGCAGGCAATGTGAATATGAGTTCTTATCTCATAAATGTGGCTTAAGCATGTTCTGTATAATAAATAAATTAGAAAGCTATAAAAGTAAAATTAGTATTTGGTTTTATGGAACTGGATGCATTCATATCTACCAGAGAAGCATCTTCGGTTGACAGTGCTTATTATATTTACGAGACAGGAGTATAGTTATAGCATTGATCACCATAATAAGAAAATCACATCAACAATTGTCCCTAATTATACATCTTATGCTTTTAATTTAAAAACCCAATCCTAGCAAGTGTCTGCACGTGTTATGTTTATATGGAGTAGGCACTGGGAGGCAAGTTGCCATGTCAGATTCCAGGTAATCTCAATGTACAAAAAAGTTAAAACATTAACATTGTTATTGTTAACAGATAACACTTTGTAAGATATTATTCTTATCTCATTACATCTATTCTATAACTTGGCTTTAAGGAGATTTGAGTGCAAGGTGAGAAGTTCATGAGCCTTTTAAGCACTAAGTGAGCTAACTGGCTATTGTGAAGAAGTGGCCTTTCCATGTGGAATTTAGTCCATGTTGAACAAAAATTATAGGAGTTTATTATGACTTCAAGCTAAGTCTGTGTCACAAGGAACCAGTGTAGGACCACTAGGTTTACAAATTAAGCAGCAGCTTTATGGAAGACAAATCCTTCACAGATTTATCTTTCATAAGTTTATCCTCAAAACAAGAGACTGTTGCTTCCCTGTAATAAGAACTGTGTGATAGTGAAATCTGTTGTCTCCACCACCCTTCCCCTGCCACCCTCCTGGGTCTTCGGTAGACAGAAATGGAGATCTGATACAAGTCGAAGGGAGCTAATCAACTTTTTCTGCACTGCTGTTATCGTTTTTCCACGTACACAAGAACAGGCCTCATTTCAATGGAAGCTCTTATTGTGTGGTTGGTTGGTTGGTTGGTTAGTTTGTTGGTTGGTTGGTTGGTTGGTTGGTTGGTTGGTTGGTTGGTTAGATGGTTCATTGGTTTTTGGTAGTTCATAATTTTAAATTTTCAAAATAGTCTTTTCCAATTTAAGTAAAAGCCAAGTTAGAGTTACCAGTAATTCATTGTGATTTTTTTCTTTTGGCAGTAAAGTGTTTGTTGTTTCTTTTTCCACTCAGAGTCTCCAAAGAGAAACTATGAGGTTCTGTAGCAATATATTCTGTTCTTTGCAAAGCTGAAGTAGGCTGTTAGGTTAGAAGTAGGCCTTACCAAATATTAGGTGTCACCTTAAGATCTTTAGCTCAACTTATTACCATTTGCTAATTTTTAAGTTAAATAAACTGTATTAATGAAAATATTTCAAACACTAATAAATTTTAAATTTAAAAATGACTAGAATTTAAAGATAAATCGACAGATTAGAAAGAGATTAAGAGCATAAGCCACTGGTGTTCTGTTCAGGAAATTTTCCCCTCTGCCTATGTGTGCTACAGAACCTCAGCTTACAGAGTTCTCAAAAATGAATTCTTGTCATTCTAATTCTTACAATGATATTCAGGACCTATTTTCCTTAACTTAAATAGGATGCTTTGTAAAATAAATTTATATTATGCATTAAACTAGATATTCATTTGCTTTATAGATTATGAGCAAGAAGCTTAAATACTTCTGCAACCTTCTTTTTCTCTGCATTTCTTTGTGCTTTTAAAATACATAATTCTCTATTTCCATGTTACATTTTGTTTTACATGTACTTTATGCTCATTGTAACTATTAAGTTTTCAATGCATACTATCAAACCTTTAAAAAAATCAAGTACTGACTAAAAAATATATTCATATAGTTTTATGTAAAAATTATTTTAAAATCTGAAAAAAGTACTGACAAAAATGTATTGTATAATTTTATGCAAAAATGCTTAAAATCTGTACATTTATCTTTGTTTTGTAAAATAAAGTTGTTAAAAAAAACAAGTACTGAAAAAAATGTATTTGTATACTTTTATGCAAAAATGCTTAAAATCTGTACATTTATCTTTGCTTTTTAAAATAAAGTTGTTCAATTAAAAAAAAGAAAGGAAAATAAAATACATGATTCTAAATAGAAAAAATGAAAAAGAAAGAGGTTAAAATCTTCCAATTTATAATCTGTAAATTTCCCTAGTTTTCTGTTTGGGAGCAGCAGGATACTGGTGGCAATAGTATCTGTTCCTTGTCAGTAAAAATGAAATACATCCCCAGGACTAGGGACCTGGTCAAAAGCCTAGGCCTGGGGAGGTTACATGCCCTAATGCAACCGATCGGTGCTTTTTTGTTAGACAAACATGTAGGAAAACCACCTTATAATTATTTAACTAACCATAGGCTAGTGCTAATCTCAGGTTCAATTGAAGAATACTTCTTTGCAATTAAAGCAGAAACTGTTAGATGGATGAAATGCTAAAATAAATAAATAAATAAATAAATAAATAAATAAATAAATAAATAAGTCAAATGTGAAAATATGACAACTATGTCTTCCCTTCCAAATCCCAGAGAAGTTTGAAGAATATGGAGTAGAAAGGTTGGAAGAGCCAAACATTGTGGAGGAGTACTATGAAACTCTGCCCTCTGGATACGACACGGACATAGCAAACACACATAAAAGTTATGAACACCTATAGAGAAAAGGAAAATAAAAAATTAAAAGGAAAACTAATTTGGGACAAGGAAAGTCATCAAGAGTAGGAAGAGTTTCGCTCCATATCCTGACTCACAAATTCAACAGACACCCCCTGCTCTATTGAAGCCATGCTGGTACCCAAACCCTATATAAGACACTAGCCATGGCATGACAACACTCCTTAGAGCCTGCCCAACCTTCCTCAACAGCACTTCTCCCTTTATCTTCATATCTTGACCCACAACTACAACAGAATCACTCTACCAGAGGCACTTCCAATATCTGGAAAACTAGAGACCAAACTAGTACCTGCAACCTCAGAAGTCCCCTGCTTTACTCAGAGACCATATCAGTACCCGGAACACCAAAGGCCATGCCTATTACCAAAAACTTAGAATTACAGTGGCAATGCTAGCATCTAAACACCATAGATCACACAGGCCACCAAAACCCCAATAGAAACACAATACTGGACCTGAAGATTCACTGGTCACCAAACCCACAGGCCAATCAGGAATCTCAATGGAGATGCTAAAAGCCCCAAAGGCCTAGAAAAAAGTACTGAAAAATAAAGAGGCCACAAATTGACATATAACAATAACAAAAAATAACAAGAATTAATAGTCATTGGTTATTAATATCTTGCAATATCAATGGACTTAATTCCAGGACCACAGAACAGATGAGAAAATAGGATCCATCATTCTGCTGCATACAAAAAACATACCTCACCATCAAAAATAAATATTGCACTTTAAATAAAGAGCTGGAAAACATATTTTCCAAGAAAATGGACCCAAGAAGTAAGCTGGTATAGCCATTATAATATCTAACAAAATAGACTTTAAACAAAATTAATCAAAAGAAATGGGAAAAAATATATATTCATCAAAAGAAAAATCTCCCAAGATGATGTCTCAGTTCTAAACATCTATGCCTCAAATGCATGGGCAATAACATTTGTAGAGGATATGGTACTAAAGTTTAACCCACACATCAAAACTCATACATTAATAGTGGGAGACTTCAATACCCCACTTTCATCAATGGCCCAGTCATCAGACCAAAATTAAACAGAGAAATAATGAGGCTAAGAAATGTAATGAATCAAATGGACCTAACATAGCTACAGAACATTTTGAGCAAACACAAAAGAATATACGTTCTTCTTAGCACTTCAAATACCTCACGTACAAAGACCTCTGTCACAAAGCGAGTCTCAACAGATAAAAAAATATTTAAATAAACCCCTACAAACTATCAGACCATTGTGGGCTATATCTGTATTACAACAACAGAATAACAAAATGCCTACGAATTCATGGAAACTGAAAAATTCTCTACTGGTAGGTCAAGACAAAGAAAAAAATTAAAGACTTCCTAAAATTCAATAAAAATGAATGCAAACATACTCGAATTTTTGGGACCTAATGAAATCATTGCTAAGAGAAAAGTTCATAGCACTAATTGCCTTCATAAAGAAATTAAAGAGATCTCAAATGAACAACTTAACAGCACATCTGAAACCTCCAAAAGAAAAAGAAGCAAACACACTGAAGAAGAGTAGACAGCAGGAAATAATCAAATTCAGAGATGACATCAATAAAATAAAAAGAAAAAATACAAAGAATCAATTAAAAAAAGAGTTGATTTCTGTTTTGAGAAAATCAACATGATACACAAAGTTCTGCTAAAACTAAGTAAAATGCAAAGGGAAGATATCCAAATAAACAAAATCAAAAACAGAATGGGGGGGGATAAAAACAGACATCAAGGAATTTCAGAGAATCATTACATAATACTTCAAAAACCTGTTCTCCATAAAATTGGAAAACCTAAAAGAAATGGACAGTTTTCTTGATAGATACCACGGACCAAGGTTAAATCAAGATCAGATAAACAATTTAAATAGACCTATATCCCCTAAGGAAATAAAAACCAACATTAGAAGTCTACCAAACAGCAAAGGCTGAACAACTGGTGAGTGGGAGACCTAAGCTCCTGGGGAGCAGAGGGATCTCTGCGGAGTGCACACTGAAAGTGCACCCCCTGCCTTGACCTGCCCTGCCCTGCCTGATCCAGTGACTGGGAACAGAACTTTGGAACTTCTGTTCCCACTCGGCGACCCTGAGGCATAGAACAGGGCTCGACCCATCTGCCACCTGGACCAGTGGAGATCCAGGGACACAGACCAGATACAAGGGAAAGGCAAGAACCTATCACTGACAACAAAATGGTAAGAGGAAAGCGAAAGAGTATATCCCAAGGAAACCAAGACAACCTGGCAACACCAGAACTCAGCAATCCCATAACAGCAAACATCGGAACTCCAAACACTCCAGAAAAAGAAGACACAGACCTGAAATCATACCTCAAGATGCTGATAGAGATAATTAAAGAAGAACGGGAGGAAAAGTAAAAAGGTTCAGAAGCTTTTAAAGAGAAAACAAAAAAACTCAAAGACCTACAGGAAAACACAACCAAAAAGATGAAGGAATGGAAGAGAGAACTTAAAACAGAAATCGACACAATAAAGAAAACACTAAAAGAGATAACCCTAGAGGTAGAACACCTAAAAAAGAAATCAGGAGTCACAGAAGCAAGCATTTCCAATAGATTACAAGAGATGGAAGGGAAAATCTCGGGAGCAGAAGACAACCTTGTAAACATAGACAAAACAGCCAGAGAAGATGCAAAAAACAAAAAGCTCCTAACCCAAAATGTCCAGGAAATCCAGGACACAATGAGAAAACCGAACCTAAGGATAATAGAAATAGAAGAGGGAGAAGAGTATCAACTAAGAGGCACAGTAAATATCTTCAACAAAATCGTAGAACAAAACTTGCCTACCCTCAAGAATGAGATGACCACGAGCATAACAGAAGCCTTCAGAACTCCAAATAGGTTGGACCAGAAAAGAAATACCTCCCGACACATAATAGTAAAAACATCAAGTGCCCAAAGCAAAGAAAGAATACTAAAAGCAGGAAGGGGAAAGGGGCAGGTAACATATAAAGGCAGGCCAATCAGACTCACACCAGATTTCTCAACAGAGACTATGAAAGCTAGAAGAGCCTGGACAGAAATCATGCACACCCTAAGAGAGCACAAGTGCCAGCCCAAGCTGCTATACCCAGCAAAACTATCAATCACCATCGATGGAGAGATGAAGATATTTCAAGACAAATCAAAATTTATACAATATCTGGCCAAAAACCCAGCACTACAACGAATTATAGGTGGAAAACCCAATACAATGAGGGAAAATACAGCCTAGTAAAAACAAGAAAACTCCTAAACAAAAAAAACTAAAAGAAGAAAAAGACACAGACACAACTCAACCCACAAAAGCAATAATGGCAGGAAAGAGAAACAACTATTCCTTGATATCTATCAACATAAATGGACTCAACTCCCCAATAAAGAGACATAGGCTATCAGACTGGATACATAAACAAAATCCAGCCTTTTGCTGCATGCAGGAAACTCATCTCAGAGACAAAGACAGACACTATCTCAGAGTTAAAGGGTGGGAAAAAAACTTCCAAGCAAACAGCTCCAAGAAGCAAGCTGGAGTGGCTATTCTAATATCGAATAAAGTAAATTTCCAACCAAAAGTTATCAAAAAAGATAAGGAAAGACACTTTTTACTCATTACCGGAAAAAGCTGTCAGGAGAAACTCTCATTCCTTAACATATATGCTCCAAATAAAAAAGCACTCACATTCATAAAAGAAACCCTACTAAAGCTCAAAAATATATTTCACCCCACACAATAATAGTGGGAGACTTTGATACCCCACTCTCACCAATAAACAGATCATGGAAACAGAAACTGAACAAGGACACTGCAAAACTAGCAGAGACTTTGAACCAACTAGAATTAATAGATATATACAGAACATATCATCCTAAAGTAAAAGAATACACCTTCTTCTCACCACACCATGGAACCTTCTCGAAAATTGACCACATAATTGGACACAGAGCGAGCCTCAATCCATATAAATATGAAATACCTTGGTGTGACTCTAACTAAGCAAGTGAGGACCTGTATGACAAGAACTTCAAACCTCTAAAGAAAGAAATTGAGGAGGATCTCAGAAAATAGAAAGATCTTCCATGCTCATGGATTGGAAAAATGAACATCTTAAAAATGGCCATCCTACCAAAAGCAATCTACAGATTCAATGCAATCCCCATCAAAATTCCAACCCAGTTCTTCAAGGAATTGGAAAGATCAATGTGCAATTTCATATGGAATAACAAAAGACCTAGAATAGCAAAATCCATCCTTAACAACAAAAAAACATCTGCGGGAATCACTATCCCTGACCTCAAGCTATATTACAAGGCAATTGTGCTGAAAACTGCATGGTACTGGTACAGAAATAGGCATGTGGATCAATGCAATATAATAGAAGATCCAGAAATGAGCCCTCATGTATATGGTCACCTGATTTTTGACAAAGGAGCCGTAAACATTCAATGAAAAAAGGACAGCCTATTCAACAAATGGTGCTGGTTCAACTGGCACTCAGCATGCAAAAGAATGAAAATAGACCCTTTCTTATCTCCTTGTACAAAGCTCAAGTGTAAGTGGACCAAAGATCTCCACATTAAACCAGGTACACTGAAATTATTGGAAGAGAAAGTAGGGAAAACCTTAGAACACATAGGCACAGGTGAAAATTTCCTGAACAAAACACCAATGGCTCAAGCTCTAAGGTCAAAGATTAACAAAAGGGACTTAATGAGATTGCAAAGTTTCTGTAAGACTAAAGACATTGTCAAGAAAACAAAACGGCAACCAACAGAATGAGAAAAGATCTTTACCAACACCACATCAAATAGAGGCCTAATATCCAAGGTATACAAGGAACTCAAAAAGCTAGACACCAGAGAATCAAATAACCCTATTAAAAATGGGGTACAGAGCTAAACAAAACGTTCTCAGTTGAGGAACACCGAATGGCCAAGAAACATCTGAGGAAGTGCTCGACATCCTTAGCCATCAGGGAAATGCAAATCAAAACAACCCTGAGATTCCACCTCACACCAGTCAGATTGGCCAAGGTCCAAAACTCAGATGACAGCAGATGCTGGCAAGGCTGCGGAGAAAGAGGAACACTTCTCCACTGTTGGTGGGGTTGCAAACTGATACAACCACTCTGGAATCAGTCTGGTGATTCCTCCGAAAATTGGATATAGTACTACCTGAAGACCCAGCTATTCCACTTCTGGGCATATACCCCAGAGACACTTTAATACACAACAAAGATATATGCACCACAATGTTCATAGAAGCTCTATTTATAATAGCCAGAAGCTGGAAAGAACCCAGATGTCCTTCAGAAGATGAATGGATACAAAAATTGTGGTACATATACACAATGGAATACTACTCAGCCACCAGAAACAATGACTTAACCAAATTCTTATGAAAATGGCTGCATCTAGAGAATATCATCCTGAGTGAGATAACCCAGTCACAAAAGAACAGACATAATATGCAGTCACTGATAGTGGGATGCTAACCCCAGAGGCTTGCACTCCCCCAGAAACAACTCACAGACTGTATGAAGTCCAAGAAATAAAGAAAACAAAATATATATATATTTACAAAACAAGAAGACTTTGAATATTTCCATGTTGTGTTTTGTTTTGCATGTACTTTACGCTCATTGTAACTATTAGGTTTTCAATGCATACTGTCAAGCCCTTGAAAAAATCAAGTACTGACTAAAAAATATATTCACAGTGTTTTATGTAAAAATTATTTTAATATCTGAAAAAACTACTAATAAAAATGTATAATTTTAAGCAAAAAATGTTTAAAATCTGTACATTTATCTTTGTTTTGTAAAATAAAGTCATTTAAAAAATTTAAAAAAAAATAAAACACTCACAGTGAATTTTAAAAAAGAAAGAAAGAAAATGGATGCATCTAGAGAATATCATCCTGAGTGAGATAATCCAGTCACAAAAGAACAGACATAATATGCATTCACTGATATTGGGATGCTAACCCCAGAGGCTTGCACTCCCCCAGAAACAACTCACAGACTGTATGAAGTCCAAGAAATAAAGAAAACAAAACAAAAAAAAATATTTACAAAACAAGAAGACTTTGGCTATCTCCATGTTGCGTTTTGTTTTTGCATGTACTTTACGCTCATTGTAACTATTAGGTTTTCAATGCATACTGTCAAGCCTTTGAAAAAATCAAGTACTGACTAAAAAATATATTCATATAGTTTTATGTAAAAATTATTTTAAAATCTGAAAAAACAGTACTGACAAAAATGTATAATTTTAAGCAAAAAATGTTTAAAATCTGTACATTTATCTTTGGTTTGTAAAATAAAGTTGTTTTAAAAGAAAATAAAAAATAAAAAGTCTACCAAATGAAACTATCCCAGGGCCAAATGGCTATAGCACAGAATCATAAAAATCTTTCAAAGAAGAAATAATATCAGTATTTCTAAAATTATTCCACAAAACAAAAACACAAGGAATATGAATGACTAAATCCATTTTATGAGGACATAGTCACCCTGATAACCAAACCACATAAAAACTCAACAAAAAAATAATATATTTCCCCCATGAACATTGATGTAAAATACTCAATGAAATACTCATAAACCAAATCCAAGAACAGTTTAAAGAAAACATCCACCATATGCAAATAGGTTTCATCCCAGAGATGCAAGAATTATTCTACATATAAAAATCTGTCAATATTATTCAACATATAAACAAATTTTTTTTAAAACATGATCATATCATTAGATGCTGAAAAAGCCTTTGAATGAAGTTAACACCCCTTCATGACAAAATTCTGGAGAGATCAGGAATAAAATGGACATATACACACATAATAAAAGCAATTTATAGCACACAGTCACCATCAAATTCAGTGGAAAGACACACAAAGTAGTTCTACTAAAACTGGGGACAAGATAAAGTTGTCTCATATCTCTCTCTCTCTCTCTCTCTCTCTCTCTCTCTCTATCTATCTATCTATCTATCTATCTATCTCTCTCTTTCTCTCTCTCTCTCTCTCTCTCTCTCTCTCTCTCTCTCTCTCTCTCTTTCTCTCAACCTATCTATCTGTCTGTCTATATATCTATCTTTCTCTATACCTATTCAATATAGTACCTAAAGTTCTTGCTAGAGAAAAATAACTAAAGGAGACAAATATTAGAAAGGAAGAAGTAAAAATATCATTATTTGCAGATGATATGATAGTATAATAAACAACCCCAAAAATTCTACCATGGAACTTTTACAGCTGAAGAAACACCTTCAGCAATGTACCTGGATACAAGATTAACTAAAAAATATCAAGAACCTTCCTACATACAAACAATAAATGTGCTGAAAAAGAAACTATGGAAACAATACCCTTCACAATAGCCACAATTCACAATAGCCACAAATAATATAAAATATATTGGGATAAATCAAATAAAGCAAGAAAAGACCTATAAGACAAGAACTTAAAGTCTTTGAAGAAAGAACCTGAGAAACATATCAGAACATGAAAAGATCTCCAACACTCATGAATTGGTAGGATTGGAATAGTAAAACTTCTGATTCTACCTCTATGACAAGAAATTCAAATCTCTAAAGAAGGAAATCAAGGAAGATCTCAGAAAACAAAAAGATCTCCCATACTCATGGACTGGAAGAATCAACATTTTAAAAATGGCCATCTTACCAAAAGCAATCTACAGACTCAATGCAATCCCCATCAAAATTCCAACCCAATTCTTCATTGAGTTGGAAAGAGCAATGTGCAATTTCATCTGGAATAACAAAAGACCTAGAATAGCGAAATCCACCCTCAACAGCAAGAAAACATCTGCAGGAATCACTATCCCTAACCTCAAGCTATATTGCAAGCCAATTGTGCTAAAAACTGCATGGTACTGGTACAGAAATAGGCATGTGGATCAATGGAATAGAATAGAAGATCCAGAAATTAGTCCTCACATATATGGTCACCTGATTTTTGACAAAGGAGCTGTAAACATTCAATGGAAAAAGGACAGCCTATTCAACAAATGGTGCTGGTCCAACTGGCACTCAGCAAGCAGAAGAATGAAAATAGACCCGTTCTTATCTCCTTGTACAAAGCTCAAGTGTAAGTGGATCAAAGATCTCCACATTAAACCAGATACACTGAAACTATTAGATGAGAAAGTAGGGAAAACCTGAGAACAAATAGGCACAGGAGAAAATTTCCTGAACAGAACACCAGTGGCTCATGCTCTAAGGTCAAAGATTAACAAATGGGACTTAATGAGATTGCAAAGTTTCTGTAAGGCTAAGGATATTGTCAAGAAAACAAAACGGCAGCCAACAGAGTGGAAAAAGATATTTACCAACCCCACATCAGATAGAGGCCTAATATCCAAGGTATACAAAGAACACAAAAAGCTAAACACCAGAGAATCAAACAACCCTATTTAAAAATGGGATGCAGAGCTAAACAAAACGTTCTCAATTGAGGAATATAGAATGGCCGGGAAACATCTAAGGAAGTACTCAACATTCTTGGCCATCAGGGAAATGCAAATCAAAGCAACCCTGAGATTCCACCTCACACCAGTCAGACTGGCCAAGATCCAAAACTCAGATGACAGCAGATGCTGGCGAGGCTGCGGAGAAAGAGGAACACTTCTCCACTGTTGGTGGGGTTGTAAACTGATACAACCACTCTGGAAATCAGTCTGGTGATTCCTCAGAAAATTGGACATAGTACTACCTGAAGACCCAGCTATTCCACTTCTGGGCATATACCCCAGAGACACTTTAATACACAACAAAGATATATGCACCAAAATGTTCATAGCGGCTCTATTTATAATAGCCATAAGCTGGAAGGAACCCAGATGTCCTTCAGTAGATGAATGGATACAAAAATTGTGGTACGTTTACACAATGGAGTACTACTCAGCTATCATAAACAATTACTTAACAAAATTCTTAAGAAAATGGTTGCATCCAGAGAATATCATCTTGAGTGAGATAACCCAGTCACAAAAGAACAGACATAATATGCAGTCACTGATAATAGGATACTAACTTGAGAAAGCTCTGAACACCCCAGAAAGAACTCACAGACTGTGTGAAGTTCAAGAAAAAAAAAAAGAAAAGAAAAGAAAAAAACATTATGCTCAATCTTTACACACCAAGAAAACTTTGACTAATTTTGGGTTACATCCTGTTTTACATGTACTTTATGCTAATTGTAACTAGTAAGACCTTAATGCACACTATCAAACATTTGTGGGAAAAAAAGTCTAGCACTGACAAAAATGTATTTGTATACTTTTATGCAAAAATGCTTAAAATTTGTTCATTTTTCTTTGTTTTTTAAAATAAAGTTGATCAAAAAATTAATAAATAAATAAATAAATAATAAAAAATAGAGAGCTATTATCCAATATATATAAATAATGCAAAAAGTTAAGCACCAGAGAACCAATAAACCTATTTAAAATTGGGGATGGAGCTAAATTCTCAACTGAGGAATATCAAATGACTAAGAAGCACCTAAAGCGATATTCAATATCCTTATTCATTTGGAAATGCAAATCAAAACAACCCTGAGATTCTACCTCACACCAGTGCTACCTGAGGACTCAGTTATACCACTCCTGGACAATTCCCAAAAGATGCCCCAGCATATAACAAGAACACATGCCCAAGATACAATTCACATACCATATGAAGCTCAAAAAGAAGGGAGACCAAAATGTGGATATTTCAGTTCTTCTTAGAAGGGGGAACAAATTACTCATGGGAGAAAGTACAAGAACAAAGAATGGAGTAGAGACTGCAGGAAAATTCATATAGAGACTGCCCCACATGGGGATCAATCCCATGTACAGACACTATTGTGGATGCCAAGAAGTGGTGGCTGATGGGAGCCTGCTATAACTGTCTCTTGAGACGCTCTGCCAGAATCTGACAAATACAGGGGCGTATGCTTACAGCCAACCATCAGACTGAGCATGGGGACCACAGTGCAGGAGTTAGGGAAAAGAGCTGAAGGGGTTTGCAAGCCCATGAGAAAACCAGCAATACCAACCAGCCAGACTCCCCAAAACTCTCAGAGACTAAACTCCATTCAAAGAGTACACTTGGAGCAACCCATGGCTCCAGCTGCATATGTAACAGAGGATAACCTTGTCAGACATCATTCAGAGGAGAGGCCCTTGGTCCTGTGAATGCTAGATTCCCCAGTGTAGGAGAATGCCCAGGAAGTGAGGTGGTAATGAATGGGTTAGAAGTAGAACAACCGCATAGAAGCAGGGCGAGAGGAGATGGGATGCAGGGTTCCGGAGGAACAACTGGGAAAGGGGATAACATTGGAAATCTAAACGCATAAAACATTCACTAAAAAATAAAATAAAAACAAAAATATTGGAATGTAGAATAGATACATAGAGGAAAAAATAGGGGGCAAAGTAACTAACACTAATGGTCTTTTGAAAAAGTCATATTGCAACATACTATTACAGAAGTGCCATAAAATGTACCCAATTTAGACTTACTCTACTATGAGGAACAATATCCCAACTATTTGCCATTCCAGTAAAAAAATAATACCCTGTATAAAGAATGTGTTACCTCTTTAAATCGTTGGTCACTAGGTGTTACATAGACCCCTAGCCAATACTCTTGACTACCCTCCAAAACTTGATGGTAAGACCCTATTGTTGAAGAAAACATACACTTGAATCATAGGACATATAGAAATCAAGCTGGTGTTTTCCTGGAAACTTCATTCCTATTGGCTAGTGTTTATAATAGTGGAAGGTGCTCTCCCTACTACTGATGGAGAAAAATCCTCAGTGAACCTTGAAGGTGACAACAAGGACTGGCTTAGCAAGACGAGCCTGCTCGTGCAATAGTGTTGCAAATGTCATGGCAGTAGGCAGTCATTTCATGTTTGCTGAGCTAGAAAAATATTTTCTAGCTCTAAATGGATAGTGTATTTATATCATTTCTACTTCTTGATCCCTATATAACTTCTCCTGTACAGCCCCACTCTCTCTCAAATTTGAACTTTTTAGTTATTATTGTTTCACATACCTATAACACTAACACACACTCTCTCTTCTGAGTCCATTTAATGTTGTTCATGCGTTTGTCTAAAACTGGCTACTTGGAATTGGATAACCTATCAAGGAAATAGTTACTAAAGAAAACTGCTTCTTTCTTTCTCAGCAGCCATTAATATCATGTAATTCCTGATCTATGGTTGAACTTTCAACAATAACTAGGATGGCTAAGAAATCATCAAGGATCCAATAGCAGCAATTAGATCCTGAAGGTAATCGTCAACTGTCCAATTGGACTTACACTCATTAAGAGAAATCATGGCTGTAGTGTAAACATTAAAAAAACTACCCTATATAGTGAGGTCATGGGCACAGAGAAAACCTTCCACTTCCATTTACCTAAATCAGTATAATTTTTAACTGCATTCTATAAGCTTGTCCACAAAGAGTAATCTATCTCTCAGTGCTCACTAAAAAACTTCCTTTGTTGGTCAATGGAGATTATTACAGAAAACCATAAAGCATCAAACTGTAGAAAACAACAGGCAAAGATGCATGGGAGGGGAACAGACAGAGGTTTATCAAGATGACTCTCCAGCAGAACAGGAGGCAGCGTCATCTAAGCCCCTATTTGCAGGGTTGTCCGATGTGTCAGTTTCACAGGACATTCCCATAGAAGGAGAGATTACTATCCCCACAAGAGCTCGTGCCCAAGAATGTGACAGCTCCACACTAAATAAATCCATTCGTCAGACTATCATGCGAGACCTAAAAGCTGTAGGAAGGAAATTTATGCACGTTTTATATCCAAGAAAAAGTAATGCCCTGCTAAGAGATTGGGATTTGTGGGGCCCATTGATACTTTGTGTGACACTTGCATTGATGTTACAGAAAAGTTCTCTAGATGTGGAGAATGAGGGAGGAGGCCCAGAGTTTGCAAAAGTATTTGTTATCATCTGGTTTGGAGCAGTTACCATCACACTAAATTCCAAACTTTTTGGTGGAAACATTTCTTTTTTTCCAGAGTCTCTGTGTATTAGGATACTGTGTACTTCCTTTGAACATCGCAATGCTGATCTGCCGCCTGCTACTTTTGGCAGGGCAGGGACCAATAAACTTCATGATTCGGCTTTTTGTGGTGTTGGTGATGTTCACTTGGTCCGTGGTAGCATCGACAGCATTCCTTGCTGACAGCCAGCCTCCAAACCGGAAAGCCCTGGCAGTGTGTTCCGTCTTCTTATTCTACTTTGTTATCAGTTGGATGATACTCACATTCACTCCATGAATCGGATACACACATTCAATACCAATGAACTAAAGGCTCTCCTGAAAGATAATGGTTACCAAAACAACTCCCCCACTCTTGTTCAATTGTTGGGGTGTTAAAAGGGAGCCACATAACACTATTGTCATTTATATAAGAAAGTGATGTTTGCAAGGCTGTCCTTTTCCACTTAATGTTATTATTTTCAAATACTTAGAACATACCATACATAGTAACATGCCTCCTTGAGGCATGATGAAGCTATTTGTGTGACAACCAGTCACTCAAGCAAGTGGATCCACTCTACAAATTACAAAGAGTTGGTGACCATCTTCAGCTTGGAGAATGTTTGTTCAGGTACAGCTCTTAAACACATTGCCTTATGACTATTAGAATATGCCTCTTTTCATAAATAACAGTTTGTATCCATTTATTTATTTTTTCTCCCCAAACTGGAGAAGGCGATGACAAGAGGTTAGGAATGAGGTATATAGATGTGGGAAGAGAAAACGTGTTAACTAATTTTGATCAGAGGCACTGCTATACTTGGTTTTTCATTTGTTTCTAAGCAAATGACATTGAAAGAATCGGCTTTTAAAATATTTTTGTATAGTTACCTTTCTGTCATATGTAACAGTACCTCGGCTACCATTCTTTCATACGATGATAGCAGTCAAAGAAGCAACTTCCCTTTGACTGAAGTTCTTGATGGTTTCATGTTTGAGCTGTTCTATGTAGTAGAAGGTCTCAGAAATTTAGGTTTACGGTTTGTAATGCATATCATTATGTGGGCACCTTCCTTTAGATATTACATATCTAAAAAAAACTATTTTGTACAACCCAGCCTCAGATTAGACAGGAAGGCTACATCAGAAGCATGCATTTAGCCAAATGGACATAGAGATCTAATGTTCTGAAGGCGGGATAATGGAAGGATGCTTACATAGGTGGTGAAGGGTTAGTTGAGTTTACAGCTGCTGCTTTCCATAGTGGACTCAGCAGGTTTGTTTTTTTCATTATCTATGGAGGGATTTTTTAGGAGTTGAGGGGCTAGGGAATAGTAATTTTGTGTGTGTGTGTGTGTGTGTGTTTTTTTTTTTTTTTTTGTCTTTATTTGTAAAGGTAATTAGCTTCCCATTAGATATGTACACTTTGCACATGTCTGTCTACCTGTACTCAAGGACATTATGCACAAGAGTGAAAGCTTTTCAAGGAACAAAACATCTAAGGCAGGTTGATTTTCAGCTAAACAGGACTTCTGTTAGAGAGCAAGAACTTATACCCTCTGTATGTTTCACATTCACCAAAGTCTAGTAGAGGAAGATTAGGAGTCAGAAAACATTCATTGTAAATATGCAGTTTACTTGTAAAGACAGAAATTTCTTATTCCATGTGTTTTATCATGGAATTTAAATATTTATTGATTTTGTATTTAAAGACTACCATCATATAAATATATGATTCTAAAAACATACTTTGTCTCACTCTCAAACTAACCAAATGAGCAACACTAGGCCAAATGGGTTTATGGGATGAGTTACAAAGCATTACTGAGTTATCTTTTCTGTCCCAACCTTGTCTAATGGTTTGGGGGTATATATTTGAATTCATTGTAATTTATCTTAAATTATAAACCCCGTGAGGATAAATCTGGTATATCAAGCTTGAAAACCTTAAAACTAACCCTAATATTTGAAATGTGTCATATCATTTCTTTCCAGTATCTGAAAATGTAAAACTTCCCATTCAAATATCTTTCCTAAGTTCTTTTGTAATCTTCCCAAGTAATTATAATAATAAAGTAACCATGCTTCTCAAAAAAAAAGAAAGAAAACAACAGAATACGAGGTGCCAAACCCAGTCCATATATCTGCACATAAGGTTCAGAGTATATTGCAGAGGAGGAGGAAGGATAACAAGATTGTAAAATTCAGAGAATCAGAAGCTCTGCTTTAAGATACTATCTACTATATGTGGCAGAGAAGCCATGCCCATGAAATCTCAAAAATATGATCACCTAAACAAGACACACATTATGACATCAGTCACATGCCAATATGAAGACAACATTTTAGAATTTTATCAAAGTACAGTTGCATGTTATTCACAATAGATGAAGAAGAATTAGATATCACTCCTATCAGAAAAGCATAGAATACAATTTTCTTATTTCTCAACATTTACAGTTGCACTTTCATAAATCAGAAGAATAAGGTGCCATTACTTTTCTATAGCTTGTTCAGCCATATTTGGAGTTTTTTTCTATGGATGTATGAAGATATAAAATGTTGACGCTTCTGTTTACTGTTGGATTTTTGTGAGCTATGAATAAAAACATTGCTTATTCACTCAGGAAGAGTTTTGAGACTAGAGATTGTTGAGATCCACACGTTCACACAGAAGCAAGGATGCCAAGCTTTTGAAGGATACTCAGTGTTTTTGAGAACATTCTTTTTAGAGATTAAGCTAAAACTGTATTTAAAAAAAAAAACTTAGAACTTAAGGAAAAAGGTAGACTTTCTTCAAAATCTTAATCTTTTTTTTTCTTATAACCTAAGTTTGTGTTTCAATTCTTATCTTTAGCCATCTCAGTTCCTACCTACTAAGCTTCTACTTCTGTACCCTGGCCATGTACTTCCATTTTATATTATCTTGATTCTCGTCTGTACCAACAGACCCTCTCCTTTCCTACATCAATAAATCTATTGCAGGATCTTTTATCAAAATCCTATTGAAACCTAGTCTCACTATACCATTTCAGAGAGCATTTCACTTATCATTCTTACTATCCATCACACGTTCTCTGGATGACTTCAGCCACACAATAGTGTTATCTCCATCTAGAGAGGATTAGTGTCTGTCCCACTTAGAAGAGCTCCTTGATTTGGAATGAGCTCAATAACTATTCTGAAGATGTCAATAGAAAGTGCTTAGGGCTTGCTGAATCTCAGAGTTCCCAAGGATTGCCTAGGAGCTGCTAAAAGCAAGAATTTCTACATAAATAAATCCAACCTGCTCGTTCTGTATAATGATACTTGTATGCGTATTTCCAGGGTGAATGTAACAACTCATGAAAAGAGAGTTCATAAATTTGAAAAAAAAAAGACAAAGTAGGTATGTATTGGACTCTTTGAAGGGAGAAAACGAAGTAAGAAGTGTAATTATAATATTAAAAATGAAAAAATAAACAAGTGAACAAAAATTAAGGTATTGTCAAAGATGAGATTAAAATCTAGTAGGTCTGGGGTAGAGTGCACATGTGTTGATGAAGGTGGCCTGAGCAGCCGCTCTCAGTAAAGCACACACACACACACACACACACACACACACACTTACACATAAACACATACAATGTATAGGGGTAGACTTATCCTAGAAATCTTTTTTCTTGAGGATAAAAGTGTTAGATTAAAACTGACTATCCCCATCTTACCAAGATGTTTTAGAGTGTTAGGGCAGAATAAGCAAAGGTATTGATTAAGGTGGAAGAAATAAAATTATGCTCCTAGGAAAATAAGATAATATGATATATTCTTCTTTATATACATTGCTACTATAGCAACTCTACATCTTTGTGTATTACTTTTGAAATTTTGAATTTGTGTAAAGGGCACTAAAATACTATATTAATTACAAAAATAAAATAGGTAAGAAGTTAATATATTATCATAAAAATTTTAAATAACCTAACATTTTAAATTCAATTTATAGAAAAATCAATGACATATATGGAATATACTGAATCATTTTTTAAAATGCCTTTCTTGATCTAACATAAATGCTTGGATGTTGATCTTGCTGAACCCAGACCCCGATGAGAGAAAGCTGGTCTCCCAGGAGTGCTGACACATCTGAGATCATAGGTGAGACCACCACTTCTGCTCAAATTGCTGTCCCATGAGGAACCTGCCCAGAGCCCTTGGGAAACTAGAACTGAGGGGCAGTCTGGGACAGGATACTTCCAGTTTCCACCTGTGCCAGAGGCTGACACTGGCCCACAGCTCTCTGTAACCAGGTCCCACTGAAAGAGAGCTGGTCCCCCAGAAGTGCTGACACACTTGAGAGCACAGTTAAGACAACCACTGCTGCTCTAAGGGACCTATGCAAAGCATTTAAGACACAGGAATCAAGAAGCAGTTTAGGACAGGATCCTTCTGATTTCTGCCTGCACCATATACTGATCCTGTGCCACAGCTCTATGTACCCAAACCCTGCTGAGAGAGAGCTGGTCCCCCAGTAGTGTTGACACACAGGCTTACAAGATGATCAAGGCACTGGCAGAATCAGCAAAACCAGTTAACACCAGAGATAAGCAGATACTGAGAAGCAAGTCCAAGAACCTAAGCAACAGAAACCAAGGTGACTTGGCATCATCACATCCCAGTTCCTCCACCACAAAAATTACTGGATACCCTAACACACTGGAAAAAGCAAGAGTCTTATTTAAACTCACAACTCATGATGAGGTGAGAGGACTTTAAGAAGGTCATAAATAACTCCCTTAAAGAAATATAGAACAACACAGGTAAACAATTAGACGCCCTTAAAGAGAAACACACAAAAAAAACAAACAAACAAAAAAGAACAAAAAACACAAAAATCCCTTAGAGAATAACAGGAAAACACAACCAAATAGGTGAAGGAATTGAAAAATAAAATGATCAAGGATCTCAAAATGTTAATAGAAACAATAAAGAAACCACGAGGGAAGACAACCCTGGAGACAGAAAACCTAGGAAAGAGATAAGGAGTCATAGATTCAATCATCATCAACAGAATATAAGAAATAGAAGAGAAAATCTCAGGGACAGAAGATACCATAGAAAACATTGACACAACAGACAAAGAAAATGCAAAATGCAAAAATCTACTAACCCAAAAGATCCAGGAAAAGCAGAACATAATGAGAGGATCAAACATGAGGATAATAATAGATAGAAGAAAACAAAGATTCCCAACCTAAAGGGCCAGGAAATATCTTCAACAAAATTATAGAAGAAAATTCCCTAACCTAAAGAAAGAGATGCCCATAAACATACAAGAATCTTTCAGAACTCCAAATAGATTGGACTAGAAAACAAATTCCTCCCATCATATATTAGTCAAAACACCAAATGTTCAACACAAAGATTTAAGGTCCAAGTTTACCACAATAATCTCTGAGCTTTGATAGAAAGGAGGTAGTTACAGATGTCCCATTTAGACTTGAGTCTCATATTCTCTGAACCTTGGTCATTTATGAGTTTTGGTATTAATTATCATCTCCTGTGAAAAGAAGCTCTATTGTTGTGAGATGCATTCATCTCTAGCTATAAAAAGAAAATCCTAGAGCACATTTTCTTACTATGTCCATTTAGCATAATAGTAAGTAGTGGGCTTTCTCTTGGGGGCCTCTGACCTAGCCATCCACTGGGGTTCAGCCCAGTTAAAAATACATAGCATGAATTCATTCTTGTGAGATGGGCCTTAAACCAAACCACACAGTGGTTGGTTTCTCCCATAGCATTCATGTAAGTACTAGAGCTGTGGGTGGATTTACAAATGTCAGTCATTCTGACAGTTTGCAGGGTTCATATCTGGATAAGACTGTTGAATACTTGTCTCCTCTACAGCATGTGTGCAACATGCCAAGGACATGAAGTCTAGCCAGCTAGAAGGGTTGAAAATCTCAGGTTGGCGCCAGCTTGATATGTTATGTGCAGAAAAATGTACCCAAACATTTCATCAATGAAACACTGAGCCATAGTTATGATAGTGAATGAGAAAAACCATGGAACTACCGAAATAACATTGCAGTCTGATATTAATTCAATCAAATATGTTACACAAGGGGTTTTTTGTGATGGAGTGGATTTAGTGTCACTATAGAACTTCTCAGAATTAACTCCAGCAAGAACTGAAAGTACTAGCACACATCTAGAGCATGCCCAGAGGAATGCAATTGGAACTCTACAAACAGTAGCATGTATTTTTAAATAATTTGCAATTATTGCACATTTACATAAAAGACCTATTTGATAGTAATGTATGCTTCAGGTGCTGTCTGGATCCAAATGACGTAAGAATTTATCAAAAGCAGTTTCGTTTGAATCTGAAAACACAAGTCTAAAGCACAGGGAAGCAGTGGTGGCTCAAAAGGGAAAGAAATATTAGAATATGCAAATGGTCAGTTAATCTCAAATGTAGTTAAGAAGCTACTGCAGATGTCAAAATTAAAGAGTCTGACTTTGTGGGGATCATCACTGTCCGTGATGCTGCTGAAGACAGAGCGATCATCATCAGTGTGAGAACATTTAGAAGTACCATCGGCACAGGATGGAGTAAAGGGCAGCAAGTCAGAATCCTCATCCAGCTGCCTTCACTGGGAAAATAAGCACTTAAAAACGGTGTTTCAATCAATTATGTTTCCTGTAACATAAGAGGGAGTTATACTAAGAACAGGTAATGGTTTGAAAGGCTAATTGAAATATGTGTACTTTGACTTTAAAGTCATCCGAGTAAACCAATAATCCAGCAAACATCACAGTCTTAAAGACTAAGCTTATATGTAAACAAAGGATGTTTGTGCTTTGAGCAAAGGTTAAGTTGCTTTTTCTAAATGAAAAGGTAAAAATAATTTCCTCAAGAATAATTCTAGAGTGATGCTTCTATGCCTGTAGGTAATTCTAACCCATTTTGACTGTTACTGGTTATTATATATCATGTAATATTTGATGAGAAAGAGAGAAGACAAGGAACAAAACAGTTTCTTAATAAATATGGGACAGGAAATAATTTTGAGAAATAGTTGTCATTTGAGATAAATATTGGAGGATGGGACATTCTTTTTATCTTGATTAAAAATAATAGTTCTTCATACAGCACATTCCTGTCAGATTCTGCCCCCTCATCTTCTCCAGATCCTCCCACCCTCCTCCTACACAGCCAGCTCCACACCTTCTTTTACTCTTTAAAAAACAAACTAACAGCCAAATTAAAAAGTAATTTTTAAAAAGAAAAGGGCATACACACGCACAAACACATATATTCACATATAAAATATAAAATCCATAAAAACACAAAATTGGTATTATAATACACAAGCAAGACATATGTATAAATGCATTAAGAATACCAAGCACTGAGGAAAATGTGAAGAACCCTTGACACTTACACATTGGTAATGCAAGTGTAAATAAGGAAAAACATCTGGAAGACTATTGAATGCCATTCTTTGTAGCTACTATTTACGAGGTTTACGGTTCTAATAACCCACAATGGGATCTGTATACCAGAGAGGAGAGGCAGAAAGGGAGAAAGGAAGAACTGTGTGGAGTAGGACAAAACTCTTACTGGAAATATGCAACACACAGCTACCCACCACAGATAGGGAACCCATAATAAACCAAAGGACGGATATGACCAAAGTCCAATTGGGTGAATCAATGAGTTTTACTGGAGTTATACTCAGGATTATAGGTGACAGGTTACTTATGGGAGCAGAAATGATTCAAGGGCAGCTGTGCCATCAAACCCCACCCCAGCATAAGTGACAGCTCTCAAAGCTGAGAACCTAGAGCACATACACAGCCTGCAGGCAGCATGACAGATTGGATAGTATCCTTTCCAAGTGCCTCCAGTGTTCTAACCTCATCCAGGCATCTTGGCTGTTTCTGAGTCTTCCAGGGAGCTGAGCTGGCCTAAGAGTCTTTGCAGATGTGCTTGCATGAGAGTCTTCTTTGCAACTTGGCTTCATCTAAAAGTAACACTCAACTTTTACAGTTTCCTCTAGCAGGGAAAGTCCTAGTGAATCTGATCAGTTTCAGGTACTTCCTGAAGCTATTTTGATTGTTTACCTTCCTGCTTAAGAAGCTTCCCTGAAAGATGGAATGACTCAATCTTGGGGGAAAGTTACACCCATCTGGACTTTCTATGGAGATACTAACTCTGAATAAAGACACAGAGACTTAAATTTATTATGGATGCATAAGGCCTTCACTTAGGCTGGTGCCTATCTAGCCCTTTTAACTTATTAACTCATTTATTCTATTCTAAATTCTGCCCATGTGACACATTAGTTACTTCTCCTTCAGTCATGACCTGCTTCTTGCTCCACTTCTGGTTGTGCCTGACTCTCTCCCAGAGTTTCTTTCTCTGCTGGAAATCCCACCTATTCTCTCCTCAGCTGTAGGCCATCAACTTTTTAGTAAACCAACCAGAAGGTGAGAGAGAGAATGTTTACAAAATATTACATGGCTATATGAACAATATCGAAGTCTGGTCTACGTTCAACTCTCTGCAAGCATAGTGTCAGCAACTGTACAATACAAAGGCAATCTTTACACAGTGTACAATAGCATTACCCCGACAAGAACTGCTACAGAACATTTAAAAAGTCATTTCCAAAAATATGGAAGCAGTGAAATTCATAGCAGCCTTAAATAAAAACCAACGCTCAAGTTCATTAAGACTGACTTATTATGTCATCATAAAACAAAGTATGTTATGCAATAAAAGAAAACAAAGTATGCTAGCAAAAGAATATGCATTAATCTCACAATTATACAATAGTCATGTGCACGTAGGTTTTACTTGTTCCTATTGTAAAGTTTCAAATTTGCCTAAAGCAGCCTATGGCTGTATGACAAACATGTGAAACTCAGACAAGAAGAGGTCAGTCATGACATACAGAGGAAATGGGTCAAGGAATACTTAGAGTTTTGGATGCGTTTGGAGTGGTTTGTGATTGTGGCCTGTGGTTATTTGTGGGCACTGTCTTGGCTCTCTAAATGTGAATGGAAGGTGACCATCCAGCCACTTTTTTCTTCCACCATACCTTCCCTGCCTGCTGATATTTCTCACACCATGCCCCAGATGCCCTAGAACCTTAAGCGGACATAAACCCATTCTCCCTGAAGCTGCTTCTTTCAAGGCATTTTACAACAGCAAAGAGAACTGACTTTAAGAGACTACAGTTCAAAATCAACAGACATCCAACCCTCTAATGATACCATGCAACAAGGTAAAAGGCAGTTTACTATGCTGAAAATGTATTTGTGGTATTTTACCTGTCACATAATTTGTCTCTGGACTATACAATAGGGTGTGTAGATCGATAAGAAAAGTGATGGTTTTGACTTTTTCAGATTTTAATTGAGCAGTATAATTAATATCCAGGTCCTTGACTCTCAATATATTACACATCATTCAAAGTCAGTTCACCCATACTTGGGCGTACACACATACACATACACACACCCACACTCACACACACACACACTCATACACACACATGCACACACATGCACACACATACACATACACTCATACACATACACACACTCAAACACACACAGGCATACACACACATGCACACACACAGTTAAATGTAAAGCTTTCATCCATCAATGTCACTATGACAAATACAGCATCTCCTGATGCACATCATCTTTTCTGCTTCATCCACTCAGCCTTTCTCTTTCTTCACGTATCCTGTCTTTAAAATCACTTCTGTTGCTTTTGTGTTTTCTTCCTACTTCATACTTTTAAGTCATTCCGGTTCTTTCCTCTTTTCACAGACCTAACACTCAGAGACCTAACTTTCTTGTCCAGCTCACAGAAAGCACTAACAAAATGACTGTTCCAATATATATGCAATAAAAAGTTTAATATCTCTGTTCACTTAGTCCAAGTTTTTATGGGACTGTTAACAGGGAAAGCATAATCTAAAGCCACAGTATGGTTAACCTCCATTTATTTCTCTAGTTATATGGATTCCAGTTGTGGTGGTTTTAAAAGCTTGGAGGAGCCTCATTAACTTTACAAGGCAAGACTGGATTTACAGAACCAATATCTATGTGCACGAAGCAATGCCTGTCGGTTCTGTTTTTATTGGAGGTTCTCTGCTTCCTTTCCCCCTCTAATACAGATGTCTTTTATAAGATTACATTTTATGTAACAAAAGCAACAGGGAATTTCCAATCAATTGCAGATGGCAGGGTTTCTCTTACTAATCTCTCCGGGATAAGGATGTACCCCAATGTCCATGGAATCTATGAGGGGGCACATGAGGGGGCAGCTCACGCAGCTAATGTATTTTATGTTATTTTGAATATTAATTACTGTACAGATCTGGCCCCTAGCATGTTTTAGGGAACTGATTTTTCAAACACATTTTAAGTAACCTTTCAGAGCAAGTAAACAATTATTACTAACTCACTTATTTTATTTGGTTTATTCTGTTCTGTCTCTGAGTTGCAGGGATAGACAGTAAGATCATGAGATACAGTGTTTCTTACTGTTACTCAGCTCTCAGTAGAGTTGGTCCAGGAGTTCAACCATTCAGAGGACACATGAATTGGTCTGGGACCAGGTTGCAACCTCGGTCACTACTAGCAAGTCTAAATCAGCATTTGATTAGCAGAAAGAGAAACCACACAAAACAAAACAAAAAAAAATGGTTTAGATTGAAACATGTATCCATATTACCCCAAACCTGAAAAATCACTGTAAATGCCATAACTACGTCATTAGATTTTTCTATCCATTTCCCTCTCTTCTACAAAATAACCCTAGCTCCATTTCTGTATTGATAGCATTTTCTGAACTCTTCCTAGGAGTTTGAGACGTTCATGTCCCTTGCCAATGTCTAATACAGATTTTTTTTTCTTCTGAAAATTTTCCCTCCATGTTTACTAAGATCATATGATGTGATGCAAATTGAGTCTATTGGTGGACGCTGCCCCCCCCCAGTCTTTTATTAGTCAAGTCAAGTTCCTAAAGCTCTGCCTGCACCTTGTCCACAGAAATTTACAATTGTATTGATTGATAATGTTTATTTCTTTGTGAGTTGGTTGGTTGGTTAGTTTGTCAGTTTTGGTTTGAGGTTTGTTTTGTTCTTGTTTGTTTGGGTTGTCTTGTTTTGCCTTGGTTCTGTTTTCAGTTTTAGAAACAGGGTCTCTCTGTGTGGCCTTGGCTCCCATGGAACTCACTTTGTAGCCCAGCACAGCACTGAAGTCAGAGATCGGCCGGCCTCCGCCCCCTGAATGCTGGGACTGAAGGCAAGAGCCGCCACCGCCCAGCTCATATTTCTGATCATTGCATTATATGTTTCTTCTGTATAAGCTAGACCCAGATTTCTCCTTTTCTTAACAAGAAGAATCAACTTTTCCTTTAAAAGTGATTTGCACCTGTAATCAAAGAACAAATGAAAAATAGATTCTTAAAAAGATGTGAGAACAAGTAGAAAACATGCAGGAGACAGGAAAAGATGAAAATTTATTAGTTATTTGCTTATTTCTGGTACAAAGAATTAACCCAGAATGTCATACATGTCAGATAAGCATGCTAACTCTTGGCTATATACAAAGCCTCTCTTCCTCTTTATTTTTATTTTAATTTTTTTTCGAGACAGCTCTAAGTGCCCCTGAACATCCTCTATACTGCAGGCATGCCTTGAAGTTACAGTCTTTTCCTTTGTCTACTGTGTACTCGGGAGGACAGCTCTGTGCCACCAGACACAGCCCAGATAACATCTTTAACACAGCTCTCATCCCTAAAACCTTGAACCATTTTGTCAAGCACTGTTACTTAAGGAAATCTCTTTTTTACTATGATCAAAATCTTAAAGAAAAACCTAGGAGTATCAGAGTATAACTTCATAAAATGTGATGCACAAAAGAAGAATATTAGTACTTCCAGATATCACATTGTTGTCTAAAGTAAGTTATTAGACCATTATTTATTTTGCGTGGGTTGAGGCAATGGATTGCTTCTAATGTTACTATTTTGCTGAGGGTAGTGGACACTTCTACCGCAATGTCTGGTTGGTTTAAAACAAGCCAGAATATTTTAGTTTAGTACAAAACTGTAATATCTTGTTTATTTGAACAAAAGAAAAACAACTAAATTTCTTTCTTTCTTCTTTTCTTCCCTTGCAAATTTTCTGCCTGTTTGAAATCTCTCTTGAGCAAGTCGCTGGACTGATGCTGCCACCTAGCGTACGCAGCTGGTATTTTTCTGCATCCAATAGGGAGAACCCAGGCATTGTTCTTATTCTGCTGCGTGCACTGAAGTTCTCTCCATCACAAGTTCCATGACTAAAATCTCTGTAACAAAAGGCAAGTTCACAAAATAAAAACATGGAATATAGAATGTGAATAACGTGAGCCTTCAGGGGGGAACATTAAAGGAAACATTATGTGTAAAGAGAATGTGTTTATGCTTACAGTAATCAAATAGAAGTATAATTGAGAGGGTTCATGAATCAATGAGAGATTCCGACCCGCTCCGACCCCTGCGTTTTATGTCCTCCGTACTCTTAGCCAGATCAGTAGATAACTCTAGGATGCTGCGATCTGCTGTAAAGTAAGGTCAGGGATGTTGATGATCCCTCCCAGGTGAGAGACAGAAGAGCTGAGAAAGCACTAGCTTCTGCTGTTTCCACAGCGCAAGTGCCTTTGTAGTAGCGAGGCCTACATCCTATCCCGGGAAGCCTCTTGTCTCCAAGTCAAACATTATTCACATCCTGTTTTCACCGCGTGTTAAGATCATCAGACTTTGTCACTTAGGAACATTTCATGCCTGAGAAACTAGAAACTTGACTTGCTGGCTAAATTCTCCTGTAGAATTTCTAATACTGCTATCGGTTTTACTCTTTCTACCTAACAGGAAAGGTGTCTCATTCAAAGGCATGAGAAATGTATCAACTTGCTAATAATATAAATTGTTGGGGGTTTTTTTAGGTCCTTTCCTGGTGTTTAATGGCTATGCCCCTTGTCTGTTCATTTTATGTTTATTTAACTTTTTCATTTGTAAGTCTTTGTTGTAGAGAGGCAGGTATTATTCTTGGAATTCTGTAGCAACTGACAGTCTAGAAATGCAAGTGCGGAGCCTGTGGAAATAAGAGTTTATTCATTGTGTGACATAGGGCAGAAGGGGGCAGAACGAAGCCCCGGGTCTTGATATATAGTCTGTTTCTTACCTAAAGCTGCCCACAGTGAAATCCCAACGTGTTATTTGTATCTATCTGTTATAATTTCTCCTTGTAGAAGTGACCTAAAAGTGAATTTGCAGACATATGAAACAAAAGCTACATGAAAATAAAGTAAATCCAGTGTGGTTTATTATTCTGGTTCTTGTTGATGTTATTGTTACTGTGATTACTTTTATTATTATTACTATTATTATTGGAAGCATTTTACCATGTAATACTAGCTACACTAGAACTCAGGATTCTTTCTTCAGATTATAGGCATACACCTCCACATGTGGCTCCCTTTTGTTAAATGTTGGAGTAAAGGCATTGTGGTGGTTTGAATAGATGTGGCCCAGAAGGGAGTGGCACTGTTAGGGAGAATGACCTTGTTGGAGTAGGTGTGACCTTGTTGGAGGAAGTGTGTCACTGTAGATGTAGGGCTTTGAGGCCTCCTATGCTCAAGCTATGTGAAGTGCAGAATTCCAGTCTCCTCTTGGCAGCCTGTGGATCAGGATGTGGAACTCTTGGCTCCTCCAGCACCATGTCTGCCTGCATGCTGCCATGCTTCCCACCATGATAATGTACTAGACCTCTGAAACTGTAACTAGCCCCAATTAAATGGTTTTCTTTTTCTAAAAGATACCTTGGTCATAGTGTTTCTTCACAGCAATAGAAACCCAAACAACTGCATATCATAGGAAATTCCAGTTACCCTGTCTTTGATCCCTGGGTCCCACATGATAGAAAGAATAAACTTACCCAAGTTATCCTCTGACCTTCACACACACACACACACACACACACACACACATACACACACACACACACACACACATACACACACACACACACACACACATCTTATAAGAAATGTGTTCATTAAAAACAGACATTAGGGAGCTGGAGAGATGACTCAGTGGTTAAGAGCACTGTCTGGTCTTCCAGAGGTCCTGAGTTCAATTCCCAGCAACCACATAATGGCTCACAATCATCTGTAATGGAATCTGATGCCCTTTTCTGGTGTGTCTGAAGACAGCTACAGTGTACTCACATACATAAAATAATCATTTAAAAAAAAAACAGACATTAAAAGGAGTAGTTAAAAGCACTCAGTGCTTTAGCCAGAACCTCAGTTCAATTCCCAGCACTCACATAGTTCACAACTATTTAAAAATAGTTAAAAAAAAATAGTTGTGAACTATTCTTAAATCCAGTTCCAGGAGATCTGATGCCCTCTCCCAACTTCCTACTGCATTAGGTACACACATGGTATCTATACGTGCAATGTTGGTACAATACTCATATGCATAAAATAGATATTTTAAAATGTAAACGAAGCCATTAAGAAATAGCCTGAGCAGTAAGCCTACATGACTTTCTCTTCACTGGTATGCACATGAGGAGAGACTGGGAAGACGGTGATAATGTTTGGATCTGAGATTTTTAAATTCAAAGACCAGCTGGAGTCAGCCTACTCCTTGCTGATCCACATGTGCTGGGACATGGCAGAGAGGCTGAGATGAAGTGATGTCTACATAGAGAACCTGTTCTCAGAAAGACCAATGATCTTCATCTCCATCCCTCTGGGAGCCAGAGCAGCAATCTCCTGTGTCCATTAACGATGTCTGGATACATGGCAGTGCCACCAGACAGCACCGTGTTGACGCAGAGGTCCTTGTAGATGTCAACATCACATTCCATGCCTCCTTCCCTTCTGTTAGAGCTCATTTTTGTTGTATCCATGTTCTAGGTTATAGTTTTCTAGCATTTTTAACTTTTAATTAAATTATAATTACATCATCTCTCCCTTTCCCTTTCATCCATCCAACCCATCTGATGTCTTCTCCCTCCAATCCCTCCCATCTCTACCCCTTACGTTTTATCTTAGAGAAGAAACTATCCATTAAGAAATATTAGCAGCTATACCCAATGGTTCCCATCGTAATCTCAGCATGTAGGAGACAGGAGCAGGCAGAAAGCAAGCGAGTAAGAATAAAGCACTTTACATCAGTGCCCATCCTTTCTCTCTCTCCTTCCTGCATTGGACGTCGTTCCAACAGCTCTGCCCTTTGCCTAGCTGTTCAGCGCTTTAGGCTACACATAAACCAGAATACCAGGCACTCTCTGTTTTTTAAGCAGATTTTAAAATTCTTCCATTCTGAGCAAGTAATTGTTTAAAACCCCAAACCCATTATTCATCTAGAAATAAAAGAACTATAATCAATCACTAAGGCGTGCATGAATCTTTAGAACTTACAAAGCACCTGATCAGAATAATTTAAATGCAACCTTATAACAGTCCTTTGAAGTTGCAGGTTATTACTCAAATCGCTTATAAAACTGGAAGAAATGTTTCTAGGCTCTGTGGGATCTATCCACTGCCAGTGAGCCAATTAGTAGAAAAGGATGATTTCAACTGTTTTTAATATGTTTCTAATTTAAACAGAAATATATCACTTTCCCTTTCCTTTTCCTCCCTCCAGCCCCTCTCACACCTACCCCTCAAACTGATAGCCTCTTCCATCGAAACATCCCTGTGGTTTTCAACCGTTCTCCCTCCCTGTCTTTAGAGATACAAACTGATTGATACCATCATGCTAAGCCCTCTTCCCATGATATACCCCATATTTTAACCTGGGGTTTTCTCTATTTGCTAAACCTGGTATTTCTATCTTGTAATTTTTATTTTATTTTATTAGATACTCTCTATATTTACATTTGAAATGTTATTCCCCTTCCCCTTAACTACTCCCATCCCCCTCCCCATCCACTTGTCTTCACAGAGGAATACTAGCTCCTAATCACCCTCTCCACCCCATTGCCTTGGCATTCCCCTACGTTGGGAAAACATGTCCTCCCTGGAACAAAGACCTCTTCTCAGATTGATGCCAGACACCGCTATCCTCTGCTACATATGCAACTGGAGTCATGGGTCTCTCAAATGTGTGCACAAAGGTTGGTGTTTTAGTCCATGGAAGTTTTGGAGGGTTTGGTTGGTTGATAATGTTCTTCCCATGAGGTTGCAACCCCTTTCAGCTCCTTAGGTCCTTTCTTTAGCACCGTTATTGGGGTCCACTTGTTCCTTCTGATAGTTAGCTGCAAGCATGCTCAGCTGTATCTGTGTGACCCTGGCAGAACCCCTGAGGAAACATCTCTATCTGGTTCCTGACAGTAAGTACTTTTTGGCATGAGCAATAGTGCTTGGGTTTGGTGGCTGCATATTGGGTGGATCCCTTGGTGAGGCAGCCTCTGAAATATCTTTTCTTCAATTCTTGTTCCTTTTTTTGATTTTATGTTTTCTCCCATGAGTGTTTTGTTCTCTCTTCTAAGGACTGACGCAGCCCCATTTTGGCCTTCCTTCTTTTTGAGCTTCAGAAGGTTTGTGAATTGTTTCTGGGGTATTCAGCGATTTCTGGGGCTAGTATTCGCTTATCAGTGAATGCAAACCATGTGTATTCTTTTGTGACTAGGTTACCTCACTCAGAAGGATAGCTTCTAGTTCCATCTATTTGCGTAGAAAGTTCATGAAGTCTTTCTAATAGCTGAGTAGTATTCCATCATGTAAATGCACCACACTTTCTAAATCTATTCCTCTGTTGAGGCACAACTGGGTTCTTTCCAGCTTCTGGCTATTATAAATAAGACTACTATGAACATAGTGTAGCATATGTCCTTGTTAGATGTTGGAGCTTCTTTTGGGTATATGCCCAGGAGTGATATAGCTGGGTCCTCAAGTAGTACTATGTCCAATTTTCTGAGGAACCGCCAGACTGATTTCCAGAGTGGTTGTACCAACTTACAATCCCACCAACAGTGGAGGAGTGTTCCTTTTTCTCCACATTCTCGCCAGCATCTACTGTCATCTGAGTTTTTGATCTTAGCCATTGTGACTGGTGTGAGGTAGAATCTCAGGGTTGTTTGGATTTGCATTTACCTGATGACTAGAAACATTGAGCATTTCTTTATATACCCTGTATTTCTAATAATTATAAATGGACCACATAGACTCAGCATCTTAATTTATTCTATTTTTCTTTGTGTATAATTTTCCAAGCATTTTCTCCTATAGTATGTGTTCCCCAAGTTCAGGTGCTATGACTTGTAATTTTTAAATGAATTAACAATTTCCTAGAATATTGTGGTGTTTGAATACACTTGGCCCAGGGAGAGGCACTACTAGGAGGTGTGGCCTTTTAAGAGTATATATAGCCTCATTGGAGGAAGTGTGCCACTGTTGGGCTGGACAATGAGACCCTCCTCCTAACCATGTGGGAGTTAGTCTTCTCCTATTAGTCTTCAGATGAAGATGTAGAACTCTCAGCTTCTCCTCACCATGTCTGCTTAAATGCTACCAAGTTCCAGCCTTGATGATAATGGAATGAACCTCTGGACCTATAATCCAGCCCCAATTAAATGTTGTCTTTATAAGAGTTGCCTTTGTCATAGTGTCTTTTCAGAGCAGTAAAATGCTGAGACAGAAGTTGGTACCAAACATACGCATTAGAGAATAGCATTCTCTGGCATCAATGGGAGAAGACGCCTTTGGTCCAGTGAAGGCTTCTTTTCCCAGTATAGGCGAATGCCAAGGCACCGAGGTGGGAGCAGTGGTTGGGAGAGGGAACACCTTTATGAAGGCAATGGAAGGGGTGGGGGATGGGATTGGTGGAAGGGAATAACATCTGAAATGTAAATACAAAGAATGTCTAATAAAAAAAAGTTGGCACCAAGAGTGGGGTACTTTTGTGACAGACTTGACCATGCTTTGGTTTTGAGGAATGTGAATTTGGGGACTCTGGAAAGCAATGGAATACTTTAAGTAGAGCTTAAATCCTAGTAAGAATTTGGAAGAGTTTGCTGCTGATGGTGATTTGAACTGTGGAAGCCTGACTAAAAATGTTTCAGAGGAGAAAATTTTTTGTATGTGGCTGAGGTGGTTGTTAAGAACATCCTCCTAGCTGCCTGGAAGTCAGTCTTATCCTAAAGGCCTTCAGATAAAAATGTAGAAATCTCAGCCCTTCCTGCACCATGCCTGCCTACATGCTGCCATGTTCCTACCTTGATGATACTGGACTAAACCTCTGAACCTGTAAGTCAGCTCCAATTAAATGCTGTTCTTATAAGAGCTGCCTTGGTCATGATATCTGTTCACAGCAGTAAAACCGGAAGACAGACACTGAAATACTTAGAATAAAGTGGCAAATGTGTGTGTCATCAATTACCACAGATATGAAAATAATCTGGTCTCTGGTCCTTTAAAATAATCTGTTGTTTACAGCTTTATGTTATGCTTTTGCATTTTCAAGATGGTTTTGGTAATGGAGTTAAAAATACTTTACTCATAAATGTCAATAAAAATGGTGATTGTTTTTTACACAAAGTCCCACTCATACCTCAATATTTTATATATATTTGACACATGTCAAACAATTTTTATATGATCCTGTTTATATTTTGGCAGCAAACAAAGTGTACACACTGGCACATATGTACTTCTCAAAATAGATTTGTTGAATTATTTTATTTTATACTTTTTTTACATTATTTCTTTTTTTTATTACTCACTTTACATCCTGATCACTGTCCCCACCCAGTCTCCCCTCCCAACCCTATTCCCTTCTCCACTGAGAGGGTGGAGGCTCCTCCCTGGGTATCCTCCAACCCTGGTGCATCAAGTCTCTGTGGGACAAGATGCATCCTCTCCCACTTGGGTCAGACAGGACAGTCCAATGGAAGAACTTATTCCATTGATAAGCAACAACATTTGCAACAGCCCCCACTCGAGTTTGGGACCCAAATGAAGACTGAGCTACTGAGCTGCACGTTTGCTACATATGTACAAGGGGAAGGGACTGTTATGTCCAGCCCATGTATGCTCTTGGGTTTGTGGCTCAGTCAATAAGAGCGCCCCAAAAGTTCAGTTTAGTTGAATTTGTTGGTCTTCGTATGGAATTCCTATCCCTTTCGTGTCCCTTAATCTTTCCCCCCAATTCTTTCATAAATGTCCGCAATCTCTATCCACTGTTTGGCTGTGGGTCTCTGCATCTGTCTCAGCCAGCTGCTGGATGGAGTCTCTCACAGGACAGCCATGCTGGACTCCTGCCTGTGAGCATAACAAAGTATCATTAATTGGATCAGGGATTGGTATGCGCCCAAAATTATTCCTTTGAAGTTATAGTTTAATTAATTTCTCTCTTCCCTTTTCTTCTTTTAAATCCTCCCATAAACTCATTTCTTTTTTTCCTTCAAATTCATGGTCTCTTTTTGTTTTTTACTAGTTGTTGCTGCATGCATATATGTATATACATAAATATTCTTAAATATATAATGTATGCATATATAAATGATACCTTTAGGTATGATTTTAGGGCTAACTGTTTGTTACTGGGAACAATCACCTCTCATGTTCCCAGATTTCCTCATTTGCCAATAATTTTTTCTGTAGGGTCATGTGTTTTGAGTATTTTGTTCTGGTTTGGTTTTGGTTTCGTTAATGTCTGTTTTCAGTTCTTTTGTGAGAGATGTGTAGAAAACAGAGAATTTCTCTCATTGCATGTGCTTTGTCTTAGTCAGGGTTTCTATTCCTGTACAAATATGATGACCAAGAAGCATGTTGGGAAGGAAAGGGTTTATTCAGCTTACACTTCTTTCCCTATTTATATCTCTTTAATTTTCTTACCTTGCCTTATTGCTCCAGCTAGTATTTTGAGTACAATGCTAAAAAGTAGTGAGCATAGTCAACATAAACCTGTCTTGTTCCTGAATTCAGTGGTATTGCTTCTAATTTTTCTCCACTATGATGAGCTTCTTGTGTATAGCTTTATGCTGAGGTATGTTCCCTCTAGTCCTACGTTCTCAGTGACTTTTATCATGAAAGTATATTAGATTTTGTCAAAGACTTTCTGCATCTATTGAGATGATTGTGTGATTTTTGTCTTCAAGTTCATTCATGTGGCATATTACAGTTATTGGCTTTTTTATATTGAGCCATCCCTGCATTTCATTAGTAAAGCCAAGTGGGCCATGCTGTAAAATCTTTTTTAATGTATGTTTATGTTGTGTTTGAAAGAATTGGAAGAATCTTATTGAGTATTTTTGAGTCTATGTGAATCAGGAATATAGTTTTCTTCTTCTTTTTCTTGTGTCTTTGCATAAATATTCTTTTATAATACTCTGAATTTCTTCAGTATTTATTGTATTATCCCCTATGCATTTCTGATTTGGATAATTTGGGGCCTCTCTTCTGGCTAGTTGGTTTAAGAATCTGCCATTTTAGAGGCTGAAGGATCTCTGTAAATCCAAGGCTACATAGCATGAGACTCTGTCTCAAACAAAACAAAATAAAACAAAACAAAGCCAACCTAGTGAACATACAAAACCCAAGAAGCAATGCACCTGATGATGATCTCTGGTTTTCATATACACACATACAGATTTACATACACAAAGCACATAGGTATACACACACACACACACACAGAGAGAGAGAGAGAGAGAGAGAGAGAGAGAGAGAGACAGAGAGACAGAGAGACAGAAAGACAGAGAGACAGAAAGAGACAGAGAATTGATGAGCAAGGGTCTCCTGCTTGCTGAATGGACCTAGAGCACACTACTGTATCCTCACCACCCATAAAGAACTCTGCAAGAAAGGTCAAAGATTAACAAATGGGACTTAATGAGATTGCAAAGTTTCTGTAAGGCTAAGGACATCGTCAAGAAAACAAAACGGCAGCCAACAGAATGGGAAAAGATCTTTACCAACTCCACATCAGATAGAGGCCTAATATCCAAGGTGTACAAAGAACTCAAAAAGCTAGACACCAGAGAATCAAACAACCCTATTAAAAATGGGGTACAGAGCTAAACAAAACGCTCTCAATTGAGGAACATCGAATGGCTGAGAAACACCTGAGGAAGTGCTCGACATCCTTAGCCATCAGGGAAATGCAAATCAAAACAACCCTGAGATTCCACCTCACACCAGTCAGATTGGCCAAGATCCAAAACACAAACGACAACAGATGCTGGTGAGGTTGTGGAGAAAGAGGAACACTTCTCCACTGTTGGTGGGGTTGCAAACTGATACAACCACTCTGGAAATCAGTCTGGCGATACCTCAGAAAATTGGACATAGTACTACCTGAAGACCCAGCTATTCCACTGCTGGGCATATACCCCAGAGACACTTTAATACACAACATAGATACATGCACCACAATGTTCATAGCAGCTCTATTTATAACAGCCAGAAGCTGGAAGGAACCCAGATGTCCTTCAGTAGATGAATGGATACAAAAATTGTGGTACATTTACACAATGGAATACTACTCAGCCACCAGAAACAATGACTTAACCAAATTCTTAAGAAAATGGCTGCATCTAGAGAATATCATCCTGAGTGAGATAACCCAGTCACAAAAGAACAGACATAATATGCAGTCACTGATAGTGGGATGCTAACCCCAGAGGCTCGCACTGCCCCAGAAATAACTCACAGACTGTGTGAAGTCCAAGAAAAAAAAAACAAAACAAAACAACAACAACAAAAAAGTTTTGCTCAATCCTTACCCACCAAGAACACATTGACAAATTCCGGGTTACACCCTGTATTACATGTACTGTTTGCTCATTGTAAAAAAAAAAAAAAAAAAAAAAAAAAATCTTTATACACCAAGAAAACTTTGACTATTTCCAGGTTACATCTTGTTTTACATGTACTTTATGCTCATTGTAACTAGTAAGATCTTAATCACACTATCAAACCTTAAAAAAAAAAACTTAAGTACTGACAAAAATGTATTATATACTTTTATGCAAAAATGCTTAAAATCTGTACATTTATCTTTGTTTTTTCAAATAAAGTTGTAAAATAAATAAATAAATAAAATTTTAAAAAAAAAGAATCTGCCATATTGTTTATCTTCTCAAGGAACCAGCTTTTGAAATTGTTGATTTTCTGTATCGTTTTATTTTTATTCACTAATTTCTGACTTTCATTATTTCTCACCACAAACTGCCAATTAGATTTTGTTTTTTTTCAATTTTTTTGAGTTGTACCTTTAAACCACTTAACTGTGGCACTTAGTGTCGGAGATCAGATCAGCCAAACAAAAGGTTCCCCAGTGCAGAAGTGAGGGTTGAAAGAAAAAAAAAAAAAAAAGACAGTCAAATTTGTAACATGACTTGGCCAGTATTGAGGCTGAAGCAAAGTCATCTTCTTTATTTAGTCTTCTTTTAAACCATTTTAATTACATGCAGAAAGATAACATCACTTCTGAGTCAGGGAACAAGCAAGTTAATAATCAAATATCCTGTAAACATCTTTCTGGAGACTTGGTGGAGAGATCAGGGTCAAGGGGGTTTCCCAGGAGACAAAGAGACTGTCACACCTACATCCACTGAGCCTTCCTTGAGCTACAAATGTAAATGTTCCTCCCTGAGCTAAAATGTAAATGTTCTTAATTCGAACCAGTTTTCTGATTTTAGGGCCAGAGTCAAATTCCTGCATTGACTAGTTTCTGATTGTCCTTGGTGATGTAAAAAATTACCTACTGCCAACAGTCCAGTGGCGCCAAAATGCTCTCCACATTTAAAGCTATAGATTGTTTTCACAGTACCACTTTCCATGTGTCCCAGAGAGCTTTTTGTAGTATATTTTCATTTCTATCCTGTTCATTTCTTTCTTTGGCCCATTCATCATTTAGTAATGGGTTGTTTAATCTTTGTGAATTTGCAATTTACTAAAGGGGTTTTTGCTGCCAGTTTAAGTTTTATTTCATTGTGATCAGATTGAATAGACAAGGTGATTTCAATCTTTTTAATTTGTCTTATGTTCCAGGATGGGTTCCATTTTTAAATTTTTTTATGTGCTACTGAATAGAATGGATATTCTTTAGTATTTGGGTGGGATACTCTGTAGACACCAGGTAAGTCCACTTGATGTACGACGCCAACTGATCCTGATCTTTCCTTGTTTATTTTTGGTCCAGATGATTTGTCTGAGGAAGTGGGAGGTCAAAAATCACCTACGATCAGTGGATTGATGCTAATCTGTGACTTTAAATTCATGGTATATTTGACTTATGAAATTAACACCTTAAATATTAGTAAATATATATTCAGGATAGTATTGTCTTTTTGGTTGACTATTTCCTTAATTAGAATAAAGTGTTCCTCTTTATTTCCTCTGATTAGTTGTAGTTAAAAATCTACTTGGTCCTCCGGAAGCTAGCTGGAGCCTGAACAGTAGTGCTGCTGTATGCCGTGGTGATTCACTTCTAGTCCGGATGGTGTGGATTTCACCGGGAAAACAGAATGGCACTCCTGTGTTACAACCGCGGTTGTGGCCAGCATTTCGACCCCGAGGCCAACGCAGAGGATGCTTGCACACACAGGTGTTCCTGTCTTTCATGATGCCCTAAAGGGTTGGTCCTGCCTAAGAGAAGAACAACTGACTTTTCTGACTGCTTAAGCATTGTAGGCTGTGCAAAAGGTAGGCATAATAGTGAGAAGCCACCTGAACCAGTCAAGCCTGAAGTCAAGACTACTGAGAAGGAACTATCCGAACTAAAACCCAAATTTTAGGAGCACATCATTCAAGCCCCTAAACCAGGAGAAGCAATAAAAAGGCCAAACCCAGATGAGCCAGTGACAAACTTGGAATTAAAAATATTGGCTTCCCTAAAACAAGCACTTGATAAACTTAAACTGTCATCTGGGAATGAAGAAGATAAAAAAGAGGACAGTGATAAAATTAAGATTGGGACTTCTTGTAGAAATGGAGGATGTTTAAAGACTTACCAGGGTCTACAGAGTCTAGAAGAAGTCTGTGTATATCATTCTGGAGTACGCATTTTCCATGAGGAGTTGAAATATTGGAGCTGTTGTAAAAGAAAAACTTCAGATTTTAATACATTCTTAGCCCAAGAGGGCTGTACAAGCGGGAAACGTGTAGAATAAAAAAGATTCAGGGGAAAAAGTTGTTCCATGTAGACACGACTGGCATCAAACTGGGAGTGAAGTTACCATCTCAGTGTATGCTAAAAATTCATTGCCAGAAGTCAGTCAAGTAGAAGAAAATAGTACACATTGCATTTGAAGGAGAGAAAGAATTTCATCAAAATGTGAACCTATGGGGTGTGATTGGTGTTAAACGAAGTTCCGTAACTATGACTGCAACAAAGATGGAGATCACTATGAGAAAGGAGAACCCATGCAGTAGGCAAGTCTCGAGCTACCTACAACCAAAAATCAGGAGAAACAAAAAGATACAGCTGATTGATCAGAAGAAAAACAGACATCTCTTGTCTATTTTAGAGTTCTAAATGTGTGTGGTGAAGTAGTTGCATGCTGCTGCAATCTTTTTGTTGTTTTTAATCTGCCAATTTAGGGTTTTCATGAGGTTCTTCAAAACCAAAGTCTGTTAAAAGTTTGTGCCTCTGTCTTCCTTTTAAGTTGCATAATATGATTATTCAAGTCTCCTCACTAGAACTATAGTGTGTGTCCTTACACTTGAAGGGGGGGAAGAGCCCATAAGTATAATTGCAGGACTTTTTAGTATAAATTATTATAAGCAGGAAATGAAAGAATGTTCTTTTAATCTGATAACTTCTTCCCTTAAATGGAAAAGCAAAGTGGTATGTAAAAATTAAATTGGCCTCTCCATGAACCTTTGTTACTATAATTCTCAAAAATCACAAGGAAGAGACTTCGCAGTGGTTACTTTTTGTACAACAGATTCTGAAGCAGTGGAGTCAAGCTGTCTCTGTGCTGGCTAAGTTTATAATTCGTTTGCAGTTAAATTAATTTCAGAAAACTGCATCAATACTTGCATTATCTGGCAAGAAGTATAATTTAAGTCTATAGAAAATAAACTAAGATTATAGAATTATCAATTTGGTTAAAATTCATCGTAAGAGTAGCAAAAATGTTAAAATTCCTTTCCTGGTTATTTAAAGAACTCTTGATGGTGTTTTGTATCTGATTTATAGTCTAAACACTCTCATGGACTGTATCTGTCTCCCTGATGAAAAACTGTATCTGCAAAAATTGTGGCACATTTACACAATGGAGTACTACTCAGCTATCAGAAACAATGACCTAAAGAAATTCTTAAGAAAATGGATGCATCTAGAGAATATCATCCTGAGTGAGATAACCCAGTCACAAAAGAACAGACATAATATGCAGTCACTGATAATGGGATACTAACCCCAGAAAGCACTGAACACCCCAGAAACAACTCACAGACTGTGTGAAGTTCAACAAAAAAAAAGAATATATTTTAATTAAAATAAAACTGTATCATATCCCCCTTTCCTCCCTACAGCCTCTCCTAGTTTCTCTCCTATCCCCTCAAATTAATAGCCTCTTTTCCTATATTATTGTTACATATATACATATTTGTATGTATATGAACCCACAAATACTTAATTACAACCTTAAAAAAAAACTGTCTGGTAAATTGTGAATGTGTAAAGATCTCCACATTAAACCAGATACACTGAAACTATTAGATGAGAAAGTAGGGAAAACCTTAGAACACATAGGCACAGGAGAAAATTTTCTGAACAAAACACCACTGGCTCAAGCTCTAAGGTCAAAGATTAACAAATAGGACTTAATGAGATTGCAAAGTTTCTGTAAGGCTAAGGACATTGTCAAGAAAACAAAATGGCAGCCAACAGAATGGGAAAAGATCTTTACCAACTCCACATCAGATAGAGGCCTAATATCCAAGATATACAAAGAACTCAAAAAGCCAGACACCAGAGAATCAAATAACCCTATTAAAAAATGGGGTACAAAATACAAGTGGACTGGACATTGTAAATATATATCATGCCTTATAGTTTTTTATAATTGTTTCAAATTGTTATATTTGTGTTCAATTTATATTTGAAATAAAAAGAGACTTTTATTGGACTAAAAAAAAAATGGGGTACAGAGCTAAACAAAACGTTCTCAGCTGAGGAATATCGAATAGCTGAGAAATATCTGAGGAAGTGCTCGACATCCTTAGCCATCAGGGAAATGCAAATCAAAACAACCCTGAGATTCCATCTCACACCAGTCAGATTGGCCAAGATCCAAAACACAAATGACAACAGATGCTGGCGAGGTTGTGGAGAAAGAGGAACACTTCTCCACTGTTGGTGGGGTTGCAAACTGATACAACCACTCTGGAAATCAGTCTGGCGATACCTCAGAAAATTGGACATAGTACTACCTGAAGACCCAGCTATTCCACTTCTGGGCATATACCCCAGAGACACTTTAGTACACAACAAAGATATATGCACCACAATGTTCATAGCAGCTCTATTTATAATAGCCAGAAGCTGGAAAGAACCCAGATGTCCTTCAGAAGGTGAATGGATACAAAAATTGTGGTACATTTACACAATGGAGTACTACTCAGCTATGAGAAACAATGACTTAACGAAATTCTTAAGAAAATGGATGCATCTAGAAAATATCATACTGAGTGAAATAACCCAGTCACAAAAGAACAGACATAATATGCAGTCACTGATAATGGGATACTAACCCCAGAAAGCACTGAACACTCCAGAAACAACTCACAGACTGTGTGAAGCTCAAGGAAAAAAAGAAGAAGAAAGAAAAGAAAGAAAAGAAAAAAATTATTATGCTCAATCCTTACACACCAAGAAAACATTGACTAATTCTGGGTTACATCCTGTTTTACATGTACTTTATGCTCATTGTAACTAGTAAGGCCTTAATGCATACTATCAAACCTTTGAAAAAATAGTCAAACATTGACAAAAATGTATTCGTATACTTTTATGCAAAAATCCTTAAATTTTGTACATTTATCTTTGTTTTTTAAAATAAAGTTGTTCAAAAAAATTGTGAATGTGTAGTTTTGGTGAAATATATTAAGTTGTGTGCTGAGGCTTGAATCTAAAATGTACCTGGAGATTCAGGTTTTAAGCTGTTGGTCTTTCAACTTAAGGCTTTATTTTGAAGGCTGTGAAACCTTTAGGATATTGAGGGGTGAGCCTTTGAAGATTATACACTCCTGCTGGTCTGATCCAGTCAGGACATATGAAACACCTCTGTCCCATATTCCCACTGCTGTTTCCTCAGCCATTATAGATTGTATCCTCTGAAACCTTACCGCCCTTGAGTTGTTTCTTTCATGTGCTTTGAACAAGACAAGAAAAGTAATATATTACAGGAAAATTATAGTATGTATTTTAGAATAGCTGAATGTTATATGGTAAGTTAATGTAGTAGTTTAATTCTTGAAAATTATCTTAAGGAGTTCATGAAGAATTTTATACATATAAATTATACTTCATTTTCATTAATTGTAGATGACACAGATAAACTTAGGTAGATCAAAATGAAAGTGAAAAGTTTTATATCCCAAACTCTTTGGTGTAATGGAATCCTCACAAAGTTTTGTTTTGCCAAAGTACTGTCTTTAGTTAATAAAGAATCTGTATGGGGGCTGGAGCAACAGCCCATTTAAAAAAAATCTTAGTCAAATATTAGGCTAGTGGTGCCTGGTGTCTCCATTGTCCCATTTGATTACATTACTCTTCTCTATCCTTTCATTCTAAGGCATTGCTTATCTTTAAAACTAAGATTTCTTAATAGCTGAGTAGTAATACATTGTATAAATGTACCACATTTTCTTTATTCTTTGAGGTCCATCTGGGTTGAGGGACATCAGGGTTGTTTTCAGTTTCTGGCTATTACAAATAAAGCTACTCTAAACATACTTGAGCATGTGTCATCTCATGGGAGAAAGGGAAACTCCTGACACTATTAATGAAACTCTGCTATGCTTACAGACAGGAACCTAGCATAACTGCCATCTGATGGTGCAGTTGGTAAAAAAACAGTTGCATAGATCCATAGCCAAATGTTAGGCAGAGCTCAGACAATCTTGTGGAAGAGTTAGGGGAAGGATTGAGAGAGACAGAAGGGTCAAGGACATCATAAGAAGACCTACATAGCAAACTAACCTGAAACCTATGGGGGCTCACAGAGACTGAACCACCAACTAAAAAGTATGCATGGCCTAAACCTAGGTCCCTTATACATTTATAGCAGATGCACAGGTTGGTCTTCATATGGGTCCCCTAACATTTGGAACTGAGGCTGTCTCTCATTCAGACTTTTTTCAGACTCTGTTGCTTGCCTTTGGATTCCCTTCCCCTAGCTGGACTGCCTAATCCAAACTCAATGGAAGAGGATACACGTAGTACTGAGGTGAATTCATGTGCCAGAATGGATTTGTACCCATGGGGGCTTCCCGAAGGAAAAGAGAGATGAGGGAAGGGCTGTAGGAGGGTGGAACTGAAAAGAGAGGAGGGAGGGGGTCTGCAATCACAATGTAATTTTAATTAATTAATGAAAAAACTAAGATGTGCTTCTTTTAAGCAACAAACAAATGGATTTTCTTCCTTGATCCTTTCAATCACTCTATGTCTTTTGACTAGAGAATTGAAGCCATTGATATGTAAAATTATTGAAATGTGTGTATTAATTACAATCATTGTGTTGTTGGATTTTGGTGGTATTGCGTTTTCCATGGTATTTCACGTTTTAATAGCTATGGCTTCATAATTCTTTTCTCAGTCTCTTAGCTATGCCCATTCCTCTTTTTAGCCTGAAATGATGATTCCTACATTTTCATCGTGTTTAGATTTTTAGATATGACAAGAAATTTTTTTTATGTCTATGACAGGAAATTTTTTTCTTTCTCCTTCAACCATGTCAGATAGTTTTGCTACAGATATTATCTTAGGTTGGCTTTTAGGTTCTTGAATTCACTGGTCCAGGCTTTTCTGGATTTCAAAGTTTCCATTGCAAAATCTGCTGTTATTTTGATGTACTTCCCTTTATATGTGACTGCCATATTTCTCTTGTAACTTTCAATATATTATCTTTGTTCTATATACTTAGCATTTTACCTACGATATGTCTTGGGGATTTTCTGTTCTTGTCCATTTTGTGATATGTGTATGTTTTTATGGCTGTGTTTCTCTTTAGTTTGAGAGATTTTTTCTTCCATGTTCTTGTTAAGGGATCTGGTCTATGCCATTGACTTGGTATTCTTGCCCCCTGATCTCTGGATATAATTCAAAGTTTCAGTTTTTTCATAGTGTTCCATATTTCCTGTATGTTTCTTTTCTGTATCTTTTTTTGTTTTTTTATTTTTAAGTTTTTAAGTTTCTTGTTTATTTCATTTATATACTGTGTTTTATCTTTGAGAGATATTGATATTCTGTCTTCTGGTAAAATCATTCTACATGTAAGGCTTTCCTTTGAGTTTTCTAGTTGAGCTATTGAGTTTTCCCATTACATCTAGATTTCATCTTGAGTCCTCTTCATTGTTTCCATCTCCATACTCAATTTTGTTCTCAAGTCTTGGGTACCTGTCATTCTCATCAGCCTTGCACTTGTGCTTTCTAGGACATCACTTGATTCTTATTTACCTTAAGCTCTTTATCTATGTTTTATTAAGTTGTTTCATTGTGTTCTTTTTTAACTCTGAACTTTTTGAAAAACTTTATGATCATTCTTTTAAGTTCTGTGTCCTAGAATTCATCTAGGCAATTCTCACTGGCAAACATTTCTATTGGACTGGAAGGCATTAGAGGAACAAAATGCTGTCTTGATCTTTCATATGATTGGTATTCCTGTGATGAAATCTAGGCATGTGGACTTTCTTTATTTGTTCTGAGTTGGTTATGGATAAAAAAAAAAAATGTTGCGGAAGAAGAAATGAGGGTTGCAACTAGAGGTTGGGAATTTCTTGGGTGGAATGAAGTCTAGTGGACAGTGGAGAATGGGCTGGTATGCAAGGAGCACTTCCCATTCCAGGACAGAATGTTGGTGTAGACAGGCCTAAATAGAAAGATTGGATATGATGTGGGAGAGTCCTGTAGTTTTGTGGATAGGTAGAGAGGATCCTGACTTCAGCCTATCTGGACTCTGCAGTGAGGGTAGGGAAAGCGAGACCAAGTTGGCACACTGGATGTGAGACCCAGGAATGGGGTTGTAGAGGCTGGGTTAAGGGCTGAGTAGAAGCAGAAAGTGTCGGTCCTGGAAGAACGGAAGAGGTTAATAGGAGAGGGTGGTCAGAGTAGGCAGAGATACTCTCTATGAGACCCAGGATACATCGGTTGGGTTGAAAAAGAAAGAGAGAGAATTAAAATGCAGAGGATACTCACCATGATAGGCCCTATAGGTGGGGATGTCTGAAGTCTTGGTATAGAGTAGGGTGGTGGAAGCAGTGCTAAGAAACCTATGGGTAGATACAGGAAACTACTCTATTTTTTTAGCCTATACTTTGAACTGAGATCATTGGTGTTTTTATATAAAGGGTTCTTGATGTATAATACTTTGTACTGCCTTAATATAATAAACTATGACTCTCAGAGTAAGACTGTCTTCGACAAACATGCCAATGGCAGTAATGGAAGCTGTTTGCTTAATAAAAGGCTTCCAGTGCTTCAGAAGAGACTTAATAGCTTACATGCTGAAATTCAGTCTTCCTCTAGACTAAAATCATCTTTTTACTAATACCTGTGTGTGTGTGTGTGTGTGTGTGTGTGTGTGTGTGTGTGTGTGTGTGTGTGTGTGTGTGTGGTTTATTGGTGTGATTAGCAGGCTCTAGTCCAAATAGTCCAATACTGTATGTCACTTGGGAAGTCCAAGAATGCAATAGTTATTCAGTCCACATCTCAGGTTGTCTTCAGTACACACTGAAAACCAGAAGAGGTCAGCTCTAATGATAGTGAAGGAATGAACCTGCCATTTAGAGTGAAGTCAAACAGGCAAAAAGCAAGAGCTTCCTTTTTCCATAATAATTATTCAGTCTGCCACCAGAAGATTGGCCCAGATTTAAGGTTGGTCTTCCGGCTTCAAGTCATCTGGATTTAGTTCAGGTCTTTCTACCTCAAGAATTTCAATCATGGAAAATCCCTCATTGCTCTACCCAACAACTTCAGTTTTAGCTAACTCCAGATAATCAAACCGATACCCAAGAATAGCCAAAACAAGAGACTTTCATTAGGAACACTGAAAGCTTTGGATCTGAATAGTTATAAACAAAAGCATAAGTGGAGCTTTGTGCACAGAAGAGCAATTGCAACACATTTAAAAACATATAAGGATTGTATAAAATGTGCATTAAATATGCATTTTAAGTTGTATTTTATTGAAATGTTTCAATAAATCTTGAAGGTGTACGTAACTCTTTTGCACAGACAAAATTCTGCATACAGTGGGCTCAACTAGTATGTGATACTGCCCAAACTTGTGTATAATTATGGAAATCAACATAAACTCTTATCTTTTCATGTTTTTCTAGAATGTTTAATATTGTAAAATGCACAGTGTTAGAAACAACTTACCAATGTGTTCAAATGAACAAGTACTTTTCATAATCTTTGAAAATTCGGCTCTCTGTGAATGCTGCAGTTAAGAAAGATAAAGGCAGTGGGGAGGTAGGGCATAATCAATGTCCTCAATGATTTCAGTCTCCTAACAAAACGACACAAAAGAAGATGGTAGAAATCAATTTCAGTGTGTGGTTCTTCAGCAATAGGAAACCCTACCCTGACATGGCAAGTTAATTATCTACAGTTGTTCCTGAAATCCAATATGCAACACAGTCAACATAAGAATGAGAAAGTTAAATGAGACATATTCATCATCCAAAGTTAGGAGTGACATGGGCATAAGGAGAAGAAACTGTAAAGTTTAAGGTCATCACTATAATAGAAATCTGTGATGTAACAAATTTTCACCCAAGTGTTTATGTAAAGTAATGAGCTCTAATGATAGAACATACTGATTTTCTTCCTTAGTTTTTCTTATCAGTTACTTTCTCCTCCTCCTCCTCCTCTTCTTCCTCCTCCTCCTCCTTCCATCCCTCCTCAGATTGTTCTTTCTTCTCCTTCATTTCTTTGTCTTTAATGCATAGTTTCTCTTAGAAACTATGTTTTAAACACCAATTAATAGTAACTTATAACCACGTTTATTTTGACATCAAAGAGTAAGAATAAATAACATTTATCTAATTTAAACATTCAGGACCAAAATTAATCGTTAAAGGTCATTTTAATGAAACGTGGTAAAGAGGATGTATCTGAGTGTTAAGGGATGAAAACTGCCATATCCTGTGATTGAGATCAAATACGTTTTAGCCTCATAGCCTCCTTTTCATCCTAGATGAGAAAGCTAGGGGAAACTGTAGGTATTCACTGCCATCTGCCTGATATGTGCATCATCAAAACCCCTAGATTTCTCAAATCTAAAGCTTCCATTATTAAAAATTAATCTTTATGAAAGATAGTATGTAGAAAACAGTTATTTCTAGGTTGGTGGATGAAGGTATTTTGTAGGTGTGGTAACTAAACTGCATTGACTTCTCTATGGAATACTCTCATGAATATATAAAGGGCCACTTTCAATAACATGAAGGACTTAAAAGAAAAACTCAACAGTTCCTATATAAAGAATTCTACTTCAAGTCTACCACATTAATTTTGATCTGCCAGCTTGCTTCTTTGCCTAGAAATTTTGAACTTGTAACTTGCCAGCCAGTAAAGTCATATAAGTCAATACCTTAGAGTAAATCTGAGAATATGGGAGCTCCTCTGCTCAAAGTTAGCTACATAAGATATCTCTTACTTTTCAATACTCCATGATTCTTGTCATTTGCAGGAGGGAGAAATGACACCAACACTAATGTCCAAGAAGCAAGGGTGCTGTACCTTACTGGGCACTGTGGACTTAACTGTGCTCTTGATTCTATTGTCTTTGTGCAAGAAATAATGTAAACCACTTCCATGGATCTTTGAACACATCACATTAAACATTAACTAAGGCAGTATGCTCTTTTTAATTTCTCATTGAATATATTTTATTTACATTTAAAATGTTACCCCCTTTCCCGCTTTCTCCTCCATAAACCCCTTATGGCATCCCCCATCCCCAAGCTTCTATGAGAGTGCCCCCTACCCACCAACCCCTTTCTGCCTCCCTGCCCAGACATTCCCCTACACTGGGGTATAGAACCTTGGCAGGACCAAGGGCTTCTCTTCCCATTGATGCCCTACAAGGCCATGTTCTGCTACATGTGCAGCTGGAGCCATGGGTCCATCCACGTGTACTCTTTAGATGGTGGTTTAGTCCCTGGGAGCTCTGGTTGGTGGGTATTAATGTTCTTATGGGGTTTCAAACCCCTTGAGCTCCCTCAGTGTTTTCTCTAAATTCTCTATAAAGGACCCCATTCTCAGTTCAATGGTTGGCTATGAGCATCTGCCTCGGTATTTGTCGTGATCTGGCAGAGCCTCTCAGGAGACAGCTATATCAGGTTTCTGTCAGCATGTACTTCTTGGTATCAACAGTAGTGACTGACTGGGTTTGGTGGCTGTATATAGGCTGGATCTCCAAGTGGGACATTCTTGAATGGCCTTTGCTACAGTTTCTGCTTCAAACTTTGTCTCTGTGTTTCCTCCTATGAATATTTTGTCCTCCCTTCTAAAAAGGACTAAAGCATCTTCACATTGGTCTGCCTCCTTTTTGAGCCTCATAAGGTCTGTGAATTGTTTCTTGAGTATTCCGAGCTTTGCAGAGCTAGTATTCACTTATCAGTGAGTGCATACCATGTGTGTTCTTTTGTGACTGGGTTACCTCACTCAGAATGATAGCTTCTAGTTCCATCCATTTGCCTAAGAATTTCATTAAGTCATTGTTTTTAATACCTGAGTAGTACTCCATTGTGTAAATGTACCACACTTTCTGTATCCATTCTTCTGTTGAAGAACATCTGACTTCTTTCTAGCGTCTGGCTATTATAAATGAGGATTCTATGAACATATTGGAGCATGTTTCCTTGTTAAATGTTGGAGCATCTTTGGTTACATGCCCAGAAAGGGTATAGCTGGGTTCTCAGCTAGCACTATATCTAAATTCCTGAGGAACCACCAGTCTGATTTCCAGAGCAGGTGAACCAGCTTACAATTCCACCAACAGTTTTTTGTTATTTCAGATGAATTTACAAATTGTTCTAACTCTATGAAGAACTGAGTTGGAATTTTGATGGGGATTGTACTGAATATGTAGATTACTTTAGGCAAATGGCCATGTTTAATATATTAATCCTGCCGATCCATGAGCATGAGAGATCTTTCCTTCTTCTGAGATCATCTTCAATTTCTTTCACCAGAAACTTGAAATTCTTGACATACTGATCTTTCACTTGCTTGGTTAGAGTCACACTAAGGTGTTTTATATTATTTGGAACTATTGTGAAGGATGTCGTTTCCCTGATTTCTTTTTTCAGCCAGTTTATGTTGAGTATAGGAAGGCTACTGGTTTGTTTGAGTTAATTTTATATCCGGCCACTTTGCCGATGTTGTTTATCAGCTGTAGGAGTTCTCCGGTAAAATTATTGGGGTCGCTTAAGTACACTATCATATCATCAGCAAATAATGATATTTTTAATTCTTTCTTTCTAATTTGTATCCCTTTGATTTTCTTTTGTTGTCTAATTGCTCAGGCTAGGACTTTGAGTAGTAGGTAGGGAGAGAGAGGACATCCTTGTCTAGTTGCTGATTTTAGTGGGATTGCATCACGTTTCTCACCATTTAGTTTGATGTTGGCTACTGGTTTGCTGTTTATAATTTTTATTATGTTTAGGTATGGGCCTTGAATTCCTGATTTTGCCAAGACTGTTATCATGAAGGGGTTTGAATTTTGTCAAATTCTTTCTCAGCATCTAATTAGATTATCATGTGGTTTTTTTCTGAGTTTGTTTTTATGGTGGGTTATGTTGATGGATTTCCCTATATTGAACCATTCCTGCATCCTTGGGATGAAGCCTACTTAATCATGATGGATGATTGTTTGGATGTGTTCTTTGATTCAGTTTGCAATAATTTATTGAATATTTTTGCATTGACATTTATAAGGAAAATTGGTCTGAACTTTTCTTTCTTTGTTGGGTCTTTGTTTGGAGTAGGTATACGTATAATTGTGGCTTCATAGAACAAATTGGGTAGTGTTCCTTCTGTTTCTATTTTGTAGAATAGTTTGAAGAGTATTGGTATTAGGTCTTCTATAAAGGTCTGATAGAATTCTGCACTAAACCCATCTGGTCCTGGGGTTTTGTTTGTTTGTTTGTTTGTTTGTTTGTAAGACTTTTAAAGACTGATCCTATTTCTTTAGGGGTTATGGGACTGTTCAGATGGTTTATGTGATCCTGATTAAACTTTGGTACCTGGTATCTGTCTTGAAAATTGTCCATTTTATACAGATTTTCCAGTTAGGTTTAGTATAGGCTTTTGCAGTGGAATATGATGATTTTTTTAATTACTTCAGTTTCTGGTTTTGTCTTCCTTTTCATTTCTGATTTTGCTAATTTGAATACTGTCTCTGTATCCTCTAGTTAGTCTAAGGGTTTATCAATCTTGTTGATCTTCTCAAAGAACCAGTTCCTGTTCTTGTTATTTCTTTGTATAGTTTTTTTTTTCTACTTGTTTGATTTCTGCCCCAAGTATGATTATTTTCTGCTGTCTACTCTTCTTGGGTGCATTTTCTTTTTGTTCTAGAGCTTTCAGGTGTGCGGTCAAGCTCCAGTTTCTTTTTGGAGATACTCAGAGCTATATGTTTTCCTCTTAGCACTTCTTTCTTATTACTAGGTAAATTTCAGCATATTTCCATACTTCCCATAATGAATTATAAGTTACATTTTTTAATTTTTTTGTATTTACAAAAGTTGATATTTGGTATAAAGGCTCTAACTTGATCTTCCTTTGAAATAAATCCTTTTATTTCAGAATAATGAAAGTAAAAAAATAAAAAAGCTTTTATTCTAAATTTAAAGAATCTCCTAAAACATTTGCTATCTTGTGGTTATTTTTATAGTCTTGTATATACACTTAAGTAATCTTCAGGATATTAAACAAAAGAAAATCATATTTATATTGGTGCACTTTTGTGTGAATAATTACTATAAGGTATACTATTTGCAAAAACAGATATTTCCTTTCAGCAGAGTAGAAGGTAAATAATATTAAAATAAATGGTAGATGAAATTTACAGTTTGATATATGAGCAGAAGAATGAAAACATTAAAAAGAAGCACCTTAGAAAATTGTGAGTAATAAATTCATTCCCCTTTTAAAGCTTTATGTTTGTTTCTTATAAATCAGTTAATTACTGATAAGGTTACATCCCTGGGACTTTATAGCACTGTTCTGATTGTGATCTGTGATGAGACAATGAACACAGACAAATTTCTGGCCTCAAATGCAAGATTCTGATCAATGTTTAATGGATGTTCCAATAAGTAGCACTATGTTAAGAGTCTCAAATGTATTATTTTCTTTAATAATTCAGCATAGGTTTATTCCCCTCTCTCCCTGAAGAATTTATAATAACACAAAGGCTCAACATTTCTCACAGGATCATCAAGTAGCAGAATAATTCCATTCTGGATGTTTGGAACCTAAACCATAAAATTATAACTCTTAAGCTATAAATCAACTCAGTAAAGGAAATTGAAACAACAAATTAGGGAAATAAGGTAACAGACAATGCAACCCCCAAAGGCTAATAATAAGATATTTGATATTATGTAGCTAAGAAAAAAATAAGTCTACTCAGAGTATTAGTTATTTTTGTTGCTGTTACCAAGGCAACTTATAAAAAAAAAGAGTTTGTTTGAGCTACGGTTCTAAAGCAGCAAGATTCCATTGTAATGGGGTGAAAAAGTGCAGGCCTGGGAGAAGAACAGTGATTTGAAAGTCCACATCTTCAAATGCAAACAAGAAGGGAGATCAGACTGGAAGCAGAATAAGGTTTGATAATAAAGCTTTGATCCCTATAAAGCATATCAACAACCATCATGGAAAGATAACCCTAGAAGGGTGACAGTAGTGTGCCTAACTTGCTGGTAGCCAATAACTCCCTGGTTGGATGTAAGGCCCTCTCAGCAATAGAAAAACAGTGTGTGGAACTAGAAACTTAGCTAATCTCTCTTAATACTAGTGAAGTCATGGTTATTGAAGGAAAATCTATAACCACTAATTTACTAAATCAGCATAATCCCTACCAATGATATATAAAACTTGCCCTTATCACCACAGATAAGTGTAGTCTTCACCCCTCATCCAAGAAACTTCTTTTTGTAATAGGCTGAGATCACTACAGAAAAACTCAACAAATCAAAATTCAAGGTTGTGGAGACCAATTCCAGTGGATACATCTACAAAACACTTTCAAGGCTCAGGGAACACTGTGGAAGTCAGAGCAGAAAGACTGTAAGAGCCAGAGGATCAGGGAGTTTGCTGTAAGATGTGTCTTCTAGAAACATCAGAAACTCTACACATTTGGGCATTAATTCTCACAATGCCCAAAAGTGATTTGAAAAATGGTAATACCAATGAACATACTAAAGAGAATGGAGCAAAGGCCATGAGTCCTCAACCCTACACAAAGAACTATAGGCAACTGAGGAAACCTGGGAGTGGGAGAGGCGGTCCTCCCCAGGAAGAACACTGATTATGTGTTGAGTGCCAAATGGTCAGCCCTGAAAACAAATATACATTTCTGTAACATTATACAGACTGAGCAGGTTGTATTTAGAAATATATATAATTGCTATTGCATGCATGCATATGTGTGAATTCATGCAACAACAATTTGTGAAAAAGAGACCATGAATTTGAAACTGAGCATGGAGGGGTATATATGGAAGGGTTAGGAGGGAGGAAATGGAAGGGAGAAATGTTGTAAATGTGTAACAATCTCTAAAAAGACATAGGGAATATTTATCTGTATTGCTTACTGCTCTAGTCAGTCTCTACTCCCTAACCTGGTTTATAGTGCTCAGTTACTAGTTGTGAATGAATTATTAAAATTCAAAGTGATGGCATGTGGATGTCTAAAGAGTTGGAATGGTCGTTATTAACACATGAAAGGCATACTTCTACTCTTCCATGTATTTTCCCTACAATACTGGCTAACTTTCACCTTGATGGGCTATAGGAATGAAATTATCTTGAAAAGAACTACATTTAGACTAATACTTTCAAATATCACAGATTCAATGTCTTTATACACATGTTCATTTTCTAATTTAGCTGTTTCCAAAATACTTATGCATGGTAATGTATATGGTAAAAAAATTATCCTTTATATTATAGGAAACTAGGACGTTTTCTAGACCTCAGAGTCAAAGTCAATAACACATCTCCAGGTCACTTAGGACTGATATCCTACTGTGTGCTCACTCTGGTTATTTAACCTGCTTTTAAGTAACAATGTAACTCTCAATCTTTCTTTTCTTGGATTTCCCAAGTAGCCAATTTTTACAACTAATTGCTAATGCAGAGCTATAATTTTAATTTATGTACTCTTCCATAACCAAGACCCAAAACAATGTATGTGCATCATTTGCAGAAAGTCATGAATGTAGAGATTTAAAGACATCTTATAAAATAAACATCCACTTGTGGATATTGATTGATAAACAGCAATGTTTGTAATACAGTTATTGTCTGAATCAGTTGGTGTCAGCTGGAGCCAGTGACTTAATCCTTTGTAAAACTCTATTAAAGATTTTTGTAACATATCCCAATCATTCCCCACATGACACTGTCTGGGCTGGTCAATAAAGACAGTGTGAATCCTGAGTACCAGTGTTTTAAACAGTTCTTGGTTGCACACACATGTGCTATTGAATACAAACAAATCTAGGATGACACAAGTACCACTTAGAGAAATCTAAGACGTCACTTAAAGAGATGGGCTACTGAGTGGCAGCAAGGCTAAGCTGATCAACCTTGGGTCAGAGAGAATGAACTCAACTGTTTAGGGCAGATGCAACTTTGCTCAATTTTAAATGTACCTGGTTTATTTTAAGCTTATCAAAATAAGCATGTCCCTATGCCAGTCTCTAATGGTTGTATGCATAGTGGTTGGATATGACCAATAATTTTCTGTCTGTCAACCTTCACATGACATAAAGGCAACGCATATGGAAAAAAATTAATTTAAATGTTGAATTTAGAGCTTATTCTAAACTAGTGATATGCTAGTATGAGTCTCCTTTGCCATGCTGAGGAGCCATTGTGGGTCATAGTCAATGTGCTGCATCAAAAGGTTACAAATAGCCATACTGCAACATGTGTGCTGTAACAAAAAATAAGAGTAGTAACCCTAAGATATTGGGGGCTACATAAAAATTTCATCTTGTTTCTGAGTAGGACATAGGTCTTCTCTCCTATGTAGGAATGCAGCTGGGAGAGTAACCTCATCTACTACTGACCATGAGCCAGGAGAAAACGTGAAAGCGGAGCTTGCTGGGCAGAAGGATCTAGATCTTATATGTTCTAGTATTAGGTAGAATCATGAAAGCATGTCCCAAAACAGGGAAAATGAAATTATTTACAAGCATCACTAATGTCTACCACATATTTGTCATCTAATAAACTCAAAATTCTTTTGTTGTTCAAATAACCCCCTGCTTCTGATTTCTTCACTAGCATGTTCTCTACATTATTCTCCACTGTGCTTAGATCTTTTACCAAGGTTTATACCTGACAATCAAGAGTCTACTCCTTAAATCTCAAAGCAGAACTTCATAATAGAAGGAGTTTAGCACAATGAGTGAAGATTGTATTCATTCTCCTTCTAGAAACACACACTGTTAGAAAAATGTCAATACTATTCTAAGGGCATGTAAAAGCTCCAAACAGGATTAGCTTTAATAATTATAATATAATTGCTATCATTATGTTAGTTTTAAAATGAAATGATGTACAGATTAATACCATTAGTGGGCACCTTCCAGCTCTTACCTCTGCTGGCCTGGAGCAGAGTCCCAGTGCGGACCCAATTGCAACTCAACACCCCAGGTATTCTGACAAACCCAGCCTCACAGGTGAGACCTTAAACCCCTCCCCAAAACCCAACATAACCAGACTTTCAGGATCTTCGAATACTGGGACCCCAGTGACCCAGAAAAGCAGATTCCCCACTTAGCCAGAGACACATGCACCTTGCAGTTCCCAGCGGTACCAGCTGGGAGCCAACATAAAAAAAAATATTCTCAACAATAAAAAATACTGGGGGAATCATCATCCCTGACCTCAAGCGGTATTACAGAGCAAAAGTGGTAAAAATTGTTTGGTGTTGATTCAGAGACAGGAAGGTAGATCAATGGAATAGAATTGAAGACCCAGAAATGAACCCACACACCTATGATCATTTGATCTTTGACAAAGGTGCTAAAACCATCCAGAGGGGGGAAAAAGATAACTTTTTTAACAAATGGTTCTGGTTCAACTGGAGGTCAGCATGTAGAAGAATGCAAATTGGTCCATTCTTATCTTCTTGTGCAAAGCTCAAGTCCAAGTGAAACAAGGACCTCCACATAAAACCAGATACACTGAAACTAATAAGAGAGAAAGTGGAGAAGAGCTTCAAACACATGGGCACAGGGAAAATTTTCCTGAACACAACACCAATGGCTTATACTCTAAGATAAAAATAGACAAATGGTACCTCATAAAATTGCAAAGTTTCTGTAAGGCAAAGGACACTATCAATAGGCCAAAACAGAAACCAACATATTGGGAAAAGGTCTTTACCAATCCAACATCTGATAGAGGGCTAATATCTAATATATACAAAAATCTTAAAGAGCTAGACTCCACAGAATCAAATAACCCTATTTTTTAAATGGGGTACAGAGCTAAACAAAGAATTGTCAACTGAGGAATATCGAATGGCCAAGAAGCACCTAAAGAAATGTTTAACATTCTTAGTCATCAGGAAACAAACAACCCTGAGATTCTATCTCACACCAGTCAGAATGGCTAAGATCAAAAACTCAGGTGACAGCAGATGTTGGTGAAGATGTGGAGAAAGACGAACACTCCTACATTGTTGGTGGGACTGAAAGCTGGTAAAAACAACTTTGGAAATCAGTCAGGTGGTTTCTGAGAGAATTGGAAATAGTTCTACCTGAGGACTCAGCTATACCACTCCTGCGTATATACCCAAAAGACACTCCATCGTATAACAAGGACACAAGCTCCACTCTGTTCATAGCAGCCTTGTTTACAATAGCCAGAAGATGGAAACAACCCAGATGTCCTTCAATAGAGGAATAAATACAGAAAATATGGTACATATACACAATCGAGTACTACTCGGCAATTAATAACAATGACTTTGGGACTGGAGAGATGACTCAGTGGTTAAGAGCACTGACTACTCTTCCAGAGGTCCTGAGTTCAACTCCCAGCAACAACATGGTAACTCACAACCATCTGTAATGGGATCCTATGCCTTCTTCTGGTTTTTCTGAAGAAAGCAACAGTGTACTCATATAAATTAAATGAATAAATATATCTTTTTAAAAAATGACTTCATGAAATTCAAAGACAAATGGATATAACTGGAAAATATCATCCTGAGTAAGGTAACCCTGACGTTAAAGAACACACATGCCGTGTACTCACTGGTAAGTGGATATTAGTCCAAAAGCTCACAATGCCCATGATACAACCTACATGGATCATAGAAGAAAGACTGGAATCTGGATGCTTCAGTCCCGAATTGAGGGGGGAACAGGGCAATTGTGGGAGGTGAAAAGAGATGGGGACATGGGAGTCACAGTATCAGAAACTGTAGGAGAGCTTCTTTGCCTGCTTGCCTTGTGGGACTAAGCAACTGCTAGATATTTGGACTTCTATTCACAGCTGCTGCTGACCATTGTTGGGGAGTTGGACTACAGCCTGTTTTTGGTTGGTGTTCTATCACAGAAACAGAGAACAAACTAAGACTCATAACATCAGACGTTTACAACACTCTGGATGCATTTAACAGCAGGCTGGACAGAGAGGAGGAAATTATTACACTCTAAGAGAAGACAACAGAAAATACACAATAGCTAGGGCCATCCCACTGCCATTGGGACCCACAACCTGCCCATAGAGGGACGATTACCCAGGAGCACTCTGGCTCCTAAGCCCACAGGTGAGACACCACTTTCCCTCCACTGACTGTCTAAAGAAAGACCTGCAAGATACTTACTGGGCACAGGAATCACGGGGCTGCCTAGAACTAGATCCTTCCAATCTCCATCTGCTCCCAGAGCTAGGGCTAGTCCATTGCCATTGGGACCCAAAAACCTTCTTCCAGAGAACTAATCACCCAGGAGCACTCTTACTAATCCCACAGGCTCACAAGCCAACAGTCAGAGACAGCAAGAACAACTACCATCACAGACAACAAGATGGCAAGAGGAAAAAGCAAGACAACCTGGCAACATCAGTACCCAGTTCTCTCACTACAGCAAGTACTGCATATCCCAACACACCAGAAAAACAAGATATGGATTTAAAATCATACTTCAAGATGATGATAGAGGCCTTTAAAAAAGACATGAATAACTCCCTTAAAGAAATACAGGAAAACATAGGTAAACAAGAAAAAGACCTTAAAGAGGAAACACAAAAATCACTTAAAGCACTACAGGAAAACACAATCCAACCAGGTAAAGGTATTGAAGAGAGGGAAGATTCCCAACTTAAAGGCCAAGTAAATATCATCAACAAAAATATAGACAAAAACTTCCCTAGCCTAAAGAAAGAGATGACCGTGAACATACAAGAAGCCTACAGAACTCTAAATAGATTGGACCAGAAAAGAATTCCTCCCTGTAACATAATAATCAAAACACCAAATGTTCAAAACAAAGAAAAATATTAAAAGCAGTAAGGGAAAAAAGTCAAGTAAGATATAAAGGCAGACCTATAAGAATTACACCAGGCTTCTCCACAGAGGCTATGAAAGCTAGAATATCCTGGACAGATGTCATAAAGACACTAAAAAAACACAAATGCCAGCCGAAGTTTTTATGTCCAGCAAAACTCTCAAATACCGTGGATGGAAAAAACAAGATATTCCAGGACAAAACCAAATTTACACAATATCTGTTCACAAACCCTGACCTACAAAGGATAATAGATGAAAAACTCCAACACAAAGAGGGAAACTACACTCTAGGAAAAGCAAGACAGTACTCTTCTTTCAATAAACCCAAATGAAGAGAGCTGGAGAAACATAATTCTACCACTAACAACAAAAATAACAGGAAAAAAATAATCACTATTCCTAATAATCCATAATATCAATGGACTCAATTTCCCAATAAAAAGACATAGACTAATGGACAGAATATGGGAACAGGACCCAGCATTTTCCTGCATGCATACTCATCTCAGTAATAACAACTCAGAGTAGAAGGCTAGAAAAAGAATTACCAAGCAAATAGTCCCAAGAAACAGGCTGGAGTAGCCATTCTAATGTCAAATAAAAATCAACTTTCAATCGAAAGTTACCAAAACAGATAAAGAAGGACACATCATACTCATCAAAGAAAAAAAACCCATCAAGATAAACTGTCAACTCTGAATATCTATGCTCCAAATGCAAAGTCACTTACAGTCATAAAAGAAACATAGTAAAACTTAAACCATATGTTGCACCACATGTAATAGTGGTGAAAGTCTTCAACACCCTACTCTCATCAATGGAAACAAAAACTAAACAGAGACACAGTGAAAGTAACAGAAGTTATGAACCAAATAGATTTAATACACATCTACAGAATGTTTCATCATAAAATAAAAATATATACCTTCTTCTCAGCACATTATGTTACCTTCTCCAAAATTGATCATATAATCAGTCACAAAACAATCCTCTACAGATACAAGAAGATTGAAAGAATCCCATGCATCCTATCAGATCACCATGGACAAAGGCTGATCTTCAATAACAACAAAATCAACAAAAAAAACCCACATACATATGAAAGCTGAACAATGCTCTATTCAATGATAACCTGGTCAAAAAAGAAATGAAGAAATAAACTAAAGACTTTTTTAGAATTTAATGAAAATGAAGGCACAACATACCCAAACTTATGGGGTAAAATGCAAGCGCTGCTAAGAGAAAAACTCATAGCTCCAAGTGCCTCCAAAAGAAACTGGACAGCATACACTAGCTGCTTGACAGCACTCCTAAAAGCTCTCTCTCTATATATATATATACACCAAAAGGAGTAGACAGTAGGAAATAATCAAGCACAGTGCAGAAATCAACCAAGTAGAAACAAAAAGAACTATAGTAAAAATCAACAAAACCAGAAGCCTGGTTCTTTGAGAAAATCAACAAAATAGGTAAACCCCTATCCAGACTAATTAGAGGGTATAGAAACAGTATACAAACTAGAAAAATCAGAAATGAAAAGGGAGACATAACAACAGAAACTAAGGAAATTCTAAAAATTATTATATCCTACTACAAAAGACTACACTCAACAAAATTGGAAAATCTGGAGGAAATTGACAATTTTTTACACAAATATAAAATACCAAAGTTAAATTAGGATCAGATAAACCATCCAAACATTACCCCTTAAAGAAATAGAAGCACTCATCAAAAGTCTTCCAACTATAAGAGCCCAGGAATAGATGGGTTTAGTGCAGAATTCTATCAGACCTTCATATAAGACCTAACACCAATACTCCCCAAACTATACCTTAGAAACAGAAGGAACTCTGCCCAATTCATTCCATGAAGCCATAATTACACTTGTACCTAAACCACACAAAGACCCTACAAAGAAAGAGAACTTCAGAACAATTTTCCTCATGAACATCAATACAAAAATACTCAATAAAATTCTTGCAAGCCAAATCCAAGAGCATATCTGTGGCGCCCATACCACAAAGAGCTACTCTAAATCAGGCAAAGGCCTGAGAGTTTGAAAAGAAAGACACAACTCAATTATTCCTGCTACCAGAAAATGCTTTAATCCATCTCTAACTCCAACTGACTCCAACTGGCTCCAGCTCTCCAGTATATACACTTACAAAGGTAATTACAAAGGCACTATGCAAATTCCTAGCTGCTTGGTGGATGCAAAGTCTATATCCTGAGGTAGCCAAAAACAGGAACAGGAACAGGAACAGGTGTGGAGTAAGCTTGTGACTGGGCATTAGTATTACAAAGGAAGCTGTGTTTTCCCAATGTCTAGGCATGCAAGCAGGCAGTCCAGCTAACCCTTAGTTGATGGGGGAGTGGGATAGCTCCCAACACATTATCAAATCAGTCACTCAATATGATCAAGTAGGCTTCATCCCAGGGATGCAGGGATGGCTCAGTATACAGAAATCCATCAATATAATCAACTATATAAACAAGCTCAAAGAAAAAAAACCCACATTATCATTTCATTAGATGCTGAGAAAGCATTTGACAAACTTCAACACACTTTCATGATAAAAGTCTTGGCAAGATCAAGAATTCAAGGCCCATACTTAAACATAGTAAAAGCAATATACAGCAAACCAGTAGCTAACATGAAATTAAATGATGAGAAACTTGAAGCAATCCCACTAAAATCAGGGACTAGACAAGGATGCCCACTCTCCCTCTACCAATATAGTACTGGAAGTCCTAGCCAGAACAATTAAACAACAAAAGGATATCAAAGAGATACAATTTGGAAGGGAAGAAGTCAAAATATTATTATTTGCAGATGATGTGATAGTGTAATTTTGTGACCCCAAAAATACCACCAAAGAACTCATAAATCTAATAAACTTCAGTAAAGTGGCTGGATATAAAATTAACTCAAACACATCAGTAGCCTTCCTCTACACAATGGATAAACAGGCTGACAAAGAAATTAGGGCATTGACACACTTCACAATAGTCCCAAATAATATAAAATAGCTGGTATGACTCCAACCAAGCAAATGAAAAATCTGTATGTCAAGAACTTCAAGTCTCTGAAGAAAGAAATTGAAGATCTCAAAAGATGGAAAGATCTCTGATGGTTATTGATTGGCAGGATTAATATATTTAAAAACTTGCCATCTTGCCAAAAGCAATCTACAGATTCAATGCAATCCCCAACAAAATTCCAACTCAGTTCTTCATAGTTAGAAAGAGCAATTTTCTAATTCATTTGTAATAACAAAAAAGCCCAAGATAGCAAAAACTATCCTCAACAATAAAAGAACTTCTGGGGGAATCACCATTCCTGACCTCAAGCTGTATTGCAGAGCAATCGTGATTTCATGGTATTGGTACAGAGACAGGCAGGTAGATCAATGGAATAGAATTGAAGATCCAGAAATAAACCCACACACCTATGGTCACTTGATCTTTGAGAAAGGAGCCATAACCATGAAGTGAAAAAAAAGATAGCATTTTCAACAAATGGTGCTGGCTCAACTGCAGGTCAGCATGTAGAAGAATGCAAATTGATCCATTCTTACCTCCTTGTACAAAGCTCAAATCCAGACACACTGAAACTAATAGAAGAGAAAGTGTGGAAGACAAACACATGGACACAGGGTAAAATTTTCCTAAACAGAACACCAATGGCTTATGCTCTAAGATAAAGAATAGACAAATGAGACCTCATAAAATTGCAAAGCTTCTCTAAGGCAAAGGACACTGGCCAGATTTTAGCCTCAGCACACCGCTGAGCATTGGTTTAAAAGCCACAGTTTGCATGCCCAGGACTTAATCTCGGTGCCCTATTGGGATTTGTTCATAAGCTTCCCAGCTTGAACTCCTGTGCAAAAGCCAAGCTGTGTTACCTCAGACAGACTGTGAAACCTGTGCTCCCTCAGATGGGCTGTGTGGGAGAAAGCTGAACCTCACAATGGAGTACTACTCAGCTATTATACACAATGACTTTATGAAATTCCTAGGCAAATGGATGGAACTAGAAGCTATCATCCTGAGTGAGGTAACCCAGTCACAAAAGAACACACATGGTATTCACTCACTGATAAGCAGATACTAGCCCCAAAAAACTCTGAACACCCAAGAAGCAATTCACAGATCTTATGAAGCTCAAATAGAAGAAAGGCCAGAATGTGGATGCCTTAGTCCTTAGAAGAGAGAACAAAACACTCACCAGAGGAAATACATGGACAAATAGAGGATCAGGGACTGAAGAAAAGATCATTCAAAAACTACCTCACCAGGGGATCCAACCCATATGCAGCCACCAAACCCAAACACTATTGCTAATGCCAAGAAGTGCTTACTAGCAGAAGCCAGATATGGATGCCTCCTCAGAGGCTCTGCCAGAGTCATATAGATACAGTTGAGGATGATTGCAGCGAACCATCGGACTGAACAGGGGGACCCCAATGTAAGAGCTAGAGAAAGGAGATGAGGAGCTGAAAAGGTCTGCAACCTCATGGGAAGAACAACATTATCAACTCACCAAACCCTCCACAACTCCCAGGGACTAAAACACCAACCACTGAGCACATATGGAGAGACCCATGGCTCCAGTTGCATATGGAACAGAATTGCATTGTCTGGCATCAATGGAAGAAGAGGCCTTTGGTCCAGTGAAAGTTTTCTCAGCGTAGGAGAACGCCAAGGCATTGAGGTGGTGAGGGTGATTGGGAGAGGGAGCACCTTCATAGAAGCAAGTGGAGGGGGAGGGAGTAAGGGATTCGGGGGGGGGGGGGAATGACATTTGAAATGTAAATGCAAAGAATATCTAATAAAAATTAAATTTAAAAATTAAATAATTTTTTTTACAGTGGAAAAAACATGTATTTTTTCATCATCTCCCCAGAATTTTTGACACGGAACATCTAAAAACAAGAAGTTATCTGAGTGTTAAGAGTATACTTTGTGCTAATAACATGACAAATGAAAACCCTAATAGCTTTAGGCTAACAGCTGGTCACCAGAAAGACACATTATGCTATTAGAAGTTTGGAAATTCAGTACCATTGATAGAGAAGAAAATCAATATAGTTTAAAACAATGAAAACTCCATGGATCTGAGCTGTATAGTCTAAAAAACACAGATTTAAGCAATCTTGAAAATATGTTGTAAGATTTTTACAAAATGGAAGTTTATGGAAAATGAGTTTACAGTTCTGTCATTTGCTATGAATTATAATTGAGGCTGTAAGGTTTAGTGGGTCTATAGTAAAGTGTTAGGTCTTTCTCATTATCTAGGCCATTTGTTGGAAACAGGGTTTTACATCTGAAGGTTGGCAAAAGTTAATGATGTCTAAGGTCAGTTTACATTATCAGTTGAGGTACAGGTTTAGCTATACATCTAAAATCTGACTCACAATAGCTTCCCAATTTCATCTTAAGTGTCCACATACACTGCTATATCATTTAAAATTATTCTTTTATTTTCTTAACCGAGCAGTCAAACTCCCTGAGAGTGAAGGTGTGGCAGCTGAAGATTGAAATGTCCAGTAAGAATTATGGACATCCATGTTTGTTGGTGCTTCATAGTTATTTGGCAAATATACCAACATACAGAGAATTTTATGTATGCTGGATCTACAGAACAAGGTAATAAAATCTGTGTGTTTTGAAACTTTCCAGATCTTGCCCTATATTTAAGAGTTATATAAAATGTTCTACTTAAATTGTCAAGCCTGAGAAGGTCACAGGCCTCTCAAATGCTTGGTCGGAAGGGTTATGAAAACATGTAACATGTATCTGAAGTCAGTGATGCACCTATTGTCAGAACCGAATTGAATTGTTACCCCACTGATATCAGCAAAATATTGACAAAGCCCTTATAGAATTGTACTATAAAATAAGTAATAGCTGTATTTTTTTTTATTCCATAGCTCTAGAGTTGGGCATCATCTTACAGAGCAGGGACTCTATTGTCTTCATTTGTCACAAGCAATTCAAGAAGTCACCATGGAATTCTGAAATCCTGACTCCCATACACTGCATGTTCTTACTGATTCATTATGGACTCATCTCCTCATAGAAATTTTTTTTGGTCTTCTTTGCAACATGAAACCTCTAAGGAACAAAAAGTAAATAAACTATGTATATACTTACTCTGAGCACGTGACTATTCCAGAGATGGCACAAAGTGGAGTTGGAAGAGTCCATGCATACCCAAGAAGAAGTCCAGACAACACTCTCTCACTTGCTACTTCAGAATGCTAATTACTTCAAACTGGGGGCATTTGGTGAACAGCAAATATAGGAAGGCATTTCCTCTGAACATTTTTATCTCCCTGTAGAATGCTCAATGAATGAAATGTTGTAAATTTGTCCTTAAGAATCTCAACAACCAAAAAAAGGGTCATTTCTTTTATAGTATAAAAACTAGAGGTTCGTACCATACTGGATAGACATTGCCACAGGCTGTCTATTCTTCTTCTCAGGGTCACTTATCTGGTTAAAACTCATTTAATGCCTCCCCATGAACTCCCTACATGTCATCTTCCTTCTTCCTTATGAATAGTGTCCAAAGTTTAAAGATGTCTGAAGTTTGAGGTCCTCCCTTTTTCTTCATGGCATGAACTCTATACCTTCCCTTGACAATCTGCGTACTTTACTGAGTTTGATTTCACAAACTCAGTCACAGAACCCAGAGGTCCTCCCTCATGCAGTTATATAATTTTCTTCAATACTTTCATCTATTGCATCTTATCTCATGCTCCTATGATCAGGAATGTGTTGTGTATTTTGTGATTTGTTCAAGTTCTGGACACTAGAAAAACCCACATTTTAGACTTTATATTTAACTGTTAATTTTTCTTGCTTCTTCATCATAGGCAGATAGAAATTATTTCCTCTTTGTCATTAAATTTCTTGTAACTTTGTATAAAAGGAGAACACAAAAAGATACCTGAAAGTTGAAAGTCTGCTTAGTTTAGTTTAGGTTTTTGTTTTGTATGAAATAGGGAGGGAGAAGAAGAATATGAACCTATTGAAACTACATAGGCTTAAAATACAAAGCATAATAATTCAATTCATACTAGAGTGTTTATGCTATAGAAAACAAAGCATATTCACATCATTTTAAAAAAGAATAGGTAATATCTGACTATGAAGATAAATTGAATTAAAACTGAAAGGAAAATATTGCAGAGGAGAGAGAAAAGAGCAATCAGAAGCCATCGTTGCAATGACTTGGGTAAGAGATCACTATAGTTTATATATCAAATATCTCCAGTCTGTTTTTAAAACGTCCTCATTGTATTGCCATTAGAAAGTTGCAGAATTGCAGTTGGCAGACACTGGCTCACTTGGGATATGGCCTAGAATGTTGTGCACAAAACACTGCCCCTTTTATCATCTGTTGCTTTCTGGCTTATGATATGAGTGGCTTCCTTCATTATACACTCTAGACAATGGTCCACTTAATATGGAAACCAAAGCAAACCTTTTTTCATATGCTAATTACCTCAGGTATTTTGTTATTATGATGGAAAAAGCCAGGGATAGTGTGGCTCTAACCAGGAACAACACAACAGCACTAACCACACAGTATACCGTTACTTGGGTGTAAGAAAGAGATACAGTCTAAAATAATGTTGAATTATGGAAAAACATGAAGATCATGGTGTTTTTAATGTAGAAGATAGTTTGAATAAGGGATATTTCAAAGTAGGATAGTGGTGTTACACAGTTTTGGAATAAGTGGAGATTGCAGTAACATCATGACAAGATCAATTTTGCATGGGTTGATAAGAAACTCAACAAATAAGTAATTTTCCCTTCAAATGTTAATATATAGACCCTTTCACTACAGCTTTAAGGCTTAAAAACAGTATCTTCTATTTGAGAGAACATTTGGATTCTCAGTGTGTATAAGTGAAGAATTTCTTCATGAATGTCATTAGTTCTCAGTGAAATATGGTTTGAATAATACAGATGTAGTTGATTACTTTTAGTAGGGTTTTACTATATCTGTAATGCATATGAATGTACCAACTGTGGCTCAGTCATTAGATATGCTTGGAGACTGTCAACATTATCATCTTTATGGTAATCAATGGCATTTTGGTAATGTATATGCAGAAGTGTAAACATCAGGTATGTAATGTTTTTTTTATTTAACTTTCTTTTGAACAATGTAACAATCGACCTTACTTTTCTTGGCTTTCCCCTGTAATCAACTTTTACAACCCAAGCTAATGCTTAACTGTAATCTTGAGTTATATCGCCTTTCATGCTCCAGATCCAGAACAATATCATTTGTTGAAAGCAGCAAACACAAAAGTTGAAACAAGTCTGCCAAAATGAAACATTAAACATTAAACAACACCCACTGTTACTGGTTGATTAACAGTGATATTTATAGTACTGTTTGTTATATGGGTCACTTAGAGCCAATGATTTAATCTATTGAATACTCTTAAATATTTCTGTAAAGTATTCCTCATTCTTTCTTATGTTACAACTTCTGTGCTGTTCAGTAAAGACAGAGTGAAACCCGTTGTTAGGTACAGACACATAGAAGACACGGGCACACACAGGAACAAGGACAAATTCACTGGACAGCTTTTAGGCAGGTATGGATTAAGAGTCATACAATAGACAGAAGGGAAGACACAGAAAGCATAAAGTAGAGAACTTGCCCTTGGTTAAATGACACCAAGGGGACGTGCTTTTATTTCTTAATGTGACACTGATGTATGTTTGGTGAGTCAGAGTTAGTCACTAATGTTTTTCTTTTAAAATTTGTCATTTTATTTTGTTTTATTATTAATAATCATTCCATTCCTTTACGTCTCAAATTATATCCTACTTCCTGGTCACCCCTCCACCAACCTCCCATTCCACATTCACCTTTCCCCTTTGCCTGTATGAGGGTGGTTCCCCATCCACTCTGCCCCACCACTCCAGTATCCCCCTATTCTGGGGCATCAAACCTCTCAGGGACCAAGGGCCTCTCCTCCCATTGCTATCAGGCAAGGCCATCCTCTGCTACATATGTATCTAGAGCCATGGATCCCTTCAGGAATGCTCCTTGGGTGGTGGTCTAGACTGGGAGAACTGGGAAGTCAGGCTAGCCTATATTCTTCTTCCAATGGCAATGCAATCCACCTCTCCTCCTCCAGTCCTCCTGCCAACTCCCCTGCCAGGTTCCCTGCATTCAGTCTGATGGTTGGCTCTAAGCATCCACATTAGTTGCTGGCCTGACCTCCCAAGGAACCGCCACACTGGGTTCCTGTCAGCAAGCACCTCTTAACCACTGAATCAGTGTTGAGTTTGGTGTCTGTAGATGTGATGTATCCCCAGGTGGGGCCGTCCCTGGTTAGCCATTCCTTCAGTCTATGTTCCATTTTTTCCCTGTTCTTCCTTTGGACTAAAACATTTCTGGGTTAAAAATCTTTGAGATGAATGGGTGACCCCATTACTCAACCAGGGGCCATGCCTATTTACTGGCAGTGGTCTCTACAGGTTCTATTTATCCAGTCTCTGCTCATTACAGCTAAAGTCAATCCCATTGAGTCCAGGGAGCATCATATTGCTCTGGCATTTGGGACCCTCCAGTGACTGTCCCGAATTCCCCATCCTCCCCACACACACATATTTTTGTTCAGTTTTCTGACCCTCTGTGCTGCTCTCACATCTCCTACAGTTTGGCTTTTTTTTAATCACTTTTATATTGGATATTCTCTATCTTTACATTTCAAATGTTATCTGCTTTCCCCCCTCTCAAATTCTCCCTCTCCCCTCCCCTTGCTTCCATGAAAATGCTCCCACTCCCACCTCAGCACCTTGGCATTCCCCTACACTGGAAAACCAGCCTTGACTGGAACAAAAGCTTCTCCTCCCATTGATGGCAGACTCTGTTACATATGCACTGGAGCCATGGGTCTCTCCATGTGTGCTCATTGGTTGATGTTTTAGTCCCTGGGAGCTCTTGGGCGTTTGGCTGGTTGATATTGTTGTTCTTTCCAGGGGGTTGCAAATCCTTTCAGCTCCTTCAGGTCTTTCTGTAGCTCCTCCTTTGGGGTCCCCATGATTAGTCCTATTGTTAGCTGCAAGCATTCTCATCTGTATCAGTAAGGCTCTGGCAGAGCCACTGAGGAAGCATCCATAGTAGGCTCCTGCCAGTAAGCACTTTATGGCATCAGCAATAGTGACTGGGTTTGGTGACTGCATATGCGATGGATCCCCAAGTAAGGTAGTCTCTGGATAGTATTTTCTTCATTTATTTCCTCCAGTGAGAGTTTTGCTTTCCCTTCTGTCTTTTTAAACAGCTCAGGGTCTCACCACCTGCTTTCTCATTAGTTTGCCTATGAGATTGGGCAGAGCTTGTTTACATATTTTTAGGTGGTCCTCTTCTGTCTAGGGCTTAAGTACAGTCACCTCTGCATGCAGGGGAGGGACTTAGGGAGTGGCTGATCTATCTAGAGTCTAAGTCACCTCCTCCTGTGGAGGCAGGACTTGGGCATGGCTAGAGCTTTGTGGCAGCATTAAGGCAGCATGGGTTTCCAAATCAGAAATCTCAGAAAGCACCTTCTGTTTCATATTGACATTCATATATATGTCCGGGATTTCCACTGGTCTCAACCAGTTTGTTCTCCCAGCACCTCCTATCTGCCCCACACTCCATTGTGTAAATGTACCACAATTTCTGTATCCTTTTATCTACTGAAGGACAGCTGTTATAAATAAAGCTCTATGAACATGGTGAAGCATGTGTCCTTGTTATGTGTTGGAGCATCTTTTGGGTATATGTCCAGAAGTGGAATAGCTGGGTCTTCAGGTAGTACTGTGTCCAATTTTCTGAGGAACCACCAGACTGATTCCCAGAGTGGTTGTAGCAGCTTGCAATTCAACAATGGAGGAGTGTTTTCTGTTTCTCTACATCCTCTCGAGTTTCTGATTTCATCAGAGTTTTTGATCTTAACCATTCTGACTGGTGTGAGGTGGAATCTCAGGGTTGTTTTGATTTGCATTTTCCTGATGACTAAGGATGTTGAGCATTTCTTTAGGGGCTTCTCGGCCATTTGGTATTCCCCAGTTGACAAGTACATATTTTATTGTGCAACAACATCCATCATGAGTAAATTTTGCCATTAAATTCTTAACAGTTTTAGTAAATAACTGGTTTCTTCACATAATGAGGGAAAAGAAGAATAAGAATAGGACCATTGTTTTCAGTCTTCATCTATGCCCTGGAGGTAACACTGTAGCACAGCTCTCTGGACACAAATCCAACCCAGAGAGAACTGGACTCCAAGGAGTGCTGCCACTCCTAAGTTCACAGGTGAGACGAATACTTTTGATCCAATACCTGACCAAAGAGGAATCTGCCAGAAGACCACAGGGTTCAGGAACCACAGAGCAACTGGAGACAAAATCCATGTGACCTCTATCTATGCCCCAGAGTTAACCCTGTGGCACACCTCTATGGAGACAAATACAGCCTAGATAGAGCTGATCTCCAGAAGTGCTGACACACCTAAGATCACAGGCTAACAGGAAGGACAGGCTCTAGTCAGAGACAGCAAGACCAACTAACACCAGAGATAACCAGATGACAAGAGGAAAGTGCAAGAACCTAAGCAACAGAAACCAAGGCTACTTGACATCATCAGAAGCCAAGCCTCTCACTAGAGCAAGCACTGATTACACCAACACACTGGCAAAGCAAGATTTGGATTTAAAATTGCATCTCATTATAACAATAAAGGACTTTACAAAGAACATACATAACTTCCATTTATATATATATATATATATATATATATATATATATATATATATATATACAGAACACAGGTAAACAAGTAGAATCACTTAGAGAGAAAACACAAAAATCCCCTGAAGAATTACAGGAAAACACAACCAAACTGGTGAAGGAATTAAATGGACACATCCAAGATCTAATAATGGAAATAGAAACAATAAAGAAAACAGAAAGAGAGACAACCTTGGAGATAGAAAATCTAGAAAAGAGGTCAGAAGTCATGGACACAACAACAGAATACAAGAGATAGAAAAGAGAATCTCAGGTGCAAAAGATACCATAGAAAACACTAATGCAACAGTCAAAGAAAATACAAAATGCAAAAAGCTCATAACCCAAAACATCCAAAAAATCCAGGACACAATGAGAAGATCAAATCTAAGGATAATAGGTGTAGAACAAAGTGAAAATTCCCAACTTAAAGGGCCAGAAAAATATCTCCAACAAAATTATAGAGGAAAACTTTTGTAACCTAAAGAAAGAGATGCCCATGAACATACAAAAAGCCTACAGAATGCCAAATAGACTAGACTAGAAAAAAAGTTCCTCCCTATAACATAATAATCAAAACACCAAATGTACAAAACAAAGAAAGAATATTAAAAGCAGTGGGAGAAAAGGATCAAGTAACATGTAAAGACAGATCTATCAGAATTACACCAGACTTTTCAACAGAGATGCTAAAAGCCAGAATGTCCTGGACAGATGTCATATAGACCCTAACAGAACACAAATGCCAGCCCAGGTTACTATATCCAGCAAAACTCTCAATTAAAATAGATGGAAAAAACAAGATATTTTGTAAGAAAACCAAGTTTACACAATATATTTCTACAAATCCAGCCTTACAAAGGATAATAGATGGAAAACTCCAACACAAGGAGAGAAACTATATTGCATCAAATATTAAATAAGATGACTTAACCTTTTATCAGCCCCCACAGTCTCACTCCACAGACACCACTCTAGTGTGGAGCAGAGCATACACTTTTGGTCCCCATACCACCTTTTCTAGGATCTCTCTTAGTCTAGAACTCTGGCTACCAGTTCTGTGCAGCCATCTGTCACTACAGAGATCTCTAACTTGGCAGCCTTACCTCACCTCTATGAACTCAGGAGCAGATCACTCTACCGCCCCTGCCATTTCTCTCTCAGGTGGATACAACTGCCCTGGTGTATTGTTTTCACTCAATTCCCCTTGGCATGTTGTTGCCAAGCCTTAGACACACACATCCCAACTCAGTGGTAGGCTTTATGCATTCCTCCACTACACCTCTTGAACTCAATAAGTAGTCACATCAAGGAACACACCAAACTACTCTGATCCAATAGGTATATTATAATTTGCTAAACTTTATAAGTCAAATGATCTTGTACAATTTCATCCCTTATAAAATATTCATAACAACCATATTTATAAAGAGATAGACCAAGAGAAAGCTAAACATCTGCCTCCATCTCTCTTCCTCCCAGAATATCTCTCTCTCTCTCTCTCTCTTCTCTCTCTCTCTCTCTCTCTCTCTCTCTCTCTCTCTCTCTCTCTCTCTCTCTCTCTCTCTCCTACTCTCCCATTTTTCCTAGCCTTTTCTCCACCTACCTCTTCATTGTCCAATCATGTATCACCTTAACATCAACCCACAAAACTACAGCCTAGAAAAGCAACAAAGTAATTTTCTTGCAAAAACCCAAAAGAATATCCCAAGACAAATGTAATTCTACATCAAACAACAAAAATAACAGAAAGCAACAATCACTACACTTTGCTATCTCATAACATCAGTGGACTTGATTACTAATAAGAAGTCACAGACTTACAAACTGGATACTTAAACAGGACCCATCATTTTGCTGGATACAGGAAATGCACCTCAGTAACAAAGAGAGACACTAACTCAGAATATAAGGCTGGAAAATAATTTTCCAAGCAAATGGTCCCAAGAAACAGGCTGGAGTAGCCATTCTAATATTGAGTAAAATCAACTTTCAATCAAAACTTATCAAAAGAGATAAGAAAGAACACTTCATATTCATCAAAAGAAAAACTTACAAAGCCTCAACATATAGAAAAAGATTGAAATAATCCCATGCATCCTATCAGATCAGGCTGATCTTTAATAACAACAAAAACAACAGAAAGCCCACATACACATGGAAGCTGAAAAATACTCTACTCAATGATAACTTGGGCAAGGAAGAAATAAAGAAAGAAATTAAAGACTTTTTAGAATTTAATGACAATGAAGAAACAACATACCCAAACTTATGGGATACAATGAAAGGAGTAATAAAAGGAAAACTCAAAGCTCAAGTGCCTCTAAAAAGGAACTGAAGAGAGCATACACTAACAGTATGACAACAAATCTTAAAGCTCTAGAACAAAAAGAAGCAAATATATGCAAAGAAAGTGGACAGCAGAAAATAATAAAACTCAGGATTGAAATCAACCTAGTAAAAACAAGAACTATACAAAGAATCAACAAAGCCAGGACTGGTTCTTTGAGAAAATCCACAAGATAGATAAACCCTTAGCCAGACTAACTAGAGAACACAGAGACAGAATTTAAATTAGCAAAATCAGAAATGAAAAGGAAGATATAACAACAGATACCAGATACCAAAGTTAAATCAGAATCAGATAAACCATCTAAACAGTCCCATAATCCCTAAAGAAATAGAACCAGTCATCAAAAGTCTCCCAAACAAAATAAGCCCAGAAATAGATGGGTTTAGCACAGAATTCTATCAGACCTTCAAAGAAGACCTAATACCAATACTCTTCAAACTATTCCACAAAATAGAAACTGAAGGAACACTACCTAATTTGTTTTATGAAGCCACAATTATACTTACACCTAAACCACATGAAGGCCCAAAAAACAAAGAGAATTTCAGAACAATTTCTCTCATGAACAGCTATGAAAAAATACTCAATAAAATTCTTGCGGTGCCCCGCTGCAGACAAGGAGGCCATGAGGTTTCTTGCTTTTCTTCTCAGGCATGCTTTGGAAACTGGACATTAAAAACGAAGACAATGTTAAGACTTTTTCTCGAGTGATGGTCCATGTTTTCAAAAATGGCATAACAAACTGGGGAAGGATTGTGACTCTTATTTCTTTTGGTGCATTTGTGACCAAACACTTAAAGAATATAAACCAAGAAAGCTGCATCAAACCATTAGCAGAAAGTATCACAGATGTTCTTGTAAGGACGAAACAGGACTGGCTTGTGAAACAAAGAGGCTGGGATGGGTTTGTGGAATTCTTTCATGTACAGGACCTAGAAGGCAACATCAGAAATGTGCTGCTGGCTTTTGTGGGTGTTGCTGGAGTGGGGGCTGGTCTGACACATATAATAAGGTAGCTTGTGAGTGCAATAGGTAACTCTTAAACCTCCAGCCACCAACTACATGCTTCTGTGAGGACAAATGTGCTTTTGAAGGTGCACTTGACGCTGCCCAGGATTTTAACAGTCCACTTCAACTGTAGCATCACAGCAGAAAGAAAGTGGCTACAGGACTGTGGCTAACGAGAATAAATACATGGGAAAAGTGCTCCCTCTGGAAGAGTCACTGTCTGAATGAAGCAAAGTTCACTCTCAGCAAACTTTGGGAGGCCATGGAGGGGGACTTCTAGAATGAATGAAAAGGGTGAATGGAAAGATTTAATTTCCTTGTCTGGAGACGGAACAGTGGCCAGTCATCAGGCTAGTCATAGAGTTCAATAAATATGCAGAATCCATTACTCTACTCCTCGTGTTGAGAGAGAAGCCTAACAATGTCGGTGACTTGTGTTAAATGGATTTTTAACCTACAAGTAACCAAACTGACTAGAAGCTGCAATGCTGTACTAGAATGTGAAGGAAGGCGCTCTCTGAGCAGGCCCAGGTGTGCATCTCAGCAAAGTCCAAGTGTACAGGACTTCTAGACCTGTCTACTTGGCTTGAATGATTCTTAAGTTTATTAGCTTAATGATGGCTAAAAAGTACTTAAGATTCACTAATTAGTTATAAAACTGAACAGCCTCAATTTTTAAGAAAACTTATGAAATGTATTTGTCTGTAAAAATTGTATATATTTTTACAGAAAGTCTATTTCTTTGAACATAAGAAGGAATTCTTGGATTTAGTTTTTTTCCATACCCTTTTGAAATTTGCATCTAGTTAGAAATGTATTTCTTACAGCTTTTTAAAACTTTGTCATGATCAGTTGTAGTGTATATGCAGGGCTGGTTGTGTGTGTGGACTGGTTGTAGAACAAGTCGGATTTATAACTATGCAGGGTTAATTATCCAATCTGTTTTTGTATTTAAGGATCACAGGTAGATGTAAAACATTTGCTCCTCTGTTCACTTACTAAGTTGTAAAATGGTTTGGGAAGGCAGGATAGAATCAACACAAGTTTAAGCCTGGTCTCAATAAAACAAATATGTATTTCTTTTCTACTAAAAAAAATTCTTGCAAGCCAAATCCAAGAACACATCAAAGTGATCATTCATCTTGATCAAGTAGGCTTCATCCCAGGGATGCAGGAATAGTTCAATATAAGGAAATTCATCAACATAATCCACTATATAAACAAACTCAAAGGGAAAAAAAAACACATGATCATCTCATTAGATTCTGAGAAAGTATTTGACAAAATTCAACACCCCTTCATGATAAAAGTCTTGGAAAGATCAGGAATTCAAGGTACATACATAAAAATAGTAAAAGCAATATACATCAAACCAATAGCCAACATCAAACTAAATGGAGAGAAACTTGAAACAATCCCACTAAAATCAGGGACTAGACAAGGATAGTCCCTACCTAATACTCAAAGTCCTAGTCAGAGCAATTAGACAACAAAAGAAAATCAAAGGGATACAATTAGAAAGGAAAAAGTCAAAATATCACTATTTACAGATTATAATATACTTAAGTGACCATAAAAATTTCACCAGAGAACTCATCAACCTGATAAACTTCAGCAAAGTGGCTGGATATAAAATTAACTCAAACAAATCAGTAGCCTTCCTCTACTCAAAAGATAAACATGCTGAGAAAGAAATGACACCCTTTAAGATAGTTCCAAATAATATAAAATACCTTGGTGTGACTCTAACCAAGCAAGTGAACGGTCTGTATGTCAAGAACTTCAAGTCTCTGAAGAAAGAAATTTGAAGAAAATCTCAGAAGGAAAGATCTCCCATGCTCATGGATTGGCAAGATTAATATAGTAAAAATGGCCATCTTGTTGAAAGCAATCTACAGATTCAATGCAATCCACATCTAAATTCCAACTTAGTTCTTCATAGAGTTAGAAAGAACAATTTGCAAAATTACTTGAGAAAAAAACCAGAATAGCAAAAACTATTCTCACCAATAAAAGAACTTCTAGGGGAATCATCATTTCTGACCTCAAGCTGTATTACAAAGCAATCATGATTAAAAGCTGTATGGTATTGGTACAGAGACAGGCAGGTAGATTAATGGAATAGAACTGAAGACCCAGAAATGAACCCACATATTTATGATCACTTGATCTTTGAGAAAGGAGCCATAACAATAAGGTGGAAAAAAAACCCAAAGCATTTTCAATAAATGGTGCTGGTTCAATTGGAGGTCAGCATGTAGAGGAATGCAAATCGATCCATTCTTATCTCCTTGTGCAAAACTTAAGTTGAACTGGATCAAGGACCTCCACATATAACAAGATACACTAAAAATTATAGAAGAGAAAGTAAGGAAGAGCCTCAAACACATGGACACAAGCTAAAATTTCCTGAACAGAACACCAATGGCTTATGCTCTAAGATCAAGATTAGACAAACGGGACCTCATAAAATTGCAAACCTTCTGTAAGGCAAAGGATTGTCATTAGGACAAAACAGCAACCAACAGAATGGAAAAATATCATTACCAATCCTACACCTGATAGAAGGCTAATATCTAATATATCCCAGAGAACCTAATAACCCTATTTTAAAAATAGGGTACAGAGCTAAGTAACAAATTCTGAACTGAGAAATAATGAATGACTGAGAAGCACCTAATGTTCATCATCCATAGTCATCAGGGAAATGCAAATCAAAACAACCCAGAGATTCTACCTCATACCAGTCAGAATGGCTGAAATCAAAAACTCAGGTGATAGCATATGCTGGCAAGGATGTGGAGAAACAGGAACACCCCTGCATTGTCAGTGGAATTGCAAACTGGTACAACCACTCTGGAAATTAGTCTGGCAGTTCCTGAGAAAATTAGACATAGTGCTACCTGAGGACACAGCTATACTACTTCTGGGCATATACCCAAAAGAAGCTCCAACATATAACAAGGACACATGCTCCACTGAGTTCATAGCAGCCTTAGTTATAATAGCCAGAAGCTAGAAAGAACCCACATGCCCCTCAGCAGAGGAATGGGTACAGAAATTGTGGTACATTTACACAATGGAGTACTACTCGGATGTTAAAAACAATGACTTCATGAAATTCTTAGGCAAATGGATGGAACCAGAAGCTATCATCCTGAGTGAGATAACCGAGTAACAAAAGAACACACATGGTATGCACTCACTGATAAGTGGATATTAGCCCAAAATCTCTGAATACCCAGGATACAATTCACAGACCTCATGAAGCTCAAGAAGAAGGAAGACCAATGTGCAGAGGCTTCAGTCCTTCTTAGAAAAGAGATCAAAAATATTTTTGGGAGAAAATACAAGGACAAAGACTGAAGTAGAGGCTGAAGGAATAGCCATCTAGAGATTGCCCCACCTGGGAATCCATACTATATGCAGCCACCAAACCCAGCCTTGCTGATGCCAAGAAGTACTTGTTGACAGGAGTCTAATATGGATGTCTTCTGAGAGGCTCTTTCAGAGCCTTATTGATGCATAGGCAGATGTTCAAAGCCAACCATTGGACTGAGAGCATGGGGACCCCAATGAAAGAGTTAGGGGAAAGACTGAAGGAGCTGTAGGAGTTTGCAACCCCATAATAGGAAGAACAACAATATCAATCAACCAGACCACCCAGAGCTCCCAGGAACTAAACCAAAGAGTACCTATGGTGTGAATGTTTGCATATGCTTGGCTCTGGAAGTGGCACTATTAGAAGGTGTAACCTTGTTTGAGGAAGTGTGTTACTCTAGGGGTGGGATTGGAGACCCTCCTCCTAGCTGCCTAAGAATGCTCAGTCTGTTCCTGGCTTCCTCCAGATGAAGATGTAGAACTCTCAGTTCCTCCTTCATCAAGCTTGCATAGACATTGCCATGCTCTCACCTTGGTGATAATGGAATGAACTTCTGAACCTGTAAGACAACCCCCATGTTGTCATTTATAAGACTTGGCTTGGTCATGGTATCTGTTCACAGCAATAAAACCCCAACTAAAACACATGGAGGGACCCATGGCTCCAGCTGCATATGTAGCAGAGAATGACATTGCCTGGCATCAATAGGAGGAGAAGCCCTTGGTACTGTGAAGGCTCATTTCCACAGTAGAGGAGAATGCCAGGGCAGTGAGGTGGAAGTGGGTGGGTGGGTGAGCATCTTCATGGAAGCAGAAGAGGGGTATGGGAGAGGGGGAACCTGGAAAGGGGATAACATTTGAAATGTAAATACATAGAATATCCAATAAAAATGCAACAAATAAAGGTTCCAAGGAGGGAACATATATACACACACACACAACTATATGCACTGCACCTATTTTAAGTAAATAGCCAATAGTATGAGTTCATGACTTTTTCATACATCCTTATTATTACTTTACCCTCCTTCTTCTGTACCTACCTCACTCCCAGTCTTAGGATTTTACTGCTGTAAACAGACACCATGACCAAAACAACTCTTACAAGGACAACATTTAATTAGGGCTGGCTTACAGGTTCATAGGTTCAGTCCGTTATCATCAAGGCAGGAACATTGCAAGAACCCGACAGGCATGGTGCAGGAGGAGCTGAGAGTTCTATACCTTTATCTGATTGTCACTTGTAAGACTGGCTCCCACATAGTTAGGAGGATCTCAGTTCCCACCCACAGTGATCTCAGTGAAACACTTTCTCCAACAAGGCCACACCACTTGTTAATAATGCCACCATCTGGGCACTATTAGGAATTAAAACCACCACATTTCACTTTCTGGCCCCCATAGACTTGTTCTAACACATGAGTCTATGGGGGCCATACATTGCCATACATTTAGTTCAACTTCCAAAGGCCTCATAGTCTATAGCAGTCTCAACAATGTTAAGAACCCAAAGTTCAAGGTCCTTCTGAGATTCGACCAATCACTTAACTGTAATGCCCAAAGCAAGACAGGAAACCAGCTGGGCAAATTCAAAACTCTGTATCTCCATGTCTCGTATGAAAGTGGTCTTCAGATCTCCAACTCCTTTCTGCTTTGTTAACTGCAACAATTTTCTCCCTCCACAGCTGTTTCTACTCCTTGTTAGTATCTTTCTCAGATATTCCACTTCTCTGGCATCTCAAACATCTTGGGGTCTCCAAGGCAACTTCAACGATACAGATTCTTGTTCCAATGTCTGGGATCCACACATGAACTTCTGGGCTCCTACAAAGAAAGGGTCACTCCTCCAGCTCTGCTCTCTGTAGCACTCTATGCTCTGGTTTACTCCACTCCATTGCTCATGCTGTTCTTGATGATCATCCTATGGCACTGGCATCTCCAATACTCTGGGGTCTTCTGCTGCAGCTAGGCTTCATCAATATCCTCTCATAGGCTCTCTTTATGGTACCAAGCCTCAACTTCTTTGCATGACCCCTTCAGTCCTTGGCCCTCAACTGCAACTGAGGCTGCAACCTGACCAATGGCCTTTCCTAGCAGTATCAATCCTCAGCTACTCTTCATGAATCCTTCATAACTATAAAACCAACACCACCTGGATGATTCTTACGCATTACCAAGTCCAGCTGCAGCACAATTTACAATCTTGGCTATTTCTGGAACACAGCTTCTTTGTGCTCTCAGAAAACACTTCCCAGATTTCACCTCAGTGATGCAGGTCTCTTCTTAGTCACCACTAATTTCTTATCTACAGCTAACCGGCATCAATTGCCTTAGTCATTCCTTCTATTCTTGACTTGAAGCCAGGGCCACATGACCTTAGTTGCCAAGTTCTGCTCCTTGCTGGAGCTGGAACATGGCCCCCTTGTTCAATTACATTATCACCAGCTTTCTGTTTTTTACCTCCTTCACTGCTAAGGTTGGCTGTCCTATCTTGTTCTAAACTCAGAGATCTGCAAGGTTCTGTCCCCTGAATACTGGGATCAAAGTGTGTACTGCCATGCCAGGGCTTTGTTGCCTGCTTGTCTCCCACAGGCTGTTACAAAATCCTGACTTCACAAGTGTCACTGACAATTTCCTAATAAAGTTTTGGAATACAAAATTATTTACCTGAGACTAAAACAGAAGTTTGCAGTCAAATAAAATCTATAGAGATTGTGAGATTCTTGATTTTCTAGGTTTTGTATCAATGGTTTTGACCATGGCTAGGAAATGTCTAGCTTTTTATCTTGATAAGATTGTCATGGGATTTCTTAAACAGGCATCCTGCACAACACATAAAACTTGTTCTAGAAAGTCTTATCAATAGTGTGAGTTGGCATAATGCTGCTCATATTGTAATGCTAATTTGGGGCCCCCCAAGACTGCTTGACCCAGATACGAGAGAGTCCACACATAGGACACTAAGTGACCATGCCCTCTAGTCATTTCTATTTGGTAAATAAAGATGCCAGCAGCTAATAGTTGAGAAGAAGAGACATAGGTGTGGGTTAGGTTTTGAGGGCTTGAGAAAGAGAAGGATGAGAAAGAGAAGAACTGCAGGAGAAGAAAAAAGAGAAGCCACCATGGGTTAAGTGTCAGGAGAGTGTTGCCCTGAGAACTTCCCAATTGGAGTTAGGAGCAGCCCAGATGAAACATAGTAAATAGTAAATAATAACTTGGGGTTGCTATAAGAAAATAGATTCTAACAGCATGGAGGGTAGGCAACTGACCAGTCTTGTGTTGTTTAAGGCTTATTGCAAATATAAAGTCTGTAAGTGTTTTTTATGCAAGAACTCAATAACCAAAGGCTGGGGTAGAAACCCCAGGCTGGGAATTAAAGTAATTTCTATAACAGTGGGATAATGATTCTTTCTTCTTGCACATACACAGAAGGACATCTCTGCACTCAGAGGAGCAAGAAATGGCTTTGGAGGGAAGAGGACATTTCTGCACTTTAGGTCCTATGGATTCTTGTACTGGTTTTTAGAATTAGCTTTCTTTGTTTTCCTTTCTCCTTTACTTTATTTTGTAGCTAGACTCATCAAAACAGCTGCAACTCGGTATAATTATTTTAATTGTATGACTGCTATAAAGCCATTAAGGCAATTTTAATTTTTACCAGTAAATAGGTTTTATTACTAAGGTATATTGCTGCTTATAGCTATCCAATGTAATGGGTACTTAGAAAAGTATTCCAGTCTAGATTATTATGCCTCCTTTTTCTACTGTATGCCCAGCCAAGTGTAAAAAATTTTGCCCACAGGATAGCAAGAACATGCTAATAGGAGCAATTAAAGATATGAATAATATCGACATCTTTTTATTATCTTCCAGGTGCCATTGGAACTGCCCGGAAAATTAAATGGTAATGATGCAGTTACAGTCATTTGCTAATTGAAGTGTTTCCTGATCTTAAAGGCTTTTGTACTCCATTACTCGGTGTGAAAAATAAAGCAGGCATCTACAGAATATTCCAAATGGTGATAATACCAAGGTCCTGAAAGCATTCAGCACACACACACACACACACACACACACACACACACACCAATTTTTATCCAAATCAGGCGTGGCTTCCAAAACAGTTTCACAAAGTCAAGCTGTCACAGTTGTTTTTAGTTTTTGTTTTTCTGGGTTTTTTTTTTTTTTCCTCTGTTAGTCCTCTTGATGTCTTTGTTTTTATCTTGTGGTTCTGTGTTCTCTCTGCACACTTTCATAGATTCTCCACAAGTGAGATGCTGCCAAAGAGAATTTGACCCACCCACTGCTCAAAAATCTTCGTGTTTTTTTTTTTTTGTTTGTTTGTTTGTTTTGGTTTTTGGTTTTTTTCTTTTTCTTTTTTTCCTTTTTTTTTTTTTTTTTTTTTTTTGCTCTTTAATCACCTCCTGTCTTGATGTTAATCTCTTCCTTGTAGTGATAGTTTTTCCCACGTGCAATTCCTTTGAGGTCTGAAATACATAGGGCGAAATATTGTGTTTGCCTTTCCTTAACTTTCCCTCTTTTTTTTTTTTTTTTTTTTTTTTTTAGAAAAACAAACCTGTCCGGATACTTTTTTTTATTTTGTGTCTCAATTCCACCTTTAAAAAAATGTAAAAACATAGGTCAATGAAAATGAAGAAAAATGAAAGTTTAGACTCTGTTTGACTTCAAAATGGTGAGAGCCTACTATTCTTGGTCAGGGATTGGCAGCCAAAAATCCTATGAGGCAGTATCTGAGCCTTCGGAGAGAACTTGCCACATAGCATCTATAATCAACTTCCACCAATCAGAATAGGGAGGGTGGATAGCCAGGCCAAAAGAAACCGCAGGGTAGGAGATGCCAGACTGGTTTCTGGGGTTTTATTTGTTTGTTTGTTTGTTTGTTTCTGTAACCTCCAGGTCCAGGGGATATGGTAGAAATCAGCTGCTTTCTGAGATTCTATGAATGAAGGGTTTTTTGTTGCCTTGGGCTTGTTTTACAGTCCTAGTTTGAGGTAAGGGATTTCCTTTATTCCAAATTCTTCATATATAAACATAAAAGGAGGTGTTCTTTTCTGTCAGGCTACTTCCTGCTGGCTGGGGGAGGGGGGTTGCTTGGAAGATTGTGGTGTGAGTGATTCTAAGGGAAGTGTTGCTTTTGCTTCATCTTAATGTGGTGAGAACCAAGAGGTGGTGATGATTCATTCTAGAAATCACTTCTACACAAATGTTAAAGACGGGGTAAAAATGAGGATAAGAAAAAGGAAAGGGATGAGTGGGAAAAGGAGCCAGGATAGGAGGGAATCAAGAGCCCATCAAAAGAGGAGGCTGAATTCTTCAGGTCTGGCCTCTGAATCATTGGGTTCCACCTCAAAACAGTTTGAGTTTGTGATCATTGTTCCTGGAGGAAGGCACAAATCCTGGCTTTGGTATTTGTCAGAAGGACTCTGATTTTAGAGTATCATGGGGGCCACAGAATCCAGTTGATCCTACAGCATGTCAAGCTTATCTGAAATTTCCTTAAGGTTTTCTGAAAAGTAGAGAGACAGAGGGATAAATTAATTTTTTAAAAAACCGCTGAGTTGTTTTTGTTTGGAGTCCTAAAAGAAAGCCCAGAATAGTAAAAAAAAAAAAAAAAGAGCGATGAGTCAAATAGCCCATCAGCTAGACAAAAGGCATTTGTATCAAGGAAAAAACTAGTAAGATGTGGAGGGAAAGTTAGAGTTGAAAGTTGGCAGCAGAATTGGGTATGAATAAGGAGGGATGACCGAGTATTTGCCTATAGCAAGGAAGATGGGTCCCAAGAAATACTGAGAATCAGAAGTTAAAAGTAGAAAGGCTGGTGGCAGCTGGTGGGTAATGCCAGCGGGGAGCTGTCTAGTCTGGGGACTAAGGTAGTGATGGTGAGGTTGAGTAAATATGGTTGAATGGTTCCAGTGGAATCAGGAGGTGGAAGTCTATGAAGCTGTGCAGGCCCCATGTCGAGTGGGCTTATACTTGCCTGGTATGATCCCTTGAACAGAGAGGGTGGCAGGAGCAAGCTTTACAAGATCAAGGAATCTTTCTAACGACTACTCCATCACTTCTTCCTCTCAGAGGTCACCCTAACAGCTGTTAGGGGTTTAGAGGCACAGACTACTCTGCTTCCTGGTTGGCAAAAAGGGTTATGCAGAAGAGAAAGCAATTAGGAAACCTCAAAAGAGAGTCAGTCTAAGGGGCCATGATAAACTTAACAGATGTCAAAGATTCAGAACTCTAAGACAGCCATATAACAGTATGCATCTTCGGAACATAGTATGAAAGTTAGGTAGCATCTATAATATACAAAAAAATAAAGTTGTCAGTACTATTATTATCTTCATTGAGAGTTTAGTTTTAAAAAAAAAAAAATTGTTGGGGCAGTATTGTCCTCATTAAAGGACGATGACAACCAAGAAAACTAAAGAACCCTAGCAGGTTTTGCCATAGATGTTAGCAAGACAGAGGATTTGTGTGTGTGCCAGGGTTCTAAAACAAATAAGAGAACTGCAGTGACCTGTCTAATGAACAAATATCTATACGCTTTGTGAAAGAAATCAACTAATTCAATCTATAGTACACATGAAATCCCACTGGATTCTTTTTTCACATAGAATTGTCCATCGATGTTCCAAAAACACCACTGAGGTGTTCCGAATAATTTACCATGACTGTATTGACATTTAAGAAGATGGACTTTGCATTATAACAAACCTCTAGGCTTCTGCCAGAACCTGTGCTGCCTGGTGCTGAACCACATGCTTCTCCCAAACCACATCCAGCCTCTTCATCCAGCCAGATGTGCACATCCTATTCCAGGGACTAGCCAGATAATTCTGCCTGGCCCTCCCCTTCATGCACTCTCCATAACCACTAGATATAGTCTAGGTTAACATCACTGTCCTGCCGTGGTTTGCCCAAATTTGAAAGCATCATGAAACTAAAACCTGAGCTTTCACCAGAACCTGCCTTGCCCATCCCCTGACTTATCTACCACACCAAAACTTTTCTCCCAGCCAGATTCTTCCCATCCTTCGCTGGGGTCTAGATTTGTAACTGTCTAATTCTACACACCATCTCTAGCCCCCAGATCTACTTGCACAAGCTAGGCTTAGAACAAGATGCACAACTGCTCACCAACCCAGTCCTCCTGTCCAACTGAGTTCACTTCATCCATGTCTCTTTCAACCTATGGACCTGTGGTGTTTTAATTAAAAAATGATCCCTATAAGTTCATAAGGAGTGGTACTAATAGGAAATGGACTTATTGGAGGAAGTGTGTCACTGTGGAGGTAGGCTTTGAGGTCATTTATGCTCAAGTTATACCCAGTGTGGTATATAGTCTCAGTCTCCTACCACCTGAAGATCAAGAGGCAGAACTCTCCATGCCTTCTCTAGCAACATGTCTGCCTGGATGCTGTCATGCTTCCCATTGTGAAAATAATAAGTTAAATCTCTGAAACTGTAAGCCAGACCCTATTAAATGTTTTCTTTTCTATGAGTTGCTGTGGTCATGGTGTCTCTTCACAGCAATAAAAAACTAAGACAAGATCCAACTCACCCATACATCCCCTTTTTTGCTCCAATCTGCTCTGTTCAAATCAGACAGAAACAAAAGAAGTCTGCATTGGCTAGATATCATTACAAAAAATGCAAACAGCATAAAAGTTCAAACCAGTATCTCCCTTTGAACCTCTTAGTCCTGAAAAAAAAAATTGGGGACTAGATAAGTATCAGGTTACAGAATTTTTTTTAATTCATAAATTACATCAAAGAATTCAAGGAGACAGAAGACAGAAAGAAACAGCTCAATAACTTTAAGGAGGAAGACCACTAAGGAAAATCCAAGCCTGAGTGATGCCCAAGAAAACATGAAGACAATCCAGGTCCTAAGAACAGAATTCAATAAAGAGAAACAATGAAGAATGTTTAAAATGAAATAAAGACAGAATTTTTAAACCCAGTAATAGGAAAACTAGAAAACTCAAAGAAAAGCCTGACTAGTAGAATTAATTGAGCAGAACATAGACTATCGGGACTTGAAGATAAATAAAGACACAGACCAAGTAAACAAGAAACATGAAAAAATTCAAACATAGCAAAAAAACATACAAAATATGTGGAACACCATGAAAAGGCCAAATTTGCTAACTGTAGGGATAAATAAGGGAGAAGAGTTTCAAGTCAATGACATAGACCCAATCTTCAACATGATCATAGAAGAAAACTTCCCCCAAAGTAAGGAAATTTATACCCAAACAGCCACAAAAAAAATACATAGAGCACCAAATAGACAAGTCCAGAAATGAAAGGCCCTATGGTACATCATAAAGAGCTATGAATAAAGAATTTGAAAAAATGTACTTAAAGCTTCAAGAGTAAAATCACAAATCACATATAAGGATAATCGGAGCAGAAATTATTGAAATAGAAGCAAATAAATCAATACAAAGAACCAACAAATCTCGGAGCTTATGGTTTAAGAGAATGCAAACAAAACTGATGACCATTGGCCCAACTAAACGGAAGAAAAAGAAACCCCAAGTTAACATAATCAGATATGGAAATATAGACATTACAACAGATAGAAAAGAAATTCAGAATGTAAGGGAATATTTTACAAATCAGTATTCTATTAAGATGGAAAACCTAAAAGAAATGACTTTCTAGATTCAGCCAAACCAACAGACTGTCAACAATATAAAGAGATATTGAAATAGTAATAAAAAAGCCTCCCAGCTTAAAAAAAAAAAAAGTCCAAGTCCAGATGGTATCACAGCAGGACTCCCTCAGACTTTCAAAGAAGATATACAGCCAATCCTTCTTAAACTACTCAAAAAACAGCAACAGAAGGGGCACTCCCAAACTCCTCCTATTGCCAGGACAGCAGCCGCATTGCAATTCAGGGTAGTAATGAGAGATTCGGTTCATAAATAAACACCTTCTCCTTTGTTCTGCTGTTGTTCGTATATCACTCATCTGACTACTAAAGACAGCTCTGTAAGCAGAGTGTGAGCAGTGCAATACCGCCTCAGTTCCCTCTTCCACACTTCCACGTCATTGTGGTCTTGTTTTTCCTGAAGGACATTCACCCATTCATTATCTCCCACCTGCCTTTGTCCTCAGTCACATAGCCCCATCTGTGTCAGGGCTTGCACTTGAGAAACAAACTGTAGATGATCAGAACCAATCACCTCCTCTCTTCTGACTGTGTCATGGTGATGTAAACCAGTCTTTATGGAGAATCAGCCCTTTCAGGATTCTTGAGGTGAAGAAGCACCCTGTTAGAAGTAATAAAAGACTAATAATAGCTAATGTTAAATTTATCAGGATTTTAGTAGCTTAACATAGTAAAGTATTAAAGGGATTGTGACGCTGTAAGGTACTTTCAAATTCATCTATAAACTGCTGGCTAGAAACTATTGACAAATGAGAACGTTCTAATAAATGTGTTCCTTCATATAATTGGCTAAGGTCAATAATACTGTTGTATTCCGTCTATACTTCCATCTGAATAGGTTTTTAAGCAAGTCACGTGGGTATTTATATTTATTATGAGATAAATCAGAAATACAAACATAATTGTGATCATATGTCAGTTTTATCAATATTTAATAGCCTGCTCTTGTTACCTAATCCAGTGTCATCAATGAAAGCACCCAAGCTTTTACAAAGGTTTATGCCTACTTTTCTCTTGTGCTCTTTTTATATTTGAAACAGTTTTAACCAGTTCATTGGCAAACTGAACTGTTTATATTTCATGTTTGAGAGCCAACGCTCCCACCATAGTAGCAGTTATAACTCTAAGAAGTGTTAGGATGCCAACAATTAACAATCCTAAAAAAAATACATTTTACGCCTAGTTTCCGGTACTATTAATAATTTCCCCAATAGAACATTTGTATTTCCTGAAAAACATTCTTCTTTTAGTTCTTATAGAAGCCAATATGAGATGGTTGTTTGATATCTTAAATGTAGAGTTGAAGACATTATTAATATATACAATAATATGACAAGAACTATTACAGAATGTGGCACAAACTGTCAGTGTAACAGAAAAAAGTTTGGTGATGGGGATAAGAATTAGAAGTTACACGCAGTTTACATGTAGTTGAAATTCAGGAAAGTTGTTTCTGAGCAGTTAATCTTTTCTTCTCTCTTTTGTTTTATATATTTGATATTTGTACAAAAAAAATGTACTAACTTAATTATGAATTTTCCTTAAGGGTTATAGAGAGTGTCATGAGGGACATTGACTTCCAAAACTTTGCAGAAAGGAGATAAATGTTTTAGATACAGAAGTAGAACAATTGTTTGGATTTTTGTTGAGATCCTCATAACAAAGAGAATCCCTTTAATAAGCATCTGTAAACAGCTTGAACAGACCCATGTGTTTGATCAATAGCAAAAATAAAGCCTGAAAGTTATCAACACAAATATGAAAAAAAATTAAATGACTAAAGAAGATTTTATTTTTTATCCTGTATTTATGACCATTTTAACCTTTTTTTAAATCTTTGGGAGCCAGTATTATTATTGTTACCGAGAATAATAGTCTAATAACTTATGAGAACATGATATTTGTTTCATCCCAATCACAGTTCAAAGTTTCTCCTGCCTCCACTCCTCCCTGTTTAAGTCTCTGCCCCCCCCAGCCACGCCCATCTCCCCTCTACTCCCGCCCCCTTCCACTCCTGTTCCATTTTCCTTCAGTAAAGGGCAGGCCTCTCGGGGATGTCAACCAAACATGGCATATCAAGTTGCAATTAAGACTAGGCACCTTGTATTAAGGCTAGACAAGGTAACCCAGTATGAGAGTCAACCCAGTATGAGGGAAAGAGCCTCAAAAGCTGACAAAAAAAAAAAAAAAAAAATCAAACACACCGTGCTCTCACCATCAGGAATCCCACAGAAAGACCAAGCTACGCAACTGCAACAAATATGTACAGAGCCTAGGTCAGTCCTATGTAAGTTCCCTGATTATCGGTTCAGCCTTTGTGAGTCCCTGTGAGCTCCGGTTAGTCGATTGTGTGGACTCTGTTCTCCTGGTGTCCTTGACCCCTCTGACTTCTGCAATCCTTCCTCCCCAACTTAAGCAAGATTTCCCAAGCTCTGCTTAATGTTTGGCTGTTTCCATCAGTTGCTGGATGAAACTTTTCTGATGACAATTGGGCTAGACACTAATCTATGAGTAGAGCAAAATGTTGACCTTTTTTGTGGTTGGTCTTGTTTGGTTCTATTCTTGGTCTCTAGGCTCTCCATCTTCTGGGCCCTGGCCCTCCAGGCAGTGTTCAGGCTGGGTTCCCTCTCATGACATGGGACTCAAGGTGGACTAGCTATTGGCTGGCCATTTCTACAATATTTGCACCAACTTTACCCCAGCACACCTTATATGCAGAACAAATTTTAGGTTGAAGTTTATGTGGCTGGGTTGGTGTCCCAATGCCTCCACTGGAAATCTTGCCTGGATACAGGAATATGGAGTTATTCTTGATTGAAACAAGTCTTAGCTAGAGTCACCCACAGATTTCTGGGAGTTTCCATTGCACAAGGTTTCTAGTTTGTCCCCAAGAAACTCAATTGATTTAACTGGAGGTTTAACCTCAATGACTCGGACTCTGAAGTTTTTGTATCATCTTTAAGTCCCATATTTTTTGTACCTTAAATAACTTACTGAAGTACTCATAACTGCCATAAATTTATTTTTCCTTTCCATCTGGACATATTCATTCATTTTAACCTTCAAATATGAATCCTTATTTCTTAGAAATCCTTTCGTATTTTTACCCACTTACCTTCCTTTGCTGTTTCCTTTCTTAACACCATGAAACATTAGGTGCTAGATTATTGAGTAGTCACTGAAAAGCCAAGTCCATGTTTTTTTTGTTTTGTTTTGTTTTTTATCAATAGAGCAGACAGGATTAGTAAAAAAATCCAGTTTTAAAGTCAGTAACAATGGTATGGAAACTCCTTTGAAACCTATCTGTGAATTTGCCTGTCTCTGAGGAAGCCTGATGTCACACCAGGATAAGGCAAGGCCTGATTTTTACATTTGAAGCATTTAGAGGTCTAGTCAGAATCTGTATTTTCATAAGTCAGGGAAAAACCAGGATGGCCACAATCTGTTTATTATCAGTATTGTTAGCATTTCTTTTAGGCTTCACCCAACAGTCGCCTGGCAACAGCCAGGTAGACCTGGCTTGCTATAAAAGGAGCTGTTTGCCCCCTCACTCTCTCTGCCCCTCCCCCTTCTCTCCCTGACCCCTTTCTCCTTCTCTCCCCTTCCTCCTCATGCCCTCTCTCCACATATTCCTGGCCAGCCTCTCCCTTCTTCCCCTCTCCCCCTCTTCCCCCTCTCTGTCTTTCTCTGTCTCTACTCCCTTCTCAACTCCCCTTCCCAAGCCCTAACTAAACTCTACTCCACACTATGTATGCTGTTGTGTGGTTGGTACCTCAGGAGGAAGGGATGTCTCAGGATGGGCCTGTTGAGGTACCCCCTCCCACCTCACCATAGCATGATCCATAAAACATATACTTGGCTTTTGAAAAACACAACATTTATTTTTATAGCTTGTTGTAGAAGATTTTTAAAGTCCATAAAGGTCTGTAAGTTTTTGTCTGTTAATGGAAGAAGCCCCCAGGTGTGCTGTAAAATCAGGAACTTGTTATTTTTATTTACTTGCTTTATGACCCTGTGACAGAATCAGTGAGTCTGTTAAGAGGCTCTGTTATTTACCGTGTGATTCTTTGCTTATTTGATTGTTTTATTAACCAACTGATGGCTGGCAAGTAAGTGAACCTCTATTTTGGAAGGTGTTTCTTGTTGTTTTGTTTTAATTTGAGATATTTAGCTAATTAAGCTTCTGATGCTTTTAAATCTGTTGTCAGTAAACAACATCCCCACCCTTTGTAACCAAAGGTATTGTGAAGCTGTAATATTTTTAAGAAGAAAGCCTAATTTTGTTTTTTATTCATGGACAGCCTGGCCAGGAAACCCCAGGAAAGTTGGTAGTGGAGGCCTGCTCACTACTGCAGGAGAGGTAACAGAACTCTTAAACTGTCTGAAGATAGAGTCTGGGACAAGTAGGATCCACAGGGTTTAACGGTGCCCAGTGATGAAAATTTATAAGGCTGTTGTTGTAAGGGAACTGGTTTGGAGTCTCTAGGCACTCCTGGGAAGTCTGTTTGAACTCTGTCTTTAAAATGACCTCATCTTTAGTTTTTCTGGACTTTAAAAACAATATTCCTTTTTATCTTAATTATTGTCATCTGAACCACGGGCTCATATGTGGGAGCTGAGTTCAGATGAAGAACTGAGTTTCCCTAGCAGGTCGCTGGCCTTCTGAGCTCAGCTTAGCTTTGCCTAGCAGAGTCTCAAAAGCAACAGCAATGGTACTCCAAATACAACAGAATTTTACAGGAATTGGTTCCCCTTGCTGCTGTTTTTGTTTTACAATTTTTCTTATGCTTTTCCGGTACTCAACATCTAACATTACTGAGGTTCATAGTTTACATATCAAAACAGACCTGGCCTCCAGGTTCTCCCAGCATCCCCAGTCTTTACCTGACAGACTTTGCCCCCAAACCTGAACTTTCCAGCTCAGAGTCTGGACTGCCCTTCCCCCAGAGGCTCTACCCTATATAATACCTATATAATACAGACATTTTGTTGACTCTTGCTCTCCCTTCCTTTTCCTCTCCCTCCTCCTCCTCTCCCTCCTTCTCTTCTCTCTCTGAGCATGCCCTTTCTCTCTTTCTCTTCCCCCTCCCCACCTCTCTTCCCATGTGACTTCCTTGACCTCAGTCTTTGGGGCCAGTGACTTTGCCTGAGACCAGCCTCCCAATAAACCTGTATTTAATATAATTTAATCTGGTTCATTTCACCAGCAGAGAAAGTACTTTGCAACAAACTTTCTGAAAACTATGAATTATGTTCAGTAATATGTCTAACATTGATCCAAATCATTCTTACCAATTTTAACTCCAGTAAACTTTAAGTGTGATTACATAAAGAGACCTAACATTTTCAAACACCTTCAGAATTCCCACGTTCCCAGGTACTTTATTTGGCTCAGCTCTGTCTCCTCCAAGTTTACACACACTCCCTTGTTAAACCTGAAAATGCTTTGCATTGTGAGTCCATGAATGTCCTTCAAGCTTCATATTGAATGCCTCTTGCCATGGCCAATGCCTTCCTGGGCAACACAAAGACCTAGAAGGGAGGGTAATCATAGCAACATAAGAATCTGGATTAACTTCAGGAATAAACAAACTTGGTTTTTCAGCTGCTCTTTTTCTAACTACTAAAGACAGGTCTGCAAGCCACCTGTGAACAACAATTACGAAGAAAGGTAACAAGGCCTTTGACCTTAGCTGAGAGTACTCTTCTGTGTTTCCCTATCCTAGGGTCTTGTTTTGCTCCAAGGACATTCCTCCTAAATATTACCTCCCATCTACGGTTTTCCTCAGTAAAGTTCTGACATCTCCAGGGTTTGTATTTGTAGACCATCCAAACCCTGAGTATCTGTGAAAGCAGAATCACTCTAATGCCAAAACCAGATAAATGACAAAAAAAGAAAACTACAGGCCAATATTCCTGGTGAAGATGGAGAGAAAAGTGTACCTGCAAACAGAAAAGGGAATTTGGGGTAACCTAAATTTATGTTTCCTGTGCATGGTCACTCAAGATAGCTCCTGGATAAACTATCTCTTATTCCCTTTAATAGCAAAGCCATGTTTTTTGCCTTGCCAAGCATGGTACAACAATGTGTGACTCTGAGGTGGTCCAGCTAGGCTTTGTCACCCCTTTGTCATAAGCACAATCATGTTTCCATAAACATACAGGATAACTTCCAGACCCAGTGGGAAAAGATGGACTCATGGGAAGAGCTGAGAAAGTTGATCTCAAAAGCAGCAAAATAATCTGACCAAAAACACATACCCCCTAGAGTCTTAGTTACAACCAAGGCAACTTAGAAAAGAAAGTCTTTAACTGGGGACTTGAGCAGAGTTTCAGGGGAAATGCTAGTTCCTGTTGGCGGGAGGCACAGCAGCAGGCAGGCAGGCATGGTGCTGAAGGAGCAGCTGAGAGCTTCCATCCAGTCCCCAAGTTGGAAGTAGTATGGAAGTGAGACCTTGCCTGGCATGGGCTTTTGAAACCTCAAAGCCCACTCTCCCAGAGACACATTTCCTCCAACAGTTCCACCAACTAGAGACTAGGCATTGAAATATATGAGCCAATGGAGGCAATTCTCATTCAAACCACCACCCCTTATTAGCAGACAGGCAACTTTCAGGGGGGAAAAAAAGCTCTGGAATTTATGCTGAGATCCATCTTCAATAATTGTTGGTAAATTTCCTAGTTTCTCACTTATTTCTCATTTAACTGATCAAACCTGTTAAACATGGATTCTGATTTTTTTTTTTTTTTTTTTTTTTTTTTGCTTCTGTCTTGTTAACCCATTGAATGTTTGAGTTCCACTGATCTGAAAAACAGACAGATCCTAGAGCAGCCATACTCTGCTTTGGACAGATTAGGAATTGTCAATCTAGTTAAAATATGTACGTTTTGGTTATTTTAGGATAGTTTATTTCAAATGTCAACTTTATTAGGCTAAACTGTGTTCCTGGTTCCTTAATTTTAGTCATATTACCATATCAGATGTTAATGTTATGCCAAATACAGAGGCTAAAAAAACATATCTGAGTCACAATAACTAACAGTTTTGGAATGGTCCAAGAGTTGCTCTTTTAATGGCCTTTACTGGCTATTCCTCTCCAAAGAGGACTGTTATCCTGCTCACTACACAGCCACATCTACATCAGATCCTAGCTATAAGGGAGTTTGTAATATTATAAAATGATATGTGCCCCTCCCATGAACACAACATATGATACAACGCTAACAGAATGAACATGAGAATTCATGAAACAAAGCAGGATCTGCATAAAATGATTGGAAGTTCAGCACCATGGAGCAATTGTAATGTAGCTCGAGAGGTAACTTAGGCTAGTTATCGGCCTCTAGAACAACAAATTGCCCACCTCAAGTGCCAGAACTGACTTTTTAAGACTAATAGACTTTTAAAAATCTTTTGAAATCTGCTAACTTAGTAGAACACTAGCTTCCACCAACTCCAAAGCTAAGAGAGTCATCAGGTAGAGCATCCTGGACATATAAAGAAGCTTCCCCCTTCATGTTATACATACCTCTATGATGCACCCACTAATTTACTTTAAACTTAGCTTCATTTGTGACATGTTCGTTCTGCAAAAGAGTAAAACTTAATAAAACTGCTTCGCATTGGAACATGAAATTTGAAGTAACTAAAATCCATGTTCATGAGACATGATCACTCAAACAGGGTCCCAGAAAAAAACTCTTATTCCAATTTTTTAAAATTGTAAACAAATACAGACATATATCAAAAAGATTACCCACCACGACAACGTTGGCTATATCTATATCCCTGAAATACAGGAAAGGTTCAATACACAGAAGTCAACAAAGGAAGCAAATGATATAAATATATTTAAAGACAAAAATAGATAATCATTTAAATAGATACAGACAAAGCCAACATGCCTTCATGCTAACAGACCGAAAGAATGGAGCACTAGAGGAATAATAATAATATTATTATATAAATAATAATATATGTTATTATACCTTAATATAGTAAAAGCTATATAGAGGAAATCAAGATGGAGCTGGAGAAAGCAGACCTGGATCCTGATGGCTGTAATTGGCAACAAGTAGATGGGAATATTTTAAGGGTTTCTGTAGGTCATTTTATCTCATATAGAAGGGCAGTTTGTCTCTGAATATTTGGATATATGAGCCTGTATGAAAAGTTACCAGGCCTTGGAATGATGTTTGTGCGGGTTGGTAGTGGGCGGGAGGAATGAACCCCATGGGAAGGGAATCTCGTGTAGAGTGTAGCTCACAGACTGAGTGAGAGTCTATGCGCACAGCTCCACACCAGAGCAGTGTCCGAGGAGTAAGACTGCAGGGGCCAATAAAGGGATAAGTAATTTCCTTAGATGCTTCTCATCCATTCGATATTCCTCAATTGAGAATTCTTTGTTTAGCTCTGTACCCCATTTTTTAATAGGATTGTTTGATTCTCTGGAGTCTAACTTCTTGAGTTCTTTGTATATATTGGATATTAGACCTCTATCAGATGTGGGATTGGTAAAAATCTTCTCCCAATCTGTTGGGAAACAACTCACAGACCATATGAAGCTCAAAAAAAGAAAGGCCAACAAGGGGAAGCCTCAGTTCTTCTTAGAAAAAAAAAAAAAAACAAGTGTATAGCACCCACTCAGAGTGGGGTACACCTAGATCTTAAATCATTAATAACTCAAGAGCTAAGAAGATAGCCTTGTGGCAATTTTTGGTGTTTAAAAATCATTGTGTTTAATATATACACGCCAAGAAAACTTTGACTATTTCCATGTTACGTTTTGTTTTACATGTACTTTATGCTTATGGTAACTAGTAAGATTTCAATGCATACTATCCAACCTTTAAAAAATTCAAGTACTGACAAACATATGTTCATATAGTTTTATGCAAAAATGCTTTTTAAAATCTGTACATATATCTTTATTTTTTAAAAAATAAAGTTTAAGGAAAAAATAAAAAATAAATTTAAAAAAAGACTTAAGCAATTCTTTTTTAATAATTCCTGCAACAGGTGGTGCACCAACTAATTCACTAAAAGGTTACGGCTATCAGCCTAAGAGAGAAAAAGTTTTATTTTCTAAGAGGGGTCCAGTGCCTAGTTGAGTCATGTGATGCCTCAAGCTTGGGAACCTTATACAAAAGAAACACAAAGGCAGTCTCTGCTGGCAGGCTGTGGGTGTCCTGCAATGAAAAGGCAGACGACCATAAACATAGAGAAAGAAAGATTAGAAACCATTTGATTGTTTGACAAAATTGTTTTCAAAAACTAAAAGGCTTATTTGTTTGTTTTAAGATGGTAGAAAGAATTAATGTACAAGTCAAGTTTGTTTAAGAGAGTATAGAACTCACCCAAATCACGTGGGAATTTTCACCCGAGGTTCAGAACTAAGAAGTCTGTACAGCAGACAGAGTGAATGCAAGCATATATTAGGGAAGTTATTAATAAATGAAGATCTGATGCAGACTGAGAACTGGACAGGTTGAAATACTCTGGAGTAAGGTCCTGGTTTTAGAGTATTGTTTAGAGAATGCATTAATTGGTGTTTTGTTTGTTTTAAACATGGTATATAGAATTAATGATCAAGTCAAGTTTGCTTGTTTGTTTTTAATTAGAAGAGGAGATTACAGAGTTTACCCGAATCATGTGAGAATTTTCACCCGCAGTTCAGAATTAAGATAGAAGTCCGTACAGCAGACAAAGTGAATACAGACATATATTAGGGAAGTTGTTAATAAATGAAGATCTGATGCTGCAGACTGAGAGAAGGACAGATTGAAATACTTTGGACTAAGGTCCTGGTTTTACAAATGGCTTTCTTATTGATTTGTAAGTGAGAGTAAGTTGGTTTGATTTGTGAATTGCCCTGATAAGGCTACTTGGCTCATCAGATGCACACTAATGAAGTTTTATGAGTATCTTAATTATTTATATTGTTTCAAAATGGGTATGATGTTGAGTTTTGTGTTTATATTATTTTTCTGGGAAAGAATACAAGACACAAGATATTCTAGTTGACAACTAAGGAACTTGCTATTTTGGGAGAAAGGTTTTGTCTTTGTGTTTTTAAAAACTGTGATTTGGCTCTATGTGGTCTCCAGAGTTATATGAATTAAATTTAATATAGGTAGACCACCTGAAAATCTAATTTGAAGAGGATCAAACAAAATATTTTTCGATACTAAAATGTTTTCTGTTGAGTTTTATATATATTACAGAATGTACAACTATGGTGAAGCTTGTCATCAGAATGTTAAGCTGGCCTAATTCCAGACATCAGAGACTCCAACAATTGTCAGTGTGGCTTTCCCTCTGAGGCCTGGCCAACTCATTCCTCACTCCCCTTCTAACTTCTCAGTGCCCATATATTCAACTTGAAGAAGCTATGAAGAGTCGTCGCCCAGTTCCCCGGACTTTCGAGAATGAAAGTGGTTATTGTAAGTTTGTTTTATGAAGGATCTAGAAATTGTCATAATCTTACAGGGAGGAATTAGCCAGATTGAATTATACAGCCATAATCTTCTTTTGGTAACTAAGTTAAAGTCATATCTTCACTGGTAGAATCTTTCTAATTGATACAAAGTTAAAGTTATAATCTTTTACAGTGCTATAAAATTTATTTGATAAATATTTAAGGTTTGTATACTGTTTTTAGTTTATTAAATAATACTTGTTAAGGTCTAGATAATAAACTCATGGTTCTGAATCAATAAAAATATGTTTTTTGAGATATTTCAATTTTAAAATGGCCAAGAGTATTCAAACAGTTCAGAAATGCTTTTTATACTTAGATGGTTTTCAAAAACATCAGAAATCAATAAATTATGACATTTAATGTTATTTATCTTTTGTTGAGACATATCTGATCCTTGCAGTTCCCCTTTGGTGGAATTAATAAAGAAATTGAGCATCTCTACCTCAAGGTGAGGTATACTTTGTGGCTAGTCAGCCACTGGGCAGAAACTGCCTATTTCATCCACAGACTAATACTGTACAGAAAGGAACACTTTATGCAGAATAGTCAACTGATAATCTTTGCTGAACCAAAATTATTAGCCCTTCAAGATTTCTGCATTCCAAGGTCTGTCAGTGATCCTGGGCCAGAAGGCCAAAGACTTACTCTCACATGTTGCTAACAGGGGTCTGCTAGTGGAGATTTGTCTCTACAACCACTCTCAGCTCTAGAAACCGTGTTAGGCTTCCTATGTTTTTTTGATATTTGGTCATTCTCAGATTTCTGATGGAGTTGAAGACTAATTTAGTATTATAATATAACCAAGATGATTAACTTTAAGAAAAAAATAGTGATTTAGAATATTTTCAAGTGGTAGTAGTTGTACACAGCTTATATTTAAAGGTAAAGTTTGTTTTTGTTTTTTAAGTAAACAAAAAAGGTGATATGTAGATTTATGTTAAGTTGACACATAATTGGACAGTGGATAGGTAGGCAGGGAAAAGGTAGGAAAACGTAACAGGAACAGAGATTGAGGGAGGAAATCAAGATGGAGCTGGAGAAAGCAGACCTGGATCCTGATGGCCGTAATTGGCAACAAGTAGATGGAAATATTTTAAGGGTTTCTGTAGGTCATTTTATCTCATATAGAAGAGCAGTTTGTATTTTTGTTTATTGGATTAATCTTATTGTCTAGAAGGTTTGTGGATTGAGAATTGAATATATAAACCTGTATTAAAAAGTTTAAAAAAAGTTATATATGATAAAGTCACAACCAATATCATCCTAAATAAAGAAAAAAATTGAAGCCGTACCATGTGAGTCAGAAATAAGACAGAAAAGTCTACTAGCCCCGCTTCTTTTCATTATTGTGCTTAAACCATGACCTAGATCAATAAGGCAAGATAAGGAAATCAAAGGGATACAAATACAGAAGAAGTCAAATGATCCCTATTTATAGATGCCACGATCCTACACATTAGAGACCCCAAAATTCTACCAGAAAACTTTTAGACACAATAAACAAATTCAACAGTGAGTCAAGATACAGAATCAACTTGCACAAATCAATGACTTTCCACACACCAACAACAAACATACAACAAAGGATGTTATGGATACACTCCTATTCAGAATACCCTCAAAAATATCTAATAATATACCTAATCAAGGAAGGGAAAGACCACCACAGGAAAATGTTTAAAACTCAAGGGGGGGGGACCAAAGAATGAAAAGAAAGCCCGTGTTCTTGGAGTGGTAGAATTAACATTGTATGAAAATAATCATTTACAAAAAGCTATTACAGATTCTATGTAATAGCAATCAAAAGTCCCCACCGATTATTCAGAGAAATAATTATTCAGAAAAAGAACTATCCCATAATTCATACTAAACCCCAAAAGACCAAAGATAACCAAAATAATTCTGAACAGGAAGAATGATACTGGAGGAATTACCATTCCAGATCTTAGGGCGATTGCAGAGCCAATGTAATAAAAACAGTATGGTCTGGCACAAGAACAGAGAGTAGACTGGGAAACAAAATTGAAGACACAGACAAGATTACATGTAAGTTTAGTCTCTTAATATTTAAAAAAAGATGCCAGAAAGACACTGGAGAGAAAAAAAAGTAGTACAAATAGTACTAAGACAACTTTATGCCCACATGCAGAAGAATCCAATTAGATCCATGTCTGTCATCTCGCCTGAAAACCAATTTCATGTGACCAAAGATAGCAAACACAAAATCTGAAACAAACTCTAGAAAAAAACACAGGCAGTGCCGTACATGAAGAAGCTGTAGGAAAGGACTTTCTGAATAGGACTCCCTTTGCCCAGGAACCACGGGAAGCAAGGACAAGTGGGGCTTCATAAAACTAAATGTTTCTGCAAAACTAAACAAAAACAAAACAAAAAATAAGTAAAATAAATATTCAACTGGGTGAAGAGAAAGAGCATAGAATGAGAAATAATCTTTGCCAACTAAACATCTAACAGAAGATTAACATCCGTTAAGCCCCATGCGGGACTTAAAAAAAAACAAATATTCAGAAAGGAACAGCCAACCAACCCATTCTAAAGATGGGCATAGATCCTAGACAGGGAGTTCTCAAAAGACAGAAAAAATGGTTAAGAAACATCCCAAAGTTTTTCATTGTTCCTAGAAATTAGGAAAATGCACATCAAACAACTTTGAGATTTCATCTTATTCCAGTCAGAATAGTGAGGATCAATAAAACAACAGACAGAAAATGATGGAGGTAACATGGAGAAAGGGGGCGCTCACTTACTGTTGGTAGGATTGCAAACTGCCCAAGCCACTGTGGAGAATGCTTAAAAGCTAAAAATAAATGTACCATATTGGGGCTGGAGAGATGGCTCAGCAGTTAAGAGCACTGACTGCTCTTCCAGAGGTCCTGAGTTCAAATCCCAGCAACCACCTGGTAGCTCACAACCATCTGTTATGAGATCTGATGCCCTCTTCTGGTGTGTCTGAAGACAGCTACAGTGTACTTATAAATAAATAAATAAATAAATAAATAAATAAATAATCTATCTTTTTTTTAAAAAGGTACCATATTACCCAGGTCTATCTAACTCATTGATACAGGGCCTGATCTCTCACCCTCACAAACCAGAGTATACTCAGCCATGTTATTGCAATTGCCAGGAAATAGAAGTATCCTAAATATCCTCCAACTGAGGAATGGATGACTATTTGTCTATGGAGGGAAATTAAAGCATGGACTTTACAGATTAAATGGATACAAATTAAATGGATTGAACTAGAAAAGATTATGTTGGTAGAGGTAACCCAGACCCAAAACACAAAATTCTTACGTGCTAATGGAGGATCCTATTAGAAGTAGGATCCTCCTTCAGAAGTAAATGTAGTCTTCACCCCACATCCAGTACATTTCTCCTTACAACAGTTTTTACTGCAGAAAACCACAACCAAGCAAACTGCAGACTTGAGGGTCTTAGTCCCAAAGGACGCATCTACATCTAAGGGTCTGAGATCATTATGGAAAAGGAAGAGGGAAGATTATGAAAGCCAGAGAAACAGAAAGTTTTCTGTGAGGTTGTGTTGCCTAGTAATATCAGATGCAATACTAATGAAATCTGACTACAATGACTGCCTAACATTCTGACATGGATGGGAGAAATCCCTATGAGTCCTCAACTCCATACAAAGAACTACACGCAACTAAGAAATGATGAAAAAAGATGAAACAGTCTTCCCCAGGGAAGCACACGGTTGGCTATCCATACGATATGCTCTAAAATAATACTACAAGGAACACTATACAGGCTGAGCAGGGTGTATGTATTATACATAATACATAAGATCATACCATACAGAAAACTTAATTGAAATAGTAAATTATTTTGTCATATGAATAGAATTTTTAAAACTATATACCAATTAGCATTCTAATTGGTTTTTATAGTGAGTAATATGTGATAGAAATTGTATTTCTCTTGAAATAGTCTGAGAATATTATTATAAAGTTAGTTTAGGGGCTGGAGAAATGGCTCAGTGGTTAAGAGCACTGACTGCTCTTCCAAAGGTCCTGAGTTCAATATCCAGCAACCACATGGTGGCTCACAATCTGATGCCCTCTTCTGGTGTGTCTGAAGACAGCAACAGTGTGTGCACTCATAAAAAAAATAAAGAAATAAATCTTTGAAAATATATAAATAAAGTTAGTTTAGAATCATAGTCAATTAAAGACATTTACTTATTTGTAAACGTAAATGTAAAAAGCACTTTTGCCTGGATAGCCTTTCAGGAAAAAAAGATTAAAGTTGGATCACTGTAGAAAAACTAGAAAGGAGAATATTGTTATTTTTCTCATTGTCTGAATCTAGCAGACAAAAAAAAAAAAAAAAAAAACAAAAGAAAGGCATTTCTCTTCTGCCATTTTCACTTCACATACCTATCTAGTCTCTTCTATCTCCCAGCAATTTTTTCATACTTATCAAATCCAAAGTATCTCCTTCTCTGATCTATGACAATCAGACTCATATTCGAGAACCCCCAGGGTTAGAGTCCTTTCCTCCCTAGGCATTGAGTCTGTGGTTACTTTTCCTTTCAGAGACCACACATAAAAGCTATCCTGATGTCATTATGAATTTCATTTCTATAATATTAAAATAGCACACCCAAATTCCCCACATTTTCCCCCAGAATATAGCCTGGTGGGTCACCCTGAACTCTCCATCCATACCTTTCCCTAAACCCAGGCTCCACATCCAGTGTCTGGCCTAGTCTTAACTATCCCAGTCCGAGCCTCTGTGAACCTCTAGGCTTCCACCATACACGACCCACCAATACATGCAATTACAGAGGTTCCTTCTGTTTCTCTTCTAACCATTCTACCAAGAACTTCCCATTACTTCTCCCAGATCTTACAAAGTTGGACAACCACAGAGGCACACACATACACATGAACTACTACTACAGCATCAACACACTGCTGTCCTTGTATGCAGAATAAACATATGTCAGGACAGCGGAGCACACAGACATATTAGTAAACATGAAATATGGAAGTGTAGACACCGACAGGGCTAAGGAATGGGACCGGGGCCGCGAGAGAAACCGGAATCGCAACCCGGGCTGTGAAAGGCGGCGAGACCAAGACAGGTCCCTGAGCAGAGACTGCCCGGAGCAAAGACCGAGACAGGGACAGTGGGAGAGCCCAAGACAGGGACAGAGACCGAGGCCAGGACCGGAAGGACCGCAGCAAGAGCAGAGAGAGCCCTCGGGACCTGAAGCCTGAGGCCAGGACCTCTGAGGGGGCCCTGGTGTAGCACAGGCTTAGAGTCCATTGCACTAGGGGCTGGTGACAGGACCGCTGGTGTGGACAAAGACCTGTGTCAGCTATTGTCGTATATAGGCTCAGCCTGGCAAAGGCCCCTTCAAAAGTCAAGTGCATAAAATGAGTTGAGCAAAGAGTTTTTGAAATAGCTATGAACTTACATGCAGGATATAATATTCCGGACTTCAGGAATGACTGTAATTTTGTGTATAGTGGTTTGTTATGAAATTTCCCAATTTTACAATTCTGATTTTTAAAAACGTTTCCATTTAAAATTAGAGAAATGGGGAGACGTGTACAGAAGCATATTGCTTTTTTCAGATTATAAAGTTTTTTCCAATAACTTACCTGGTGTAAGTTTTAAGGGATTTTCAGTGGACCTTAGAGCTAGCTTTCCCCGTATAGCCATTTCTGCTTCGTCTATACAGGGGCTCTCAGTGCTGTCCTGGTCGGAAAGCGCTGTTGCGAGGAGAGGGGGAGCTGGTGGGGGCGGTGCACAATTGCAGCTATGGGAGAACAGCCTTCTGAGGCCTGGCTCCCAGCAATGCATCACCTTAGAAGTTTATTCAGAACATAATTAGAAATAATCTGTCCTAGTGGAAATGGTTCCGTTTTAAATAACAATTTCTTTTTAAATGAGCATCCGTGTAGGACTTACTAGTAGAACTCTGCCCACGGATGTAGAAGTACATCCTCAAACACAGATATACCAAAACAGCAGCACGCATGAACATACGAGGGTGGCATGCACTGAGAAAGTACAGTGCATGTACTTTCAGAAAGTACTGAGCCTGGACGTACAGTTGCAGCCTCGCACAGGAATACACTAGGACGGCCCACACACATGCGCATTAGCACTGGGAGAAGGGAAGGACTACCACGGCAATGCGACTGGATTGACTAGAACACATGGATATGCTAGAACCACAGCACACAGGACCGTACTAGCAGCACTTGCGGATAGACTAAAAAAGCAGTGTACACACACACACAGGAATGTTATATGTTTTGAATCATTTTATTATACTCTGAGTTTTAAATTATTTCTGAGATTATAATTTAAATTACATTTCTCCTTTCCCTTCCAAACCCTTTTACAGGCTCTTTCCTTCAAATTCATGGCCTATAGGTGATCTGGTGCAGAACAACCAGCCCCCAGAACAGGCATTATTATGATTGAGCAGGTATATTTCAGAATATTTGTGTCTTGGGATTAGTCGTGCTCTGATGAAACATTATGACCAAAAACAAGTTGAGAAGAAAAGAGGTGGTTTGGTTTGGTTGGTTTGGTTTGGTTTGGTTTGGTTTGGTTTGGTTTGGTTCGGTTCGGTTTGGTTCGGTTCGGTTCGGTTTGGTGAGGCTTTTGGTTTTTACATATTCACTTTACACTCCAATCACTGCCCCTGCCCCTTGCCTATCACCCACTCCCGCCGTTCTTCCCCCATCCTTTTCCCCTTCTCCTCTGAGCTGGTGGGAGCCCCCCCAGGTATCTCTTCTCCACCCTGGCACTTCGAGTCTCCGCTAGGCTAGGTGCTTCATCTCCAACCGGGGCCAGACAAGGCAGCCCAGCTAGTAGAACATATACCCCACACACGGGCAACAGCTTTTGGGGTAGCCCTATTCCAGTTGTTCAGGACCCACATGAAGGTCAAGCTTCACATCTGCTACCTATGAACAGGGAGGCCTGGGTCTAGCCCATGTGTGCTCTTTGGTTGGAGGTTCAGACTCTAGAGCTCCAAGGGTCCAAATTAGGTTACTCTGTTGTTCCTGTGGAGTTCCTATCCCCTTCGGGCCCCACAATTCTTCCTCTTATTCTTCCATAAAAGTCCCAAAGCTCCATCCAGTTTGGCTGTGGGTGTCTGTATCTGTCTGAGTCAGCTACTGGGTGGAGCCTCTCAGGAAGGACGATATGCTCATAGGAAGGACAGAGAACATTAAAAGTGTTAGGGATGGGTGCTTGTCCTTGGGATGTGTCTCAAGTTGGGCCAGTTATTGGTTGGCCATTCCCTGAGTGTCTGCTCCCTCTTCCATGCCTACATTACTTGTAAACAGAATAAATTCTAGTTTGAAAGATTTGTGGGTGGGTTGGTGTCTCTATTGCTCCACTGGAGTTCTTGCCTGCCTACAGGAGGTGGGCTCTTCAGGTTCCACATCCCCACTGCTGTGAATCTTAGTTAAGGTCATCCCCATTGATTCTTGGGAACCTCCCCTATCTCTGGTCTGTTTCATTCTGTATATGTCCCACATCCCCACCCCTGCCAGCTGTAGACTTCCATTCATTTTCATGGACTTCTAGCCATCTCTCCTGTCCTTCAGTATACCTGATCCTGAATCCCCTATTCTCCCCTCCTCCATGTGCCTCCCTCCATCAGCTTCTTATGACTATTTTATATCCCCTTCTAAGTGAGATGCAAGTTCCCTTGCTTCTTACTTCTTGCTTAGCTTGTTTGTGGAATGTAGCATGGACCTGTATTTTATGGCTAATATCCACTTATAAGTGAGTAGAGTGCATGCCCTTCTGGGACTGGGTCACCCCACTCAGAATATTTTCAAGTTCCAGTCTGCAAAATTCATGATGTCTTGGTTTTCAATAGCTGAATAGTATTATATTGTGTAGATGTACCACGTTTTCCTTATCCTTTTCAGTTGAGGAACATCTAGGTTGCTTCTAGTTTCTGGCTATTATAAATAAAGATGTTATGAACATAATTGGGCAAGTGTGTTTATGAGATGTTGGAGCATTAGAGATGTTGCTCTTTGTAAATTTTGGATATTAGCCCTCTGTCATATGTAGGGTTGGTGACAATCCTTCCTCAGTCTGTGGGTTGTGCATTTGTTCTAAACAGTGGCCTTTACCTTACACTTCATGAGATCCCATTTATCAATTATTGATCTTAGAGCCTAAGCCATTGCTGTTCTGTTCAGGAAATTTTTTCCTGTACCAATGTGTTCAAGGGTATTTCCTACTTTCTCTGTGAGATTTAACATATCCAGTTTTACGATGAGGTCCCTAATCTACTAGGATTTGAGTAATGATTATGATATGATATGTTATAATATGATAATTATAGATTTGTTTTCATTCATGTGGACCTCCAGTTAGTCAAGCATCGTTTGTTAAAGATGCTTTTTTTTTTTTTTTTTTGGCATGGTTTTGTCTTCTTTGTCAAAAATTCCACAAAATTTACCTAGTAAATATTTGATTCCATTTAGACTGTTCTAAACATTTTCTGGAACCAAAATTTTCTGGTTTCTTCTTTGAAACCACCTTGACTTATAAAATGAGATTCTGAGGAAGGTGACTATAAACATCTAAAAACTTAGCGGTTAAAAGGTCAATTAAAAATGTTAACTCCATTTTTACACAGAGAAAAACACATGTTAAGAGATTAACCATAAAATGCAAAATGTGATCAACAGCATTTATTGTCCCTTTTGAGGAATTGAAGAGTCGACGACATCACTTCAGAGACACAGACTGGTAGTAACTTACACACTACTTCATGCTTTCCATGTCCATGATAAGTTCCCACTCTTATCAGTCATGGTACAAACACTCTGCAACATTTAACATGTAACATCAGTTTTAGTTTGCATGCACTGGGCAACACCTGCAGGCACTGCACTTCAGTGTTTGTAAACTTGAGCACACCCATGAAGAAATGAAATGCTAAAAGCTGCATGAGTGATTAGTGAACTATGCATCACTTTAGTACAAAGTCTAATCCACCATGAGAGCACATTAACGTTACTTTATTAAACTCATTAACAAGTTTCATTTGTTGAAATGACTCCTCTTTTGTAAAACATAAGGGCATTTCCTATGAGACTTGTATTTTAACTCAGTACTTATTCAAGCAAGTTTAAATAAAAAGTAACAAGAACGTCTCATTTTTATCTTCAGGGTAGCTTATTTGGAGAATAAAACTTTACATAAGCGCACGCGCGCACACACGCACACAAAAGGAAAGAAAAGAAAGATTGCAGTGATTATGGTATACAAGAGGCACAAATCCCAGGAAGAACTTTAATTTTGCTCCCTCTAGGATAAGTTCTTTTAGAAATGAAGGATAATGAGGCTCCTTAAGGTATGTGAAGAAACAGTAATGGCTGCCATGATTGTTAGGTATCTTTAAAAGTAGCTCTAAAAATCATCTGATGATCCAAATGTCACAAGCATATGACAAATTTCAGGTTTCTGACACTGCAACGCTGGATGTGATGCAGACAAGAAAGCTATTTTCTGGTGTTTTGATGTCTTATTCTTGATGTTCAAGCAGAAAGTATCTACCTTCATTTGATGCAATAAGCTGGTCTATGGAAACTTGCAGAGATGAAGGAAATCCCAAGTTACATGTACACAAATACACACAAATGGCACCATATAATATATACAGCAAATAAAACAGTTAAATACAATTTAAAACTCTCCAGCCACTGCTTACACAGTGCCAAGTCTAATCATAAGGTCTTTTTTTCAATGATGACACAATCTATTTGCTTAAAGGTAAAATCCCAATACTACCCATTTCTTTACGAATTAAGACACTGACCTGAATCCAAGTTAAACAAACATATAACAAATATTAAGGTCAGTAAAATAGATTCAAGTCATTGCAATTTCATTTTATACTTGATACATTTTTTATTCTACCCAGGATCAATTTTACTTCAGCATGAGTGTTATACTAAAATGTAACTTTACATTTTAAATTTAAAGTATTACCTTTATTGAGTTTTCAATTTTGGAAAGATTTAATCTAGTATTTTATATGTATATATATATCTATGTATCTATGCCTTAAGAAAAATAAGGAGTCAGAATAATCAGCATGAGCTTTTCCATAGTCTTAATTCCCAGCCTATTTCTTTCCTTGCAGTATTTTACTTTTATTACTTGAAATGCCATAGCAAATTATCGAGACCATATCTTTTGGATCACCCAATCACAGAAGCTAAATCTCAAATGCTATTCTGAAGAAGTGTGGAGTAAATAATTTTGGTAATCTGTAAGATGGTTGCATGCAGTGTATACTGTATTATAACAGCACCAAACCCTTTATAAAAACCAAACACTCCTTCTTCCTGCTTGATAGTATTTATACAGTCTCTCATTCCCTCATACTGTGTATTAATTGGAAGTACTTCATAACCAAGGTCTGTGTTGTCAATTATTGTGCGTGTTCCTTGAATATGAAGACGATGCAGAACTGTTTCCAGTGGGTAAAGTATAACGTCAGAGCAAAGGCTGGCAGCAAAGTTAGCAATAAGTTCTGGAAAATAAGCATCCAACATATTCTGCATGGGGCTAGTGCTCTCAGCTAGGTGGCTATTGTAAGTCTTTCTCTTCAGAATTAGAAGGACAATCTTCTGAATGATGGAGCTGATGACGTAATGAAGAACTCCATGCAGCACTGTTGGGAAGATCAATGAAAACAGTGGGAGAAGGCGTTTGCTGTGAGGCACTCCCAAGCCTATCACTCGTCCAATTCCTTCTTTAACACATTCCAGGATGCCAGTATTATCTCGGATTATCTCACTCTGAAACAAAAGTGATGAAAAAGGTATAATTTTATTTAAAAAAAAAGATGCATTTGTTTCATGTATATGGTTGTTGTCCTCCATGTATGTCTTTGCACCATGTGTGTTCCCTGCCTTCAGGATCCAGAAGGGGTCAGCAGATCCCCTGGAACTCAAGTGCTGAGAACTGAACCCTGGTCCTCAGAAAGAGTCATTGGTCTATTTACCACTAAGCACTCTCCCCAGACCCATCGACTTAATAATTTTTAAAATAATTTGCCATAGAAAATAAATACTATTAGGTCCCTCTAAGATAAATGCATTCACTAAAGAAAAAAAAAAATCCATGATTTGCCAACTTCAGCTATGAGATTGGATTAGCATTACATTCTTTTTCAAAACAAATACAATAAAGAGCAATGAGCAAGACATAGTCTACCTCCAACCACCTACAAGTCCCTTTGGCTTGTCACCCAAATATGTAACACTTTTTACCTATTCCCCCTCCAACAGAACCCTACCATGCCATAACCAACCTTTCCATCCAGGTGAATCAAGCTCCACACTTCAGGTTTGGACCAGGAAGCACATCTTGTTTACCATCCCAGTCCCTTCAACAAGAGTCCCTAACTCCTTTCTACCCAAGCCATTTCCGACCTCTAGGACAAACCTGCCCTGACATCCCTGCTTTTACCTCAACCTACTCAGTCCTGATCAGACTTAGAACTAACCAAAGAAAAGAAATCTACATGACCATATCTCATGGCAAAAATTCCAAAATATGAAAGATCAAGCCAGTATCTTCTCTCTAAAACCTACCTGTCATATATAAATATTTGCTAAAGCAAATTACCTAGGTAAACTCAAGGATTCAGAATTTAAAAGAATAATCATAAAATTCATCAAAGACTTCAGAATTTAAAGAAGACACAAAGAAACAACTCAATGAAACTGAGGAGAAAGAGATTAAAGAAAATAAACACCTTAGTGATACGCAAGAAATACAAACATAAGGCTGACAGAAATGACTAAGTCAATCCAGGATGTGAGAATAGAATTCAAAAAGGAGATAGCATCTCTGAAGAAGACTGTAGCTAAAAAAACTCACAGGAAAGTCTTAATAGTAGAACAAACCAAAAAGAACATAGAATATCAAAGCAGAATATTTTTTAAAATGTTAAACACAGAGAAGGAACATACCAGAAATGTGGAACACCATGAAACAAACTAAACCTACAAATTATAGGCAAAGATGAGAAAAAAATCCCAAATTACAGGTGTAGATCTGATCTTCAACAAAATCACAGAAGAAAACTTCCTCTAAAGAAAGACACCCACATACAGACATAAGAAGCATACAAAATACCAAAGAGACAGGAGGAGAAAAGAAAATTAGTTAAAAGACAGAATACATGAAAAAGAAAGTATATTGAAAGCTGCATAAAAAAAAAATGCAAGTCACATATAAGGAAAAATACATCTGAATAACAACTCAGTAGAAACCCTGACAGCCAGAAGACTCAGGAGAAACCCATTCCATATTCCCAGTCTTAAAAGATTATAATTGACAACCTATACTAATATACCCAGCAAAACTATCTGTCATAATTGAAGGAAACTTTCCATGATATAAATATACTAACCATGTATATCCAACAAACCAAACCTAAAAAAAATACAAAAATCAATATGTGGTGATTTGAATGTGCCCCATAGGTACATATGTTTGAATGTTTTGCCCCCAGTTGGTGGAACTTTGGAGGAAAGATTAGGATGTGTGGCCTTGTTAAAGGAGCTGTGTTACTGAGTGTAGGCTTTAAGGTTTAAAAATGTCAGGCTCATTCTTTTTCTCCCTTTGTCTGCTACCTACAAATGAAGATGTAAAGCTCTCAGCTACTAGTCCAGTGCCCAGACCTGTTTTCTTCCTGTTATATCTATCATGGACTAGTCCTCTCAAGCTATAAGAGAGCCCCTAATTAAATGCTTTCTTCTATAAGTTGCCTTGGTCATAGTGTCTCCTCACAGCAATAAAATAGTAACTAAGACACTATATTCCAAGATGAGTAGAAAAATCAGCATAGCAGGGAGTGTGGAAAGAAATACAACGTCATAATTATCAAAATACATAATACTGAGAACACAAACAACACCAAAAATCAACATTACAGTGACCACAATTAACATACCCATTAAAATTAGTACTAACTTTAAATGTCATGGCCTGAATTCTCCAAACAAAAGACACAGGCTAACTGAATAGAGCAAGAAACAAAAATCCCTGTATCTCTTGTATACAGGAAACACATCTTAGCTTTAAAATAAGCACCATCTTAGAATAAAGAATGAACGAAAATACTCCAATCGAATGGGACCAGAAAACTACGTTCTAATCAAGGAAATAGTTAATAAAGAGTGCATTACTATCCTAAACATACATGCACCAAACTCTGGGGAACCCAATTGATTAAAAATATATACAACTGTATTTAAAAACAAATTAACATCACTCCATTAATAGTAGGTGATTTCAATGTTCTCCAATAAACAGGTCATCTGAATGAAAAACAGAGAAACATCAGAATCAATTGACATCACTCATCAAATGGACTTAGGTGATGTCTAAAGAATATTCCACCCAAACACCAAACAATACAATCTACTCAGCAGCACAAGGAAGGTTTTCTAAAACAGACCACATCCTGACATACAAAACAAATCCTTACAAACTCAAAAACCACCCCTTGTATCCATTCTGCCCATAATACAACTTAAAATTTGATATCAAATAAAAGTTTAGTAATTACACATTCGTGGAAATTAAACAATTCATTAATGATGAGTTAAAGATGAAATCAAGAAAGAAATGAAAAATTTCTAAGAACGAAATGAAAACACAACGTAACAAAACTTCTGAGTCACACTAAAAACTTCCTAAATAGGACTTCATTTGCCCCAGAATTGACAGGATGGACTTGATAAAATGTTCTCAACAGATAAAGAAACAATTAGGAGAAGCCCATAGAATGGAAGAAAATTTTTGTAAGCTACACATTTGGCAAAAGATGTGTAGCTGCAAAGCACTCTACCTGAAACCTGAACAGAGATCTCAAAAGAAAAAGAAGAGGGGAAGGAGTGGCTAAAAAATATCTCAAAAACTGCTCATTGCTCGTTCTCACCTTACTGGCTGTGTAACAACTGTTACTATAGTTAACTCCTCCTAAAGCATCGTTTCAGCCTATAATAATGGAAGTTAGTATAAAATGTCATGTATACAGTTGTTCTGTAGCAGCTTCCTCTGAGACTGAAACATTCTGTGATGGTTTGTATATGCTCAGCCCAGGGAGTGGCACTATTAGGAGGTGTGGCCTTGTATAAGGGAGTGTGTCATTGTGGAAGTGGGTATTACAAACATCCTCTTAGCTGCCTGGGAGTCAGTCTTCTCATAATGATGAAGTTCTCCTTCAGATGAAGATGTAGAACTCTCAGCTCCTTCTGTACCATGCCTACCTGGATGCTGCCACGTTCCTGCCTTGATGATAATGGACTAAACTTCTGAACCTGTAAGCCAGCACCAATTAAATGTTGTCCTCATAAGAGTTGCCTTGGTCATGGTATCTGTTCACAGCAGTAAAACCCTAACTGAGACACATTCTATCCTGCAGGAAGCACCTAAAATAAGAAGGTAAATGATCCAAAGTATCTTCAGGAGTTCCTGAAACTGGCCAGATTCACTAGTCACTGTGATTAAACTGTTTTTATAGTTAGGAGAGAGTTTTGCCAAGCCACACAGGAAATTCTACCCACAATTCATAACTAGTACAAGGAAAAAAATAGAAGTCTGTAACACCAGACAGAGTGCATAACAGATGTATATTAGAGAGTTATTAATAAACAGAAGTCTGAAGCTCCTGGAAGAGAGCCTAACAGATAAATGGTATATTTTGGTCTCCAGTAGGCTCATATTCTTTCTAGCATAGGCTCCATAGGAATTTTAGGTTGATTTCCTGGCATGACAGATTAGTGAGGCCTAAAAATAGACTCATACAATGTTTTAATTTACTTCATTTGTTTTGGATTTTTTCTAATTTTCAAAATGAGTGTGATGTTAAGTTTTGTGGTTATATTATTCTTCTGGGGAAAAAAAATACAAGACACAGGCTTTTCTGGTTGCCAACTAAAGGACACGCTATTTTTGGAGAAATGTTTTATCTTTGTGCTTTTAAAAGGGGTGACTAGGCTCTGGACACCCTCCAGAGTTATATGAATGAGATTTGATAGAGGGAGACCTCCTGAAGAACTAGATTCAAGAGAATGAAACAAAATAAAATAAACAAAATTTCATCCTAACCAATCTGTACACACTACACAGACTGATACAATCCATACAGATATCTTGATGATATTAAAGTTTTGTTTTGAGATTTATATATTACAGAATGTACAGTTTATTATCAGAATGATAAACTGGCCTGCTTAGACTTAGGTCAAGGACTTTCAACCCAGATCCAGTCCAAGACAGACATCAGAGACTACAACAATCGTTGGTGTGGCCTTAAGGCCTGGCAGGCTTCCTCATTTTCCCTACCCCCACCCCCTCAAGATATTTCAACACCCATGTACAGCTTGAAGAAGTTATTGAACAGTCATCACCCTGGTTCCCTGAACTTTGGCAGGCTGAAGGTGGCTATTCTAAGGTTGTCTTTCCAGGGAATTTAGAAATGGTCATAATTTAACAGGGAGAAATTAGCTCAAATTGACTGTACAGTCATAATCTCATTTGGTAGAAATCATTATATTTGTTACTAAGCTAAAGTTATTATAATCTTTTACATTGGTTCAGAATTTATTTGATACAAGTTTAAGATTTTCATTGGTATGAACTTCTTATTGATTTAAAATTGAGATTAATTTATTACTTTCATAAAGAAATTGTGTCTATACAACATATTTAAGAACACAAGACATAGATCCAGTCCTTTTAACTGCTATTATAAACTGACCTGAGATAATTAAACATAATAGTTAAGGGCCAGATAACAAACTCATAGCTTTGAGTTTACTATTAGAGTGTTTTCAAGAAAATTGATTAAGAGTAGTTAATGGACTACAGTCCATATTACTTCATATAGATAAATGGTTTTCAAAAACATCAGAAATCCACAAAATGTAATGTTTAATGTTATTTATCATTTGTTGAGACATATCTGCTCCTAACAGCTCCCCTTTGGTAGATTCAAAGTAGAAATTGAGCGTCTCTACTTCCAGTAAGGTAATACATTGTAGCTAGGCAATCACTGGGCAAAAATTGCCTATTTCATCTATAGACCTCTACTATTTCTTCTTGGAGAAGAAGAAATTATTTAATTAAACTACTATTATTCTTGTGAGAACACAATTTACAAGTTGGGACAGCTTAGCTCTGCCAAGACAGAATAAACTAGTTCTTAGTAATTCCTGTTTACAAAGGTCTGTCAGATGATTCTGGGCCAGAAGCTGAAGACTGATGTTCTCACATGTTGCTAACAGGGGGACTGTGCAGGTAGGCAATTGTCTCCACAACCTGTCTCAGTTCTGGAAGCCATGTTAGGCTTTCTATATTTGCAGATAGTATTGGTTATTTCCAGATTTCTAATGGGGTTAAAGATTAATTATAGTCTCATAGCTACCTAGACTGTTTAACTTTGAGAATGCATATTTAATTAGATGCTTTTCAAATAGTATACAAGCTAGCCAGGATATAGCATAGATTTTAACCCTTTCTTAAGCTGGAATAAATAAAAAATAATGTTCTATTTAATTGACAAAAAATATTGGATTGGGTGTTAGGTGTATTTTATACTTTATAAATTACAAGATGGTAATAGTTGTGCTCAGTTTATATTTGTGAGAAAAGTTCTTTTTTTAATTAGACAAAAAGGGTGAATTGTGGATGAAATTAAAGAAGGACAGGCACAAGATAAAACAAAACCTGTGATTAGATGAGAAAAAAAGGACAGGTGGGAACAGAGTTTTAGAAAGGGGAGAGAAGCCAGAGGGGGAGAGAGGCAAAATAGAAAACCATCTTCATATGGTTCTGCATAGCCACAGGTAATCATGAATACCTTATAAGGGATGTATTAGTATAGGACAATTTGCTTTGTCTAGGTGGGCAGACTATATCATATCACTCTGAGTTTATGACGTGGGCATTTTGTGGAGTGTAAAATTTACTGAGATAATTACTGAGGTAAATTCGAATATTAAATTTTAAGTTTCTAGAGTTTTCATTTTGTCAAGGTGGTATGAGTCATAACGGTGACCACAGGGGACGATTACTGGGTATGTAAACAGAGCAACAGCAGGGAACCACAAGAGGGTAGCCGCTACTGGACCAGGGGGCACTTGCAGGGAATGTGAGCAGACTTCCAGCTGACAGAGAGACAGCCGGAGAGAGACTAGCCAAGACGGTGGCTGCTGCAGTAACTGGCTGCCACTGAGATGAATAAACCCCAATAATGACATATGGTTCGACAATGCTAGCAAAAGCGAGGGTTTTTCTCCATTTTAATATTTACCACAAGCTCCCTTCCTGCTAGAGTAAACAATAAAAGCAGAGATCACTCTCCAAGGAATGGAGCTGAGATGCAAAGAAGACTCTCAAACAAGATAAGTTGCAAAGATTCTAAGACAAGTTGCAAAGAAGACTGTGGGACCAACCCAGCTAGCAGGAAGCAGAAAACAGCTGAGTTGCCTGGAAAAGGTTTAGACCAAGTCACTTGCAAAGGACAGTCTCCAACTGACTGTGCTAACTGCAAGCTTTATACTGTGCTCCAAGTTCCCAACTTTGTGAGCTGTCACCCATGCCGAGGTAAGCTTTGGTGAAGCAAGTGTCTTTGTGTCATTTCTGCTCCTGTAAGTAACCCCTCACCTGTACTTCTATAATAAACCTCAATAAAACTCACTGACTGACCAAGTTGATCTTTGATGGCATCTGTTCACATGGGAAATAAATGCTTAAAGCAAAATATCAAATTAATATAATTTATGCTTTAAAATAATACTGCCAACAATGACAAGCAGAAGCTGAGAACTGTACTTATAAAGTTACAGTAAATCTCCAGTGAAGAGACAATGCTGGCCTGGCCTGAGAGATGGCTATGGAAATCACCAATTCAATTATGCTTTTAACATAAGAGTTAATGGGAATTACTGCTGGATTGCATTTGCGTGTTATTAAAAAAAAATAAAGGACAAAAACAGCCAAGAAACTGGAGACGTATGTAGCTCAGTTGTAAAATGTTTATCTAGAATGTATAAGGTTCTCAGATCTCCAGTACTACAGAAATCCAGGTATGGTAGCTTATCCCTGTAATCTCAGCAGTTGAGAGCTTGGAAACTGGAGATTCAGAAGTACAAGGTTATCCTTGACTACCTGGCAAGTTTGAGGCTAGCCTGGAATACACAAGACTTGTCTCAAAGAAAGGATCAGCAAACAGGCCAGAGGTACTGGAAAGATAAAGGAAAAGGTGCTGCTTTACTAAGTTGAGGAATCACATATCACATGTTTACACTGTGATTCATAACAGTTGCAAAATTAGTTATGAATTAGCAACAAAATAATTTTATCCCTGAGGGTTAGTTAGCACAACATGAGGAACTGTATGAAAGCATCACAGCCTTAGGAAGGAGAGAAGCACTCTAAAGGCTAAATGCTTTAATGTACTACAAAGTGCATCATAATCCTACTCCAACCTAAGGAACGGTTTCTCCCTCACTTAGTGAAAGCCAATCCTTTCAACTCGCCAAAACCATGCCACACAATCCCTCTCAGCTTGTATTTGTTTTCCCTCTGCTCAGACGATTCTTCATGTGTTCCGCAGACTTAGACCTTTACTCAACATCACCTTTTCAATGAGGCTTCACCTGAGCTTTCAAAAGTATTAACTGTCCCTCTTTACCCACACTACATCATCCTGGCTTTGCTCTTTACAATCCCTTCCTTACAGATTTTAGATATGTCATATTAATGTCTATCCTCCCCCAAAATCTTTTAAGTGCTACATAAATAGAGGATTTTTATCAGTATTTTTTGCTACTGTATTACATGAGTCTAAGACCCTCTCTGATACAGGTTTCTTAATAAACATTTGATAAGTTAGGAAAACAAATTAAAGAAGATAAATGACAAGGCAAAGTCAATAAAAATTTTGTTTCAATACTATCCCAAAAGTCTGAAATTGGTCATGGGGAATCAATATGGACCCTTATTTTAGGAAAGGGACAGAACTACTGTAACTTGGAAACACTAACTTTTCAAGTGCACATAGACTGGACTCAAGGATACTGGATAAAGGATTAACCACTGGGAAGTAGTTCCTATTCAAGGGCTTCAAACAGTGGTTCTTCTGGTGATCTCCCTGAGGGGGGAAGCCGGAGAAAAGAAGGCAAGCTGTCTGTAGACAAAGGACATGAAAAGACGAGCAGTGCACTGCGAGTGAGACACAGAGGACAGAGCAAGGACAGAGTCAAAACAGATACAGAAAATCCATTACATGAGTACAGAGATTTAGTTACTAAACACTATTCCTATTCCACACAAGATAAAATTACAACTTCAACATGATTTTTAAGAAACTTCCTAAAGTTACAAAACCTCTTTCCTGATATAGCATGTTGCTTAGGTATTTTGCCTTAAATTTTCATCTTTCAGATAGTCTTTTCTTATCTTTAAACTGAGACTGCCTGACAGACTTCGAACTCTGTGACCTGCATAATAACATCCAAATGTGAAAGGACAAATACGTTTCAGTCATAAGATATTAATTTCAGTTAACCAAAATTAGTTCTAACAACAGGAAAATTAGAGATTAATGATGTGGTGGGGACAGAAAATAAAGAGAAAACAAAACAAAAACCAGAAAGACAAGGCTGTTGCTGCAAGCAATTTACAGAGCAGGCACTAACAGGGCTGGAAACAGAAGACAACTGAATAAGCACTTCCATCTTATGCTTTACCTACAAAAAGACAATGAGGCTACAAAATGTAGTTCATGTGCTTGAAGTGCCACCGTGTGGTTAGAAGCAGTAAAATCAAGCAGCAGAACTCAAATGCTTAACAGGAAACCGCTGTTTGCATTCATTACTTGTATTCAGTCAACACTGAACGTTCCTTCAGAGGGATAGTTTTTAATATGCTGTGCAGTACATTATCTACAGGTACTACAACTTCCTGTTAGGATGATTGCTTCTTATGCTCAAACAATTATTAATATAGCCATTAAGAAAAGTCATACACATATTAAATAAATCTTAGGATATTGAAAGACCAAAACAAGTCACAGTTTGGGTTCTGAGACACCTGAATGAAGGGTATAGTTGTATATGGAAGGGAGAAAAATAACTGGACCATAAGTGTGACCCAAATTTGCAGTGGCAATATTAAGACCTGTGCAGTTGTACTAAATAAGTGTATCAGTGAAATGATTTAAAATCAGACATATAGTATACTAAATATTCCAAAAGTACTTACAAAAAAGTTACAATAAAGAACAACTCACCTGTACCGTTTCAATCAGACTTGCTGAATAAAAAGGCATGGCCACCATGTATGTTAGGCTGCAGAAATTAAACCAAACTGTATCAGTACAATATAAAGCAAGATCATTAAAATGAAATTTTAAGATGTTTTAATGTATTCACTTAAATTCACAGTCAAACCTAAAGTGATCTTTTTAAATTTTCAACTATATTTTAGAACTAGTGATATTAACTCAGAACACTGAAAAACGGAGTACTTTATTGAACAGAGATGGAAATTAAAAAGTCACAATAATACAAAAACAGTCTGCCAAAAAAAAAAAAAAAAAAAAAAAGCCTAGAGTGTACCTTTAGCAGAATGTAGGTTCATTATGATTAACTGTTTCAATATCTACTTGCATATAACTAGTACTCCCTGAAATATGTTTCTGAGCCTTCTGGATGAACAACTGTATCACAGTCTAGAGGTTAGTGACAGCCAGAAAAGAATGCTTTATGTTATTATCCTATTATCATTTTGACTTCTATATTTCCCATCAGCAGAACTAAGCCAGCCTACAGCTATAAGCAAAGTTCACTTTTACTATGAAAAACAATACTGTACAGCGTTCCAAAGCTGTTTCTTTATCAGTATGGTTACATTACAACTTTGCAAGCCTGCAAAGTATAGTTACTTAAAATCCTTTCATGAGTGAGTCTAACCTAACCAGCACCCTTAGGGGCCAGGCAGGTCATGATAAGTACTCACCTCCAAGGAACATCAGTAAGTAATTATGTGTTGGATTGTCTCAAGGGAGCCAACAAGCTAGAAAAAATCTCTAATTTACAGAAAATTCTAACTTTTTAGATAAACAGAATAAACTTTTAATCTGTAAAAGTAGTTACTGATGTAAAATCACTAGGTGCCTTTATACCACACTGTAATATGACTATCATTTTGAGCTTACTCTTCACCTTTAACATCCCTTTTATCAGAAATTCTCAAGATCAGATGTGCTTCAGGTTTGGGGATATTTGCACATTAGTAACTAGGTATCTTGGAGACCGGACTCAAGTCCAGATACAAAATTAATTTATGTATTATACTTTTACATATCAAGACTGTGTTTTTGCATAGTATTTTCTGTGTGGTTATATTCTGATACTTCATCCTTTATTAAATAAGATCAGGTTAAAGAAATTCAAGACATGTGACATGTCATGTTGGTGTTCAAACTCTTTAGAATTCAATATAGTTTGGATTTCAGATATTTGGCTTCTTCATATTCAACCCATGGTAGTAATTTTTTAAATCTAGGTTAAGAACTGAGGAAATCACAGCTGGTGAAGCACTTGCCATGCAAGCATGAAGACCCAGGTATGATCCACAGCACCCAGACAGGCATAGTGGCATGCATTTGTAGTATCAGTGCTGGGTACGTGGAGACAGGGAGATCCCTGGGGTGTGCTGGCTGCCCTATCTAGTCAGTAACCCCAAACAATACTTAAACTTATGGCCCAATACCAAGTGATCATCTCATATACATGTAAGTAACATTATATGGAATGATAAGGTTGTATTAAAGTGATCAGAAGCACACGCATACACCAAGTTTAAGGAAAAAGAGTGATGGCGATGAGTCTGAATGAGAGAAAAGCGGGGGTTGCATGGGAAGTGTTGGAGAAAAGGGAAGTGGGAAATGATCTAATTATATGTAATTATATTATAATCTTGAAAACAGGACCATGAGCTGGGCAGTGGAGACACACACCTTCACTCCCAGCACCTGGAAGGCAGAGGCAGGTCAAGTTCAAAGCCAGCCTGGAATACAGATGAGTTCCAGGACAGCCAGAACTACACAAGGAGACACACGGGGAGGGAGAGGGGCTCTGTGACAGGGAGCTGAAGGGGGCAGTATTTGGTGGAAATAAATAAAATAATAATAATTAAAAAATAATGGTGGTGGCTCCTGAGGACACTCTGGCCTCCACACGCACACAAGTGCACACAAACACACACATATTCACCCCGCCCCTGAAAAAAGAACAAAAGAAAATGTCTAAAACAAAAGAAAAGTTGAGCCAAGACTCATATCTTTCAAATACCCAAAAATTATTTTAAGCTGCATGTATATTTCAGGATTGTTTATTATTATTGTTGTTGTTATATGTGTATTTCAAGGCTTATCCCTAAGCCTTTTACTTGTTCTTCAAAACTCTATTCCTACTACTCTAGCTTTCTTCACTACATTAGGCATAAGAATTTTTTTTTCCAGTTCTAACACTAAAAAGGCTAATAAAACTTTCTGGTATTGATGTCATTTTTAAAACTTACCATTTTCCTCCTCTCTGAGAAGAAGGGGAAAGGCAATGGGACCTTTTAAATAAATAAAAATAATAATAAAAAAAACTTACCATTTCAGGAGAAGGTGTTCACCTATTTGTTTAGGGTTCCATTTGTGTGAAACCTCCCTAAAAATGTATAAATAGATGTAAATGAAACAAAAACTACATTATTTAAAATATTGTTTTAATCTGTAGAGTGGGTTTTCCTTCTAGACAAACTTCTGGCACTGTTTCAAAAGAGAGTCAGTGAGTGTCTGCTGACAGAGCTGCAGGGAAAGCTGTGACTGACAGGATGGCTACTGTGTCAGTGTGACAGATGAGAAGACCCAGGAGACAAGCCTCCAGGCACAGGTGAGGAAGTTTCAAGCCTGGGTGAATTCATGGGCTACGATCCTAGACTGAATGGATGAGAGAAAACTAGCTGAGCACCAGCGTGGCCCTCTGCTTACTAATACGGTACAGGGCAGTAATCTTTTATCAGAAACACTCAGAGCAAGATGTGTTTCACATATAAATGCCCCGTTTCTCCCTAAGAGTGGGGTCATTGCCCTGATCATGTGGCCCTGAGGCTTTGGAACCAGTCTGTCTATTCCAATTTCCCTTCCTCTCTCCACATAGCTAACTTGATACACATTCAGTGTTGTTTGCCTATGGTTCTAAAATTTAATAGTAGCCAAAAACTGAACCACAATATTATCATTGCAGGTGCTGAATTTTTACCACACTACTAAACTGAATGCCTTGCACTTTGCCAACTTTTTTAGAGCTCTGTGTTTGAGGTGGGAAGCCTCAAAAAAAGAAGAAAAAAACAGAGCTGGCACATCTGCACTTTCAAACACACCCTGTGATATAAAAAGCAACAACAGATTAAAGTTAACCAAGCATAGATGTTCAATTTTTAAAATATGAGTCAAGAAAACTTAGCTGGCTGCTAATCTTTAGCAAAGCTGTATTAAAGGAAATCTGAGAGTACACAGTCCTTTGAAAGCAACAGACTGTGTACTCTCACATTTCTTTTCCTTACAAAGATTAAATCTCAACACTGAGTACATACATGTGCAATACCAGTGGTTAGACCTTCAACTAACTCCCTTTCTTAACAATCAAATTAATGTATCCTTTAGATAAATAGCCCAGAACTATTCAAAGCCTTTAACTATACATAAGTTTATGCAGAAAAATACACTACAGAAAATTGGTCATGCCAAAGAGTAGCCAACAAATTAGTCGCTCAGTGCCACCTACTAGCATCCCTTTCATCTCTTGTCTGTGGGTGCCTTGTTGCCAACCGCAGTAACTGAAAGACACCTACAATGCCAGTCTTCTGGGGCTCTCTACAAGTGCAGTGCTGTCTTCACTGCAACAAACAATGGCTGAATTGGACCCACAAAAAAGAAACTCAGTTTCCCTAAATTTATTTACCCTTTCTCTCCCAGCATATCTACAACTAAAGTCGACAACCTCTGGTTCTCTGTCATAACCTTCCCTCTAGTTTTGTTGAGGGTATCACTAACTCTACCTTTCACAACTGCTGTCACCGTCCCCACACCTCACATATGGTACAGACATGTAGACACACAAGTTGTCCAGGATCTATCCTTGTCACATTGCATAACTTGTGACCTACAATTCTCCGTTAGTTGAATTTCATTGAGTCTCATATTCTGAATGATACTTTATGCCCTGATACTCAAAGCTAGGTCTATACTTAAGTAGCTTCTGTGGCATCCTGATCCACAGTTCTAGCCCCTTTCTAGAAATGGGCCCTGTGGTGGCATGAATGAGAACAGCCACCACAGGCTGACAGATTTGAGGATTAGGAGGTGTGGCCTTTTTGAAGGGGTTTTGAGGTATCAAAAGCCCACACCATTTCCAATGAGCATCTTGCTCTCCCTCTCTGCTGCACACTTGTGGACAGCACTTGTGCACAGATGTAAGCTCTCAGCTATAGCTGCAGCACCATGCCCGCCTGACTCTGGCAATGTTACAGCCATATAAGCTATGACAGTCTATGACCCTCTGAAACTGGAAGCCCCAAGTGAAATGCTTTCTTTAATAAGTTACCTTGGTCATGTTGTCTCTTCACAGTAACATAAAAGTAACTAAGATATCCCCTATAAGTCTGGCAAAAATCTCAAACTCCATTTACAGAAAGTTAAATTCCTTAACCACTTCTCTAATTTATCCTTAATGAATTCTCCACCTTGGTTAGCATTTCTATCTGGAAAAACAAAACAAAACATGTCAGCCACTGCTGGCAACTCTCTTCCTGATACTCCCAGTTCCAATCTAACAGCAACTATCAGCAATCATACCTAGCATGCCTTCTAATTCTGCACTTTCTGTTCTGTTCCATAACTCAGAATTAATACATTAGCTCTCTACACGCCAGTCTGAACCAATACTTTTTACCCTGCCTCTTAGGAATACTTATCAAAACACAGGTAAGATGTTTGGTTCCAGGCCCAAAGAGAATAAACCATTCCAAAGTCACAATATAGAAGGAGGGAGATTTGAGTTGCATATGTCCCAGATGCTTTATATGCAAAAAAATTATCCAAGAATAAAACGTCACAAAAGAAGAAAGAGCTCACACAAGCTGCTGCCTTTTGTTGCGGAGACTGTTGAAGCTGTGAGACCAGGTGCTGCTGCCTTTTCTTGAAAGAAAAGCCTTTGCTGCCCAGTCAACTCTTACTCCTAACTCTTACCTCAACCTTCCGTCATTCTTTATATCCTTACCAATAACTCCAGGTAAGTATAAGTAAGTATCCCTGAGAATCTTAAGGGAGCTATTTAATTATAGCATAAACCACACAATGTTTGATAAGCAAATGAGCTACTCAAAGAGGAAGTTGTTCACACACTGCTGTCTCTCACTTAGCTGGCATGCTGGCACACAGCAACAGGAATGAAAGGCACATGTCAACAGACACAGAGCACAGTGTCACACACTCACTCACAAGGTGGAATAAAGAAGCTTCATGTCCTCCCTTCTCTGGGCTATTTCAGATAAGCTTTCAGATTCAATATATTAACTTACATATTTGATTTTTAAAAAAAAAAAAAATATATATATATATAACTAATATGGAAAAAAAGGCTACACATGTACCTTGGTAAAGGTGTAAATTCACTAATTATGCCTTCTGCTCCAAGTGTGACTCCCTGAACAATAAATGTGCTTCCCATTCCTTTCCATAGGGCTCTTGGTCCCTAAAATCAAAACAAAAACAATAAAAATAGTTCTGTTAATGCCTAAATATAAAACACAGAAGTTCTTAATGAAAATACAGAAGGTTTGCTGGTATTTCCTAATAAGGCATTACTTTTATATAAATCTTACAGAACAGTAACTAACTGGGTTTATTGGTCTCTTGAGGCACTCTCACACCCAGAATGGCCTATGTAGCTAAGACTCGCCTTAAATTCTTGATCCTCCTTCCTCAACCTCCCAAGTCCCAGGATCCCAAGGCCTGTACCAGTACAGTAGCCTGGACTGTTAATGTCTCATGGTAGACTAGTTTAAACTAAGATGAACTAAGATAGTCCATTTAATTCAGTACTCCAAAATGATTGGCTAGCTAATAATAGTAATAATTAAAACCTCAGGTACCTCTATATTCAACTCCCTACAAGTCCCACTGTTAACATGATCTACAGATATCCCAAATTTCCTATTTCCCCAGCTTCACCCCATCATAGTCATTAGCCCATTTCTTTTCCTTCTTTGTGGGAGTTCCTATTTTCCTCAACAGCTCCTTCACGATAACTGTGCCTACATCATGCATTTCTTATTCTTCCTATGTAATCAACTAAATTTCTACAAGTTCCCAGCCACTCCTAAATCTGCTAGTTTTCTCACCCTCACCTTAGGTATAAGTCTAACACTGCAACAGTTCACTGCTTCTGCTACAGTAACACCAAGGTGTTGTTACTATCATCATTTATCCCTGTTATTAGTGAATGAATAAAATAGCAACACTGGAAAATTAAAAAAAGCAATATGGTATCATGAGAATATGTATCTCTTTTTCATCCTAGTGCCCCAACAGCTTTTATCTCCCGTCCTCCAGAGATAGCTCAGCACATAACAAAATATCTGTCTGCATGGAAAGACAGACAATATTTCATTTGCTCATTTTTAACAATGTACCCTAAACCATAAAAAAACAACCTGGCGAGCACTCCATGTCAGTATACACAGATATAATCCTTATCTGGAAAGGCCACCTAGTGTTTTGCCACCTAATGTATCATTGTTACTTTACTAGTACCATGGCTAGATAGGGTAATTTCTAAGCTCATTTATTTTTTCAAGTCATATTCTCTTTCCTTCTCTCTCCTCCTCCTCCCCCTCCTCTCTCTCTCTCTCTCTCTCTACACACACACACACACACACAGACACACACACACAGACACGTGCACGCACGCACGCACGCACGCTGTGTGTTGGCTTTTGAGAGACACAGAGTTTTTCTGTGTAGTCCTGGCTATCCTGGAAATCACTCTATAGACGAGGCTGGCATTGAACTCAGATATCAACCTGCCTCTGCCTCCCCTCCAGAGTATTGGGATTAAAGGAGAGCGCCACTATTGCCCAGCTAATTTGGTACATTGTTATATGAAATTCCACAATATAATATTTTTGCATATACATTTTTATATACAATCACAAACATTTATATAGAAAAGTTCTTAGAAGTCAAACATACAAATTTTAAATTTTAATTAAGTAGTGGCTTATGCCTTTAATTCCAGCACTAGGGAGGCAGAGACAAGTGGATCTCTGAGTTAGGAGGCAGCCTGGTCTACAGAGCACGTTCCAAGACTACCAGAGTATACAAAGAAACCCTCAACAAAAAAATTTAAATTCTGATGCACACAATCTTGTCTGTTCACCATGTACCTGTCACACGAACACAGTGACATACTCTAATAATTCCTCACGCTGTGCTGACCCACAACCAGAACATTTTCATTGCTGCTTCAAAACTCTAATTTTGCCTTTTTTCCGTATCTGATATGCAGGATATCTGCTATGTGACCCTACGAAGGGCTGTTGGACACCTCCTCAGGGCTCGTGCCTCGCAGGTTGAGAATCAGTGCTGGAGCACATCTTCAGTGGTTCTCTTGTAGCTCTTAGGATAAAGTGCACAGACCACAGAAGCCTCTGTGATGCTGCTCACTACTCTGGCTCTTTCTCATCCTCTTACCCTCAACCTCCACTACAAGGTTCTATTACACTGCATCATATCTAGTCCCCAAATCATAACCACTTTTACTTTTGCCTTTGAACATCAACATACAAAACCATTACTTCAGCATTAAGAAGCAGACTTTCTGACAACTCAGTATGAAAATCAGTATCTCCTTTTAAGCACTTTCCCACATCATACTCTGGGTTCAAGCTCAGCTGTGATAGTGAATCTTTACTGTAAACAGTCTAGAAAGACCCACCCTGAAGACTGGCAGCATCATGTCTTTAGAACCAAGAGCTTCTCAACTATGGACTCAGTGTGATCAGTTACCTTGAGCTCAGACTTCCATCCCTTCACCATAGTGATGATAGCATTTCAAATCAAAAGAACCCCTTCCTTCCTTCCTTAGATGTTATCAGGTATTTTGTTACAGCACTGAGAAAATGAATAAGCATGCGAGCGTGGTGTGTACCGTATAGTCTCATTATGAACCACACACTGGACCACAAACTTCTGCTGACACTTTTGTCTCTATGACTAAATTGTAATATCTTGATTGCTTTTACCTTACCTGCTGCTAAACTCTTAGAACTTAGCACAGTTCTTTGCAAGTTTGTTGAATTAAGTGAAGTTCTGAAAGACTCAAGGAGAATTCTTTAATGCTTAACAGTTTAAATATATAGCATTCATAGAACAGATTCTCACCTGAGTTTTGTTGAAGCTATACATAATGTTGATAATTGAAAATGGAGTGAGATGGTAATGCCGAGCATGGTAATTGACCTGCCAAGATATATAATAGTTATGTTTTATCCAGAAATAAGGCCACAAAAATTCAAGTTCAACATAAATAACAGTTAAGTTCTAAAATAGTAAGCATTTCAAATAGGTATTAGGTGCTGTGCATATGGTGATATAGCTGTAATATGTAGACAAGCAGAGCAAGTACTGGAGACTGTGAGGAGAGAGCTCATTCAGTGCAGATGCTGTGGGAAGTGATGCACAGGTCCTCGTGTAAACTTAAACCAGAACTACTGCGCCACACACACACACACACACACACACACACACACATACACACACACATACAAACACAAACACACACACATACACACACATACAAACACACACACACACACACACACACACACACACACACACACACACACATACACACACACATACAAACACAAACACACACACATACACACACATACAAACACACACACACACACACACACACACACACACACTTATTATGTAGCCACAAAAAAAAACAACAACCCACTGGAAGGTACTAAGAAATCTGAGTTAGCAAAATAAGCCAGACCCAGACAAATACTATATTTTTTCTCATCTACAGAATATAGGGTTTTTTGTAAATTAAAGAAATAATAAAATCAAGGACATGAAAGCAGAAAGTGTACTATTTGAGAATAAGAAAGAGACCAGTAGAAGGTGGGAGGAAGGACAAAGGAAGGTGACTGGGACATGATAGACATGTATGAAAATGTCATGTTTTGTATGTTTTGTATTATTAATACATGTTAAGAAAATTTTGAAAAGGTTGTATGGGAATGTATATCTTATTAAGAATATACAGTGATTACAGACTCCTTGTGAGCTATGTGGCTCTTTCAATGGGGATAAACTTTGTTATGTGATGACATTACAGTGTTTTACAACCTGGGCACGTAAGTCAGTGAATCAACATTCTTCAAATAACCAATATAGAGTGATAGATAATCATGTGTAAATGCATTATAAATTAATGGGGACCCTTTTAATTTAAGAGTTTTTTTTTTTAAATTAGGTTGCTTCAGATTTCACACTGCACAAAACCCTTAAAAAAAATCACTTAGTAAGTTTCAATGTTAACTTTAGGAGGCACAGAATCTGAAAAGAATAAAAAAAAAACTCCTATTTTCAAGGACATCAAGTACAGGGATATTATTGTTTCTTTTAAAACAACATTGTATATCGGACTGACTGGAAGAACAGATGTGGGAAGCTGGTTCCTGTTGCTCCAGATAGTAAAGACATTTTAAAAAAACATAAATGTTGTAAAGATTATTTGTTAATATCTGATGAATGCATTATTACTTTAACAAACTAGATCATTAACATCAGTTTTCATTTCTGAAATCATGACTCCTGACAGAATGACCCAGATAAGCAAAGAATCTTCAGAGTCCTGCTAAAAAAATTAAGATTTTTGAAGAGGTTTTTAAGATTACAAAGTTTGAAAACTGATGTTTTATACATTTCAGAGTATTTCGCATAGGATAATGGGTACACAATTTCATGTTATTTTACCAGAATTCTCAGCTTCTAATTAGAATTCAGTTTGTCTCAGAAATCCAAGAAATTACATTTACCTGGCATTGGCGGCGTAAAACAATGCAAGGATGGGCCAGTACATTTTCTGTAAAGAGACTGTACAGAAACAATTTATACGTATGTGCATATATATTATATACATATATATGGTATGTCCATATACAGATTGTACCTATAACATACATATATCTGAAGTTATTCTTATATTTTCACAATTAAGAGAATTTAATTCCTATATGCCTGCAAATAATACCAATAAATTTAATATAAATAAAATCTAGGTCCACAAATTTGTAAATATGTAATATTATCTATAGTACAAGATGAAAATGCTATCTGTGTTTTTGACATGAGAAATGATACAACATTTAACTTCCCTTTCCCAACACAATTCTTCAAAGACATGGAAAAAGCAATTCTCAAATTCATCTGGAAAGGCAAAAAGAAAGAGAACAGTAAAAACAATTCTCAACAATAAAAGAACAGTTGAGCCTCAAGTTCTACTACAGAGCAATAGTGATAAAAACTTCATGGTATTGGTACAGGTTGGTCAATGGAATAGAATTAAAGACCCAGACTGACTTGAAGACCACACACTGACACTTCATCTTTGACAAAGAAGCCAAAAATATAATAGGAAAAAGAATGCATCTTCAATAAATGGTGCTGGTCTAACTGACTGTCTGTGTGTAGAAAAATGAAAATAGATCCATATTTGTCACCTTGCACAAAGCTTACGTTCAAGTAGACCTGAACATAAAACCAGACATTCTGAATCTAATAGAAGAGAAAGTGGGAAAGCCTTGAACTCATTAGCACAGGGGGACATTTCCTAAAATTTCCAATGGCTAACACTCTAAGATCAAGAATAGATAAATGGGAACTCATGAAACTGGAAAGCTTCTGTAAGACAAAAGACATAGTAAGACAAACTGGCAACTTATAGACTAGGAAAAAAACTTCACCAACCCCACATGTGATGAAGGGTTAATAACCAAAATATATAAAGAACTCAAGAAGCTAACCACCAAAATACCGGACAACCCAATCAAAATATGGAGTATGGAACTAAACCAAGAATTTACAACAGAAGAATCTCTCAATGGCTGAGAAGCACCTAAAGAAATGCTCAAAGTCCTTAGTGATCAGAGAAATGCAAATCAAAATGACCCTGAGATTCCACCTTACACCAAAATTCTCATATGAAAAGTCATTTGCTTCTTTAAAAAAAGATCCTCATTTTAGAAATTCTTATTTTGGTGTACTTGGAATTTTTAATTCATAGGACTTTTTAATGACCATGTTAAATACTACTCTGTGCATCCAATATTTCTTTTGATGTGTTCCCTGCAAAATAATTACAGCTACAGGTTTAAGCTCTAAAAGTGGCATATGCATTCATATATGCATTAACATTATATAAGATGGTAGAAAGCTTTAAGTATAAAAAATTAGGCTAAAAAGATCAGCAGAATGGAAAATATAGATTATTATATACTGGCACTAATATCACTGAGGTTTTAATATGCAAATAAGGTTATATTGGTTAAGATATTTAAAATGATGAAGGCCATTCTAGTATAAAGGATGAACAATGCACAAGTCTAATATTTATGAAAATTTTATTCATAATACCATAAATAAGAATGATGAATGTTCTTACCTATAATGACCACTTTAAACAGTAACAAAAACAAAAAAGGGGGTTGACCACCACATGGTAACTAAAAACAAAAATCCTGCCTCCACACTGCAAAACTACCTGGGTACCACTGCAATGTTTAGGGAAAACGTTCATCATGTTATCACTCTGAGAAAGAAGATTACGTTCTATTCTATCTGATAGACTAATGAAAGTTATTATCATATTCATTACAAAATTATTTTGTGTTTATGCAATAGAATGACTGGTTTCTACCTCTATTAAAAAATCAAGTTATAAGTTCTAAATAATAAATTCCTATAAGGTAAGTATATAATCTGTTACTAAAACCTAAAGGAAGAAATGCTAATCATTTATTATTATAACTAAAGGAAAACCTCAAAATAAATTTTAAAAAATCTTAAGATTACCTTGCAAGTCCAATACCAAATCCAGCAAATCTATTCAACTGTTCTAAAATAAAAGGAATAAGATTACTCATAACCAATATTATATTTACTGTGATAACCAAGATTTTAAAGTAGCATGCTGTTCATTTAAACCTCAAATTCTGCTATGGAATAGGGAGTCAGTTTAAATAGTGAATGACTCTGATTGAGGATAAGGCAAGTCCCAAGGTATGTTCCAAGGAACAACTGTTCTTTCATTTCAATAAACTGTTGTCACAGGGTTTGCTATCCCGGATATAAAAAAAAAAAAAAAAATCTTTGAAAGTTTAATTATTATCAAAGACAACTACCTTTAAAAGTTCTTAAACTGTATATGGATCATATCAAATTAGTATGCAGACAGAACCTAAGCACTGACAATTTTAATTTCTGATTATAATCATTCTAAAAGTTTCTATGGATGGTCATACCGGTTCACTAAGGAACTGACTGCCTATGCTGTACAATTAGTCATCTATTACTGAAGGACTACAGTTGCATGTAAAATACCTCAAAACAATTACCTTGAGAGTAGTTATACATTATCAATATAGGTTAAGTACAGCTTCTCCCTATGATCTTACATTTTAAATAGTTAAGAACAGCTGTTTGATACAGTGTGCTGGGACCCGAGGTACATTTTGTGCACCCTTCTACAGCACTGATGGTAAGCTAACAGTTAAAAACTCCTATGTACATGTCAAAATAGAAGTCTTTCTCCTGAATAAAGATCCAAAATCCTAATGGTAATCTAGCCAGTGGAGTAGACACTAAATATCAATATTCTCAAAAGACCATTCTCTCTCCCATCCTTTCAAATTAAGCAATGGTCCTTTATTATGTGAATACTCTAAGAATAGGCCATGTAAATATGTTCCTGGGGAAAGCTACCTGCTTCACCTTGAAAGAAATGCAAGCTTAGAAAGCTTCATGTTGAAGCACTTTGTGTTTTTATACATACAAATACTAAAGTATGACATTTTAGAAGGCTTAATGCTGTTAATTATGTGAGGCTTTTCTTGTTGGCAAACTTATAGTCACTCACTTGCTAACAGCTTCAAAATAAACTGGTTTATAACTATCAAGATGTAATTTAAGAAAAGGTTTTAAACTTCACTGCCTAAGACGGTAACTTTATAGCATTTTACCGGTGTTTTAAATCATTTCATTTATAACTTCATTCAAAAAAGAATTCTCTAATATTATTCTAGTTAAGTGACAAGGAATGACACACTGACCCTCCTTTAGCTCTTCCTGTACTTACTAATAATTAGGATCTTCCAGTTCAACCACACATTTCTGAACTTCCATAAAAACTGAGGAATGAGTACCACGATTACGTATTGAATGTTTAATACTTAATGATACAATTTGTTATTCCCAGAAAATAGTCAGGTATCTGCATTTTAAGTAAACATATGTAGTTCATGCAGTGTTGCAACTGAAGTTCTATGACATTCCATAAAAAGTAATTGCTTACAAAGTCAAGTTAATATGAGTGTTTTTAACTCTTAAGTGGAAGTTTTAGGTCAGAATAAGGGAAAACTTCACAGAGGTGTGGATTTGGGACTAAAATCAAAACTATTGTAAAAAGGGTACTGAAGGAAAAGATTAATTGTCCTACTGTGAATGTTTACATTATTCTCTTATTCATTTTATTTAGCTCTCATAGAAATAATCAGTCACACGACAAGTCTTAAAGAGATAAAAAACGAGGAATGGGAGGGGGTGGATAAATGTATGACAGGTAGAGCGGAGCTTCAACCCCAATTGCTTAAACTAAAAAGTGTCTTTCCAAAACACTGCTATGAGTCAATTAACTAAATCAAGAAATCCACCTGCCAAAGTAATTCTGACAACAGTAAATAATCTAATTCTTTCCTGCTTCAGACCATCGGTGGTAACATTCCTGGGCCCCTAAACTCTCCTACCCATGCACCCTAAGCTATGCATAAGTCACCTAGTGCGGTGATCCCTGAGCCCAAAACGCGGGCGGAGGAGGCTCCCTTCGGGGCAAAGGACGAAAGGAGGGCAGAGGGTGTAGTGGCGTGTGCAAGGACCAAGGCGGGCCTTGCGCGCGCTTCCGGAGTCCGCTGGCCCACCCGCCCGGCCTGGCCCCGCACCCCTCACCGCTGCTCGGTCCCGGCCGCGAGCCGTCGCCGCCGCCGGGAAAGGGCTCCTCCACCGGGCCCTCGAGCGTCGGGGGCGCGGACGGCACGCCGTACGAAGGGCTCTTCTCGCCCCAGTGCAGGTTGCGGCTACCCGGGATGTCCGGGGGCGTTGTCACCCAGTGGCCCAGTTCCGTCCCCGAACCGAAGGGGCGCGCATGGAAGGGGCCGCCGAAAGCCGGATCGTCCCGCACGCCTCCCCGGTAGCCCAAGCCGTCGAAGCCCTCAGGGCGCCGCGGATGCATCTCGGACCGGCGGACGAGGACCAGCGAGGCCGGCCCACGGAGCCCAGGCCTCCACCGCGTCCCCACCGCATCCGCTGCGCGTCTGGAGACTGACAACCGGAAGTCACTGCTAGAACCCGGAAGTCCTAGGAGCACGTGACCCCGCCTATAGGCGCTTCTTCCTAGGTTGGTTGCTAGGGAGACGCGGCTTAGGATGGAAGGGGAAGGATGCTTGCTGGGCCCGGTCCCAGGAGATGCAAGGTGTGTCCTCTGCTTATAGGGATGCTCCGAGTGGTGCAGCAGTCATGATGACCTCGGCCTGTTGCAACATGCTGACTCGCCTCACCCAGGTGCTCACCCTTCCCAAGGGAACCCTTCAATCTAGCTTTGTCTCTGGCTGCGGCCCACCACAGCAGGCATTAGCAAAGTTCAAATCAGACACACCTTCAGGTGTGAATACATACTTCCCTCAACGATACCAGAATTAAATGTTAACTTTTCTACGGCAACTATAAACAGTTTTCTTTTTTCTGATGTATCAACTTGAGTAACTGAGATCAAATGTTGTCCTTGAACACCACCACCACCCCATTATAACTTCTATTTATTCCCCCCACTACCTGTTTTTATTAGTTTCTTGAGGTCTTGAGACTGGGTGGCTCTCGTTAGATCTGACTGAGTTTTGCATGGCTTCTTCCTGAGCCTTCTTTCCAACTGAATGCTAGAATCTAAGGACGCTCAGAAGAGAACTCTGACGTATTCGCTTCAAATACAAAGCTATGAACCTTCGTTTAAAGGGATAATCAACATTTTGGGCAACTTGACATTTCTTGAATTCGGTTGTGTTGTGCCTTGGCAAAATGTGGAGAATCTCTTGATCTAGTTTCCCTTGTGTGATAATACCAAAGCAGCACTAAACGGAACAATAAAAGAATTTCTTTTCCCGAACTTGGCTTTCAGGCCCAGCAGTTTCTGTATGTTTGATGTTGTGTTTTACGGAGCATGAGGAGAGGAAGAGAGAGGGAGTTTTAATACAGAAATGTTGCACTTGTCAACTTCACGTCCTTGAAAGTGGGGAGAGAAGGAATTATACTTCAGGAGCTAGATGAGGGGGAAACAAAACCATAGAAATCATTACTCTCAAAGTACAGTCGTAGTGAACTATATTCTTCCATGTTTTAAAAAATTGGAAGAGAATATTTGGTTATTTTTATGCAGTGACCTGAAAGACTTGCTAATCCAAGGGCAGATCTATAAGCTATTTAATAAATTTGGAAAGATATAATTAATTTAAATGTAAATGTTACACTTTAAAATTGAAAAACAGTTGAAACCAACATGAAAAGATAAATGACAAGCTGGAAATGATATTTTAGAATAATTTAGACAATGAAGCATTACTCTATAAAGAACTTTTGCCAGTGAATGACACTAAATCAGTATAAATGTGATCAAAGAATAAGAGAGACTTTAAAAGGGAAACATGAAAAATCACGTAAAATATGTCTTCCAGTAATGAAAATATTTTATATGAACTGTCACCTTTCATTTGTTAAAGTGGAACCTTGGCCAGGCATGGTGGCTTAGCACTTAGGAGGCTGGAGAGGAGGGTTGCCAAGAATTCCCAGCCACCCCAGATTACAGGGTAAAGTCCACTCTTAGACTAAAACAAAATATTAAATGTCAGTCTTTACTGCAAAAATACACGTTGTTCCAGACAAGAAAAGGAATGTCCCACATAAGAAGTGATTATAAAAATATAGAATTTTTTAGGGAAAGCAGTATAGTAATTTTTTTGCTTTTAAGCTCTTAAATTTTATGAACTAAACAAAACATCAGTGCCCTATAGACATGTAGAGCTTATATAATATTCATGTGGTTAGAACATAGTTGCCAACAATGAGAAATGATACAGGGCTATTGTTAACAAGTCATTGTTAACTTACTAATCATTAAGTGAGTTAATACAGATCATTAATTAAAACAAACATATTGATCATCTGTCTTAGGACAGATACTTAGAACAGATGCATGTGATGTAGTGTGCATGTTCATGTGTGTAGACATATTTGCACATGCATATAGAGGTCCAAAGTTGGCATTGGCTGCCTTACTCGGTTGATACCACTTTATTTCTTGAAATATGGCCTCTTCCTAAAACTGGAGCTTGCCAATTGCAGATACTCTAGCTAGCCATCTTGCCCCGGGGATGTCAAGCCTCTGCCTGCTGAGGTTGCTGAGAGCCTTCGCATCTACTTGGGCTTTATTCCGGCCCTGTTGAGACAAACGCTTGCCCTCACTCTTGCACAGCAAGTGCTTTATCCCATGAGTCCCTCCCATGATCCCTGCACCAGATACTCTTAAGCAACTGGGATACAGTGTTAAATAAGCTAGACCTATGTTTAAAGAGACAAATAGCAGGCATTGTACACATGCATACACAAAGTGTCAAATAATGGAGTAAATAAAGGTAATGCCAAATGATGCTTTAAAAAACAAAAAAGAGCAGTAATTTAGCCTTTATAAATTAGTTGTTCTAGAAGATAGTCCTCTCTGAAGAACTGGCCTTTGACCTGGGGATTGAATGAAGCAATGGAGTGAACCATGTTTAATTATCTGGAAGGAAAAATTCTAGGCCAAACTAGGAATGTGGTACCAAGCTAGGTAACAAAATGAGCAGAGCCAAAGGGATTTTTTTTCAAAAAAGAGGGATGACAGTAAAAATAATCAGAGGACGCATTAATGTATTGTAGGCTGGCACTTTATTTCCTTATTTCTAGAAAACATTGGTGTGTAAGAATGAGGGATTTGTTGGAAGATGAAAAAAACAGGGCTGATGGAACTAAAGCCAGGTTTCACAGGAAAGATGGATAAAACGGATTACACTGAGGTTTTCCAGAGAGTGGAAGAGTGATGTGGCCTTGGTGGTATTTAGGACCTAGTATTCGTATGGGGTGGGAGTGAATGCTTTCTGTGTTTAGTTACTAAGCATGTGCTGCTGTGAAAATGTACCAGTAGCTTTATCTACTGTGATGAAGGCAGCATGAGAAAAGATGAGATTTAAGGTGTTTAAAGGCCATCATAAAATAAATATTAACTGGCATTAGAATTATATGTTAAGTATCTACCATATGATTTCACATTTTAATAATATATTAATAAAAATACAATAAAATGGTAGGCGTCAAAATGTTATGGTTATATCTGGGTGTGGGTAAGCAAGATTTTATCTTTTTACTTGCATATTCTAGTTGCTTTAAAAAGCTTGGGCAGTTTTCCAAAGAAAAAAATTATTTTAGTAAAAGTGAAATTAATACAGCAGATCCAATTGTAAACAGGCACAGCAAAAAAAAAAATCCTCTTGGATAATAATGTTTGCATTAGTTAATCAACACACTCCATGGTATTATCAAGGTTCTGTTGTTCTATATTTAATCACAATATTTGTTAATGCTGAGATGACCCAAGTTTTATAAATTCAATACATTGGGAAGCTCATAATACAAACCAGAAACATGCGTTTTAGAAATTGTCCAATATACATTATATGAAATTACTAGTAAATTTATTTTTATTAGTTACCCAGGGAAACATGAAAATTCATTTCTATAACTGACCAGCTCAAAACAACACTAATTACCACATACTGCATAAATGAAGGATTTGGAAGTGACTCGGACTTCTGATGATTGATGGAGCCATTCCAAATTTGTCTGGGTTTGACTGGAACTGGACAATCCATCCTCAGACATCTCCCCCAGGTAGCAGAGAAAAGGATCTTCTATTTCGTAATGATCAACTGATCTCAATTTCTTACTATACAGATCTCTTCATAGACATCCTTCAATGACCTTATGTTATGGACTACTTCCAGAGTGAAAAATGAGGGAGAAGGAGAGACAGAGAGAGACAGAGAGACAGAGAGACAGAGAGAAAACACAGTGTCATTTTATGACCTAGCTGGTTCTGCTACATTATTTTATTTTGAAGAGAGGAAGTAAATCTAATCCCACACTGAAAGGGAAAAGGATTCAACTCTCTTTTGAAAGGAGGAAGTTTTTTTTTAATTTCTTTATGTTTTAAAAGCACCAAAACATTAAACTATCATAATAACTAATGAATAAAAGATAGTTATAGGCACCCAAAATATTATATTAATATTTTAATAGGAAATATTAATAGGAAAATCCTCATTTAATTACTAACAATGGTGCATTAGGGCTTTCTAGAGAAACAGAACTTACACAGTGAATCCATATAGAGGGTGGGAAGGATTTGTTAAAATGACTTATAAGTTGTGGTAAAACTCGTCCAACAATTGCTGCCCACCAATGGAAAGTCAAAGAATCGAGTAGTTGTTCAGTGCATAAGGCTAGATGTCTGAGCTGGTCTTCAGGACCAGCCAGAATCCTGAAGATGCAGGCTCCAATGCCAGCGAAAGAATAGGCTGACATTCACAGGCTAGCACCAAACATCCCAAGCCAGGAGGAGAGACATGTGGGCCAGACTGGTGGAGGATCAAGATGCTTCAGGAAGAATGATTTGTTTGACTATAAATTATTACTGACTATAAATTATTAAAGGCCCTGCAGTGCATAGTGATATGTAATTATCTTGGCCTTAGGTTTATAGAAAAGAAAGAATCTAAGGGCTGGTATTGATTTCCAGTATGGAATACCAGTTTTCAAGTGGAATAAAAACATGTGGTTTCCTGTGCTAGTTTTGTGTGGGTGCTATTGAGGTATATACATGACACGTAAGCATCACCTTTTTTTTTTAATTACTACTTCATTTATTTTATGTGTAGGAGGTGTTTTGATTGCATGTAAGTATGGACTTCTTGGAAATCTGTTTACCACTTGTGTGTAGTACCCTCCCCCGGCTGGGGCCCAAAGAAGGCATCGGGTCCCCTGGGACTGGAGTTACTGCCTATTGTGAGTCTCTTTATGAGTGCTTGGACTTGAACCCTGGTTCTCTGAAAGACCACCTAGTGTATTTAACTGGTGAACCATCTCTCCAGCCTTCTAAACTTCATATTTGGGTGGAATCAGCAGCAATGCTACATGTGGAAAGGCCCATCAGAGATAACAGACATTCTTAGCTTATATTTCGTACGCTTCAATTGACTTATCTTAGGGTTTTTGTTGCTGTAAAGAGATACCATGAACACAGAAACTCTTTAAAAAGAAAAGCTTTTAATTGGGGCTGGCTTACAGTTCAGAGGTTTAGTTTATTGTTAAGGTGGGAAGTATGGCAGCGCGCAGGCAGACATGGTGCTGGAGAAGGACCTGAGAGTTCTACATCTGGATCTGCAGGCAGCAGATACTGTGTGCTACACTAGGCTCATGTAGCTTGAGCATCTAAGACCTCGAAATTGGTAATTTTTGCCAACTTGTCACAAACTAGAGTCACCTGGGAAGAGGGACTCTGTGGTGGAATTGCCTTTGTCAGATTGGCCAATGGGCAAGTCTCTTGGGTGTTTTCTTGCTTGCTGACTAATGTGGGAGGGCCCACAGCAATGTGGGTGGTCCTGGGATACCTAAGAAAGCCTGCTGGGAAAACATACCTAGCAAGGCAGTCAGCAGTGTTGCCCATGGTCTTTGCTTCAGTTCCTCCCTAGAGCTCCTGCCTGAGCTTCTCTTGATGATGGACTGTGTGGCCTGTGACATGAAACAAACCCCCCTCCCCACCCCACCCTTCTTTGCTTTTGGTCAGTGTTTTCTCACAATGGAGAAGCAAAGTGATAAATGGATTTGAGCATCGGGTGGGTCTCAGTGTGATAGGAACTTCAGCTCCTACTGTCTCAGCCACCCGAGACCTGGGACTCCATGTCTCTACCACTGTGGTATACCTGTTTTTAAATTATAAAATGCCTTTACTCTTGAGTTTCATACATATGAACAACAATCATTGTCCTGTCTAGCTACACCCCTTTACCCTAATTTCCCCCAAAGGACCACAACGCAGACCCTCCCAAACTTCCTCCCTTTTGGCATGTCCACTTTATGCTCACCCAGCAATGCAGCTACTGTGTCTGCATTCCGGTGCTTGGTGCACAGTAGAGCCTCAGGCTGGAAGAACTCAACCCACTAACGCTGCTCCTTAAGCCTCTTGCCTGTTCTGCTTGATAAATAAAATACACGGCGAAGGAGAGATGTTTGGGCGCGTGTGGACACTCACCTTCTGTAGGCACTTGCTTTGCACTGTGGGCCAGGACCCTTATGGAAACTGTTAGTAAACAGGTTTTCGAAGAACATGATCTCAGAATTAAGAATTTTCCTAGTGCTGTCAATGCAGGATTTAAAGTGCACAAAGGTGTCAACCTCTGTACAATCTGATGTTGTGTATGTGGTGTGATTTGTGGGAACAGTCCTTTGTTTTATCTTTTATTTATGCAGATGTGAGGCTAAGTAGCTGTCTCTGTAATTCTCTGTAATGGGTTAAGCAGCTGACAGACTGGAGTTGGCTATTAATAAACACAGTACTGCACAGACTGTGTGCAGGTTCACAGATCAAATGCAGCTTTTAAAGGTTGGTGTTTAGTGTTTAGCAACAGTAGTTCCATTTCCCCTGACTAGTGACAGTGGTTTTGTTTTTTGAAAAAAAAATCTTTAAATTAGTGTTAAGTGTAAATTTTAGTTTACCAGAATCAGTATATTTTGTTTCTCTTTTCTTTCTTCCTTCCTTCCTTCCTTTCTTTCTTTCTTTCTTTCTTTCTTTCTTCTTTCCTTCCTTCCTTCCTTTCTTTCTTTCTTTCTTCTTTCCTTCCTTCCTTCCTTCCTTCCTCCCTTCCTTTCTTTCTTTCTTTCTTTTTTCCCAATCAAGAACAAATGCCTGAAAGTCCCAGGCAGTGTCTGAAGAGTGATCTAATAAATACCCATTTTGGAAGAATGCCCAAGAAATGACGCATGTAGGGAGCATGAGTTAAGCCCACCCTCGAGTGATTTCTCTCTAACGCAGCCATATAAGTATGAATTTCTGGAAACCACATAAACAAAGTACAAGCAAATGGCATGGTTCCCTTTTGGACATACACATGGAGAATAAAAGTGATGGACAGGAATCACCTGAAATGCTTTCCACTTGGGACACATTGGCACGTTGTCTTCTGGTCTCTGAAATCCCTGGTGGCAGATCCCCTCCTTCTCCCGCTGATGTTCTCCACCCTTCTCCTTCTGCACTCAAGAGTCACTCTTAACCTAGGCGTGATGGCACAAACTTGTGTCCCAAGCACTGAGGAGCGTAAACCAAAACCACTACAAGATTTTGTCTAACCTGAGCTAAACAGCAAGTCCCCATCTCAGAACAACAAAGATTCTCTGTTATCCCCCATCCAAGCTTTGATTTAAAGGGTAGCAGGGTAGGCATGAGTTTTATTTTGGAATTCCTTAAGATTTTTGCTTACCTATATTAATAATAAAAGATGTTATTAGGATACTAGCCCCAGAAAGCTCTGAATACCCAAGAAACAATTCATAGACCTTATGAAGCTCAAAAGGAAGAAAGGCCAAAATAGGGATGCCTCAGTCCTTCTTAGAAGAGAGAACAAAACACAGGATGAAATACAAGGTCAAATAGAGGATCAGGGATTGAAGAAAATATCATTCAGAGGCTGCCTCACCTTGGGATCCGCCCCATATGCAGCCACCAAACCTATTGCTGATGCCAAGAAGCACTTATTGGCAAGAACCAGATAGGGATGCCTCTTCAGGGACTCTACCAGAGTCATACAGATGCAGCTGAGCGTGCTTGCAGCTAACCATTGGACTGAACACAGAGACCACAATAAAGGTGCTAAAGAAAGGACTGAAGGAGATGAAAGGGGTTGCAACCTCATGGGAAGAACAATATTGTTGACCAACCAAACCCTCCACAACTCCCATGGACTAAAACACCAACCGTTGAACACACATTGAGAGACCTATGGCTCTAGTTGCATATGTAACAGAAGATAACATCATCTGACATCAATGTGAAAAGAGGCCTTTGGTCCATTGAGGGAACATTTTCCCAATGTGGGGGAATGCCAAGGCAATGGAGTGGAGATGGCGATTTAGGAGGGAGTGCACCTTTGTGGAGACAAGTAGATGGGGAGGGAGAATGGGAGTGGGATGGGGGAAGGGAATAACATTTCAAATGTAAATACAGAGAATATCTAATAAAAATATATTATTAAAAATTCAATTTTCAGATATAATTTTCTCAAATATCCTCTCTGTCCCTTTCCTCCTCACTTGATTTCTACTGTACATATTTTATATTGCTAGTGCCCTGATGTTTCTCCATCAATTATTATTCTCTAATAAGTATTTTGTAAAAAGTTTGGTAAAAAATATTTTACAGAAATATTTTCATTGCGTGTCTCTGTGTAGATATTTTCATGTGAGGGCAGGTGACTGCAAAGGACAGAGTTGGAGTTGGGATCCCCCTGGAGTTGGCATTATAGGGGTTACGGTCTGCCTAGTGTAGGTGCTGGGAAGCAGACTCAGTTTCTCTAGAAGTGTTTGGTCTTAAATGCTGAGCCATCTCTCTAGAACTGCCAGGAGTGCAGGCAACTTAAGGTTTTCCCTGACTAGCTTACAAATAAAGGAGACTCAGATGATGGGTATTTTATTTGGCTTTGACAATTACTTGGGGGTCACCTCTAATCTACTCTTCTACCTGCAGGTCTGGGTACCTCCCCAGTGGTGTACCCCAGATACTTGTTGTTTCTCCTGGCCCTGTTTCATCCATCTCCCCTCATGGAGGCTTCTTCTCTCTCCTCCTTTCTTCCTCCTTCTTCTCTTGTCTCTCTTCCTCCAACCAGGTCACTCCAAACCCACCTACCTCTGATCCCTCCAGTAACTGGCTGTAGCTGATTTAATTTAACCAATGGTTTTAACTCAAGAGCAAGGATTGCACAAGAGCTTGTAAACAGGAGAAGTCACTTGTAGGCCCAGATCTTTGTGTATAGAATATAGCATTACAATATATATCATGAACCAAACCTCAACAGCTGCCCATTAATTATAGATAGTCTGGAGGCACACAAATCAGCAATAAAAATCAACCAGGATTTAGATATGGCTACAAGGGACATGTTCTTTCCTGAGGTCGCTGAGAGACAAGATACTCTGATGGGGTTCGAGAGGTGAGTTCATTGTTAAAAGCACTGGCTGCTTTTGTAGAGGAACCAGGTTTGGTTCTGAGCACTCATACCTCGTAGCTCACAAATCTCTAAGAAGCTGCGACTCACCTGGCCTCTGAGGGCACCTCTATGCATGTGGTACATACACTGAGCCTCGGACCCGTATACAAAAATAAAATAAGGTCATTTTAGGGAAACCAGAGTGTCATAGAAAAGAAAACATTTAGATAAAAATAAAGGTGTTGTTGGAGTGTCATACTTGGCATTTAGATTGGAGTGGTGGCTCAGTGAAGTGTCAGAGTCTCTGGCCTTTGGCTCCCAGGCTGGTAGAGGGCTGGTGTTTACCTTGGACTTTGACGTTTGATTTGAGGAGCTTGTGTGTGGAGAATAGGAGCAGCTTTCTGCTTTACCGTCTTCCTACAGCCAGAGGGCGATCCCGCTGAGAAAAGGCAGGAGCCTTGTGCATCTGAGCTTCTCAGGCCATACAGAAAAAGTGTTTGAAGTGTGGTGAAGCTGTCCCCCGCCTCATGCCATACTCTGTGCACAGTAGAGAGCTAGACTCCTTTGGGTAGGAGCAGGGTAACCGGTCAAGCCAAAGTCTGCTTTAGTGAGACCCTGGTGACCATTTGATGCTGTCTCTGCTTGCTCTGGTGTGGAGAGAGAGCCTGTCACGTGTGTGTGCTGCTACTGTTTGTAGAATCACATCCTGTAGGAAGAGCTGAGTACCATAACTGAGTAGCACATTCGCTGGAGGCATGTGGCCATCTTGATGCAATGCCATCTCAAACACTTATTGTCTGACTGGAAAGTTGTTTGATTTCTTCACATCTGCTTTCTGTCATCTATAACAATGGGGATAATGGTTAATGTCACAGAAAGCCTCACTGAGGATAGCGCCAGGCTTGGCTTGGCTGCAGTTCTGGCAGCTGCCGTTGTTGCTACCATGGGATAGTTTATGGCTGAGTTATGCTCAGGGTGGTACTTGAGAGAGTTTTCAGTGCCCGGTGGCTTATGTAGTCAATGTTTATCATTTTTCTATTGTGTGTGTATAGACAACATGTTATAAATGTTTGTAACATGTGCATGTGATTTGTGTGTGCATGTTTGTAACCGTGGCAGGTGAATGAATACCCAGGCTGAGTAGGATTTTTTGTTTTCTTCCCTGAAAGTTACCTAGTAGTAGATGTTATGAATATATATATACATATATATATATACATATTTGTTCACAAACTAAGATGGGTGTATATGCTGAAAATAAGTGCTATGGTTTGGAGTTTGGAATGGAGACTTGTACATAGGGAAGCAGGTGGGTTGTGTCCCACAGTCGTGTGGAAGGATGTCGTGTGCAGGAGCAGCTAATGCTCATCTCCTCCCAGTTCTGTGTTCAGTGGCATCAGGTTGGTGGGTTGAACGTCAGCCCTGATAGCATTATATGAGTAAATATTGAGGCTCACCTCTCTTCCCTGTAGGATGTCTTAATATTTACTGGCATGCATGTGTGTTTATTCATTTATGTGAGAAATTTATGTGCCCACATATTTTGTGGAGAACATTTAGGCAGTAATGAGTTGAGACGTATTGGAGGTCTACGTGAATTGTTAATGATCCTCCAGGATATTGATCCCAGTCATTCTGAGCTCTTTAAGGTCAAAGAGTTCTCTTTGGTGTTGACTTTGGACTCTTCTTAATGCTGATAGGTTGAGAGATGTCTGTATCTCAGGTGCTGTCTTACGTGCTCTTTAAACTTTCGGTTGTAAGATGTGTCAAATTGCTTACATGATGGCTTGTAGAGTTTATAGCATTCATGGTGTGTTGTCTGTCTGATGGGAAACAGTCACAAAACTGTTCTGCAACAGAGATTTGAATGAACTAAGTCCTCTTAAATATCTGTCCTCTTTGAGAATCATCCAAGTAGCCAAAGTCCTCTTGACTCCTCTGTGACAGAGATGTGTTTCCCAAAGTGTAGCCATTGTAAGCCTTTAGACCTCTATTCCCAGTGATAGCTGCCTCTTTCATGTTGAGTCAGAACTGCAGGGTATCTCAAAGCCATCTGTGCCTTTAGCTTTGAACCAGCATGTCTCCAAGGAACCTGACACTTCAGAAGTTAGACACAACCTCTGAGAGTCCCTTATCCTGAGAAGAGTTGGCTTGTTGGGGAAGTCTATTTTCATTGTTCATGCTTAAAGGAAATGTTCTCACCTCTGCTGTCTCAGAGTCCCGTTAGCTCTGGGAGGCTCCGCTCATCTTGTGCATCCCTGATCTGTATTCCATGTTTCTTTATTGTCTCAGTTTTAGAGAGTCATTGACCTTAGAAGAGTGTTGTATCTCAGAGTCACCCTCAGCTTACCCCTTGATGCCTCCCACTTACATTTTATAAGTCTAGTGCTTTGATGCTAGGTTCCTTTAGGTTGAGTGCCCTTCTGAAGCATACATAGCTAGTCCTAGCAGGCAGACATAGAGAAGTCAATTGGTGAGCTCTGTCTCCCATATCTCCTCAAGAGCCACATAAAGGCATAGCTATTTTTAAAGTTCTTTTTTGTATGATGTGAGTGTGTGTGTGCGTCTTCTCCATTGTGTAATTCAATTGCATGCAGCTGGGGTCAGAGGACAACTGCAGACATCAGTCTTTACTCCAACATTATTTGAGGCTGGTATCCTGGTGATTTTTCCACTAGCTGTCTCGGAAAGGGATTGACCTTTCTTTCCCTCTGTAGGTCCATGGAGATGCCAGAATTAGAAATATTTATGTTCCTGTACCTGTCTTTGCTGTTGGTTTTGTGTCCCAGTTTTCTTCACTTTTCTCACTCCAGAGACTTGTTGACCCCCGAAGGGTGCTGTATCTAGGGTGGTTTCATATGACCTCCTGCGTCTAGCATGTTGATGCTAGGGTTTTCTATTGGTTTTTTCAACCTGTCTGGTTTCTGGGGCAAATGCTTTACTCCCAGTGCCATCCCCTAGCCTGTGTATAGGATTTTGTCCCCATCTAGTGGCCTTATTAGAAGGATTAAGAGTGGGTTTATAGTGGGCTAGGATTAGCATTAGGGCTTGGGGTCACAGGGTTAGAGTTAGGTGGTTAGGGCTAGAGGTTAGGGTTGTAGGGTTAGTATTAGAGCGCTATTGTTATAGGGTTGTGGTTAGGCCTGGAGGGTTGGGATTAACAGTTAGACTAAGTTAGAGATGAGGTTAGTGTTAGAGGTTTAGGGTAAGGTTAGAGTAAGAATTAGGTTTAGAAGGTTAGGTTTAGGGGTTAGGATTGGAGATAGAGTGTTAGGATTAGTGTTTGAGAGGTATAGTTAGATTTAGCATTAGTGTTAGGGTCAGAATTAGACAAGGTAGGGTTCAACTGAGGATTAGAGTTTGGGTTAGATGGTTAGTTGATGAGATTAGTTATAGTATTAAGGTTAAGGTTATATGGTTAGAATTTGTGTTAGATGGCTAGAGTACTGGGGTTAGAGTTTTAAGGTTAGAGGACTAGTATTAATATGTTAGAGTCGGAAATAGGAGTTAGGGGTTAGTGTCTTGGTTAGGGGATTAATATTAGGGTTAAGGTAAAAAGTTAGGGGATTAAGGTTAGCAATGAGTTGGGTTAGAGTGAGAGCTTTGGTCTTAGATGGAGTGTTAGGTTTATGCTTATGGTTAGATGCAGTGTTAGGTTTATGTTTATGGTCAGGGGAGAAAGCAAGTTGGTGGGAAAGAAGGAAAGAGACAGAGTGCAAACTTGTACAACCACTCTACAAATCAATTTGGCAGTTTCTCAGAAAACTGGGACTAGTTCTACCTCAAGACCCAGCTATACCACTCCTGGGCATATACCCAAAAGATGCTCAAACATCCCACAGACTATATTCACAGCCACTTTATTCATAATAGCCAGAAACTGGAAGCAACCTAGATGTCCCTCAAATGAAGAATAGATGAAGAAAAAGTGGTACATTTTCAAATGGAATACTATTCAGCTATTAAAAACAAAAACATCAAGAAGTGTGCAGTCAAGTGGATGGAACTTGAGAATATCATCCTGAGTGAAGTAACCCAGTCCTAAAGGGACATGCATGCTATGAATTCATTTGTAAGTTGATATTAGCCATAAAATACAGCTACCATATTGTGCTCCACAAACCCAACTAAACAAGAAGGAACTAAAGAAGAAGGAAGGCCCAGGTGAGGAAGCTTGAATCTCACTTAGAAGGGGGAATAAAATAGTCATAAGAGACAGATAGAGGGAGGGAACTTGGAATTCGAAAGTATGGGGGATGGGAGGGGAATAAGAGTTCGGGATCAGGTGAGGGAAGAACTGGCGAAATGGCTCGATGGCCATAAAAACAATGGAAGTCTGCAACTGACAGAGGTGAAGAGTGGGGAACATCTCCAGGATGAGACAGAGACCTGGGATTAGGGAGGTGCCCAATGGTGGTGACCTTAGCTGTGACTCACTACACTGAGGATATGGAACCTGAAGAGGCCACCTGTTGAAGCAGGAACCCCAATGGAGCAATAGAAACACCAACACATCCACAAAACTTTCAACCCAAAATGTATCCTGTCTACAAGAAATGGAGGCACAGCAGAGACTGGGGGAATAGCCAACCAACAACTGGCCCAAGTTGAGACCCATCCATTGGCAAGCACCTAATGCTATTAATGATCCTCTGTTATACTTGCAGACAGGAGCATGTTGTCCTCTGAGAGGTTCAACCCAGCAGCAGCTGACTCAGACAGATCCAAACACTCACTGCCAAACCATGAATGGAGCTTGGAGACTCATGGGAGAATATGAGAAAGAATTGTGGGCCCCAAATGGGGATAGAAACTCCACGGGAAAACCAACAGAGTCAACTAACCTGGGCTCTTAGGGATCTCAGAGACTGAACTACCAACCTAAGAACATACTTGAGCTGGACATGTAACAGATGTGTAGCTTGATCTTCATGTGGGTCCTGAACACCTGGAATGGGGGAGAGGGGTTTTCTCAAAGCTGTTGCCCAGATGTGAAATATGTTTTATTAGCTGGACTGCATTATCTGGCCTCAGTGGGAGAAGAAATTTCTAGCCTCAAAGAAACTTGATGTGCCAGAATGGGGGATACCCAGAGGAGTCCTCAACCCACTGAGAGAAGAGGGAATAGGTAGTGTATTGTGGGAGGAGTGGCTGAAGTGGGAAGGAATATTGAGTGAGATGTAAAGTGGATAAGTAAAAACATAAAATTAAATTTTGGTAAAAGGAGAGAAAACGGGGGTGAGATATGAGAAAGAGGTGCCGGAAGAAGGAAGAAAGAGCAGATAGAGGGAAAGAAGATAGAGGAGAAAGACACAGAGCAGTTGACTAGAGAATAGTAACCATGGGGGAGGGAGTTAGAAAGAGATAGAGAATAAAGGTAGTGAGGGAGGGGAAAAGAGAGAGACCAGAGAGTGGGGAAGCAATGGATGGGAGAGGGGGAGAATGAACAGGAGGAGAGGAGCACAAAGATAGAGACATGTGAGGAGTTTGTGTGAGTAGAAAGAGGACAGAGAGAAGTGAGCAGGACACAAAAGTGAGAAGGTGAAAGGAGGTAGATGGGAGGGAGATAAGAGAGGAGCAAATGAGAGAAAGAAGAGAGTGTTGTAAGAGAGAAGAGAGATGCATGGCAAGGGGGAGAGGGAAAGAGATGAGAGAAAGACGGGAGATAAGTGAAGGAAGTGGAGCAGAGGGTGAGAGGCAATAGAGAGAGAGCTAAGAGATAAGGGAATGAGTGAGGAACAGGGATGTAGAGAGAGCTGAGAGTGAGGTACAACAGAGACAGGAGAGGAAGAAGAAAGAGGGGTGAAGGGAGAGATAAGAATGAAAAGGAGGGAGAAGAGAGGGGAGACAGATAAGAAAGAAGAAGAGGACGGGAGACAGGAGAGTGGAGAAAGGAGAGAGAGGACAGAAAGAGAGTGGCTGATGAGTGAGGAGAGAGTGTGAGAGAAGAGGCAGAGAGAGGAAAGATAGAAGAGAAGATACATGGAGGGGGAGGCATGGGAGAGAGAGCAGGGACGTAGGAGAGGGTGGATGGAGAGAGATGAGAGACACAGGACAAAAAGTCACACAATACAGCTCAGTGAGAAAAAGTTGGCAAGGAGGGAAAAGAGATATATGGAGAGAGAGCACAAGCTAGGAGAGAGAAGAGTGTAGCGAGAAGAGAGAGGAAGAAGTGAGTGCGTGTGAAATTGAAGGAGAGAATGTGAAGGAAGAGGAATGAGAGGGATGAAAGAAGGAGATTGTGGAAAGTGTACAAGAAAGGAAAATAGAGAGGAAATAGAGAGGCAGGGGAGTAAGAGAAAAAACAGGACAGAAGAGAGAGAACCAAGAGACCAGGTGAGAGGAAGGGGCTTCCACTTCTCTCAGCTCAGAGGCCCCATTGGATCCAGACCCCCACAGGCCCTGTGCCTTCTGCCACAGTCTCTGAGTTCATATGTGCACCAGCCCTATTGTGTCTAGGAGACCTTGATTCCTTGGTGTCCTCCATTCCCCTCTGGCTGTTAGACTTTTTCTCCTCCTCCTCCTCCTCCTCCTCCTCCTCCTCCTCCTCCTCCTCCTCCTCCTCCTCCTCTTTCTGCAGAGTCATGAGAGGAAGGATTTGATGGAGATATCCTGTTTAGGTTCCAAGGTCTCCCTCTCTGTGTGTAGTCTGCCTGTGGGTCTCTATATTTGTTGCAAGAAAAAAAATTCTTTGATGATGGCTGAGCAAGGCTCTGGTGAGTAAAACAAAATGTCATTAGTAGTCATTTTATTGTTTGGGTTTCCCCTGGTCCTTGGCCATTCAAGCAGTGTCAGGCATTAGTTTTACCTCTTAAGTCATGTCTTGGTTGGTTACTCCCAACATTTTGTGCCACAATTGCACTATTGTTTCTTAAAGCAAGTCGTTAATATAGTACAAAGGTTTTGTATACTACTGCAAGAGCACAGAGACTAGATCTCGTTGGTGGAACATGAAAGGCAGGAATATCTTAAGTAATATGCATTATCAAATTTCAGCTGGACAGATGATGGAGAAAGGACATGAGAATGAGCAAAACTGAGAGGTGAAAGAGAGGAGAGAGGAGAGAAAGGAGAACAAGAGAAAGGAGCAGAAAATGGGAGTGAGGAGAGAGGAAAGAGAGAAGAGGTGAGAGAAAGACGGGAAAGAGAACAGTGAAAGAAATAGAAGAGAGAAGGCATGGGGGGAGTAAGAGAAAGTAGAGAAAGGGACAGAAAGAGAGGAGCAAGGGGTCAATTGGCATGAATGAATCTGTGGAAGTGGCAAGAAGCAGAAAGAATACTGCTAGATCTTTAAAGTATTTCTCTAATGACAAGATAAAATTAGCAAAGGCCAGCAAAGCGTGGCAAGGTGTACCAATGCGGGAGCATCAGCAGCCAAGACCAGTGAAGTGTTGCAAGGTGAACCAATGCAAGAGTGTCATTAGGGTCTACTTCTACTCTCTAAACTCCACTCTTTACAAACATCACATCCTTTCAAGTGTCTGCTTCAACAAAACAGACATCCTCTCATGAAACAGCTTCCAGAAAAACATCACATGACACAACCGAGTCTCCAAAGAAACCAGAAATTTCCACTCCACTCCTCCTCTGCTTTCTCCCTCCTGCTTCCTCTCCTCTCCCCTTCACTATCTAGGTATGCTGCTCTAATATTGTAATGTGCTGATTTCTAGTAAGTCTGTGGTCGGTGCTGTTCCATGACAAGTTTATATGGTACACTAGTGGTACAAGCATTCTTGCTGCTGAACATTTCCTTCCATTGCACTGCGCACTTGTCCATCTCGGTACACAGCTTCACTCCTCAGAAGGTGTGCTTTCCTATTCCAGTTCAGGCATGTGGGAAGTGGTACAGATATATCCCCATGCTTTGGTATCCATACACATCATTTTATGCTGCACTAAAAATACATCTAGATTTGCAAAGGCACTGTTGTGTGGTGCTTCTGTAATGAATGCTTGTGACCTGCTTAATAATATATTCAAATGGGGTAATGAATTAGTATTTTTTTGTGTGCTCCTTCCTTTTCTTTTCTTTTCTTTCTTTTTTTTTTTTTTTTTTTTTTTTTTAAGATTTATTTATTATGTTTACAGTGGTTGGTCTGCCTGCATATATGTCTGGGAACCAGAAGAGGGCACCAGATCTCATTATATATGGTTGTGAGCCACCATGTGGGTGCTGGGAATTGAACTCAGGACCTCTGGGAGAGCAGCCAATGCTCTTAACCTCTGAACCACCTCTTCAGCTCGTGTGTGCTCCTTTCTAAGACTATCAGGTATGCTAATATCATATACCCATGAGTCCTGTTGTAGTATTACATTTCTGTCCTAGTACATATGTGTAAACCTATCCACAGACATACATGTTTGCTGTACTACTACAATATGCATGATCACTCCTATAATACTGAATCTGGTGTACTCCTTCACTTGTATTCCATGTATAGAGTTCTACTAGTTAACCTGTGTAGACTGCTGCCAGTTAATATCCATGTGCTCCAATGTAAATAGTAAATACGTAGACACACCACACATAGGACATCAGTGTGTAGTGCTCTAACCTCCTGGTGCACTGCTAGTATATAATCTCATGTGTGCTTTTCTTTCAGTGAATCTGTGGCCACATCCATTTCTGTACACCAAGGGGTGTTGTCTTGGCAGTATAACCATTCTTGTTTTGTATCATTACTTCCAGTAATGCTTACTTGTCTATCCCATGGCACTGCTGTTATCGGTCACACGTGTCCATACCCATCCATCTGCTTTATTGTAAGTGTCCATCAGTTGATGCTGTGGTAGTAGTGTAGCCATTTTTCAAGGATGCCATTGTGTAGTGCATTAGTAGTCATAGCATATATGCTGCGCTACTAGTACAGTAATGTGCAGTGATGTAGCTGTATATCCGAGTGCACTCCTGTCTAGTGCATCCATGAATGCTGACACTCATTCATCCATGAGACCTGCCGAACTACTACATTTTTTTTTTGTGGATACTCATGTTTTCTAATAAGTATATGGACACTAAAAGATCAGTGTATACTACTCTATTTCTGCCTGAATGCATCTGTATCTGTGGTGGCTTGAATTCAATTGGTCTAGGGAGTGGCATTATTTGGAGGTGTGGCCTTATTGGAGTGGGTGTGGCCTTGTGGAGGAAGTGTGTCATTGTGGGCACGGGCTTTAAGATACCAGGTGGGAGTCAGTCTTCTCCTAGAAGCCTTCAGATGAGGATGTAGAACTCTCAGCTCTTTCTGTACCATGCCTGCCTGGATGCTGCCATGTTCCCACCTTGATGATAATGGACTGCACCTCTGAACCTGTAAGTCAGCCCCCATTAAATGTTGTCCTTATAAGAGTTGCCTTGGTCATGTTCTGAGTCTTGCTGTGTCTGTTTACAGCAGTAAAACCCTAAGACAGTGTCCTGTGCAGTACAATAATAGTATCTCCTTTTAGTAGAGAATGTTTGTACACTGCTGCTCCAGTAGGTTCATGTGTGGTACAGTCCTAGCACATCCACGATTGTTGCTGTGCTAATAAGTACATTGTGGTGTACCAATCTACTCTACAAAGGTGTGCACTGATGTTCTAGCACAGACACGTGCATTGCTGTGCCGGTACATCTGTGTGCTCTACTGGATTAACAAGTGCACATCTGTCTATGCTGCAATAATGGCATATCAGTTTTTGCTAAGACACCAATGTGTGTAGTGTAGTAGTTAGTGATAAATGTGCATGTACCAGCAACATCACATTGCCACACAAGCATGCCTGTTTATGTGTGTTCCATGTCCTAGCACCATCCTGTCATGATGTAGGCTCACTGATTTGCACACATGTTGTGTTCCAACACTGTCACATGGTGAAACCAGCATTTCTGTTTATGCATGTGCCATGTCCCAGTTCAATTCCTTGGTGGCATTTGTGTGCTTATACACACACATACCATATTCCAGCGCCATCACTTAGCAATTGTCTTAGGGTTTTATTGCTGTGAACAGATACCATGACCAATGCAAGTCTTATAAAAAACATTTAATTGGGGCAGGCTTACAGGTTCAGAGGTTCAGTCCAGTCAGTATCAAGGCAGGAGCATGGCAGCATCCAGGAAAGCATGGTGCAGGAAGAGCTGAGAGTTCTACGTCTTCATTCAAAGGAAGCCAGGAACCAACTGAGCATCCTCAGGCAGCTAGGAGGAATGTCTCCAAGCCCACCCCCAGAGTGACACACTTCCTCCAACAAGGCCACACCTTCTAATAGTGCCACTCCCTGGGCCAAGCGTATACAAACCATCACAGCAATATAGGCATGCCTATTTACATTCGTATGGTTTCTTGGTGCTTTCTCATGGTGGCTTGGGCACCTGTATTCACACACATACCATGTACTAGAGGTGTCACATGGAAGCATGGACACACCTGTTCACACAGTGCCATGTCCCACCACCATCATGTGTTGGCACAGGTATGCCTTTTTACATGTATGTTGTATCTCAGATCCATCCTGTGGGGACATGGGCGTGCCTTTTCTCATGTGTGTTGTAGCCCAGATCCGTTTTGTAGTCACATGCACGCTGTACCCCGGGACAATCCCACGGCACTGTGGGCATGCCTGATGGTATGCATGCTGTGTTGCACTGTCATCGACGACAAACTCATCTGCACACTCACGTGCTGTGCCCCAGCACCATCGCATGTCTTCACAGTCATGCAAGCTGTCTCCCAGTGCTGTCATATGTTGGAGTGATCATCCATGTTCACATGGATACCATTTCCCAGTCTTGTCATGTGGTTGCTGAGGCATGCCTTTTCACAGATATGCCCGGCACCATTCCATGGTTATTTGGGCACACCTGTTCATGCATGCCATGTCCCAGCACGATGACACAGCAACTCAGGCATGAGTGTTCATAATGTGTCATGTCCCATCACTGATATGTAGTGGCATGTACGTGACTGTTCATATACATGTCGTATCCAGTGTTATCCTGTGACAGTGTGGGCACTATGTCCCTTGACTGTCAGGTGGTAGTCTGGGCATGCCTGCTCACACACACATGTGCTGTGTCACATTGTTGTATATGTAACTTTGTTCTCGTGTGATGTGTAGCAGTAAATTAATTAAACTGCTGCACCTACCCAAAAGCTCTCTGGATTCTCGAATGAAAGTCATACATACGCGCACGTGAGCACAAGCTAATTTTGAGATGCCTTGACTAGCTCAGTGGGTGGACACTTCCAAACCTCCCCACCTGCCTTAACACCTTCTAAATCTGTATTTTATCTTTGCTGCCCTGTTACCTCTGGGCAGCCTCCCAGCCCCAGTAAGGGCTACATTCCCTTTCCACCTATATATATCGTAGGATGCTTTCTCTCCTGCAGCTGTTAAATCTGAACCTTCTCCCTCCAAGTCAAGGCTGCCTTTCAGTTCCTCGTCTGTGCAATCTAAAAGTCCCGCCCTGAATCCCTGCCCAGCCAATTGCTGTACAGCCACTTTTTATTATCAGTTAAAGGCAGCTGTGGGCAGGGATCCTCAGGTCTGGACGAGCAGCTTTTGGGAACCAAAATAAGACAAAGCATTACAACCAATTGCCAACAATCCATATCTCTGCAACATTGTGTACCAGTCTGTTCACATCTGTCATATCCCAGCAGTCAGTGTTGCACACACATGCTGTGGCCCAGCATCATCACATAGCATAGGAACACTTGCTCACATGTGTTCTGTGTTCCAGAAGCCTCAGTGGTGGAATTGAACATGACTGTTTACACACATGCCATGTCCCAGCACCATCATACGGTGTCAGCATGTTGGTTAATGTGACATTACATGTGACATGTCCAGAGTGGTCCCATGGTGGTGTTGTGTATATACATCCCTGTTGGCACATGCCATGTGCCAGTACCCTCCATTAATGGTGTGGGGCATACCTGTTCATTAAATGCCATGTCCCAGCAGCACCATGTGATGCTGTGGGCATGTCTGATCACATACTACCTATTTCCCAGCACTGTGTCACGGTGGTTGGAACATACATGTTCACAAATAAAGCAATACTAGTATTATTATGTGGTAGTATTTGCTTGCCTGCTCACACATATGTCATAACCCAGCACCATCAGTGGCACCATATGCCATATTCCTGTGCCACCAAGTGTTGCACCGGGCATACCTGTTCCCACACATGCCATGCCATGGTATTGCATTTCATCATGGACTCGTCTGTTTACACAAACTCCTTGTCCCAATGCAATCTTGTGGCAGCAAATATACATGCCTGTTCACACATAAGCAGTGTCCTAGTTCGTCCATTTGGCAGCATGGGCATGTGTGTTCTCATGTGAGCTGTGTCCACCATGATGTGGTAGCTTGATCATGCATGCTCATACAGAAGCCACGTTCCAGTGTAGACATATAGCGTCACAGGCACATATGGCCACACACGTACTGTTTCTTTAAACCATTGTGTACCTGTCACAGTGCCATGACAAAATAATCTGAACATACGTGTTCATGCATGTACCAGGTCCCAGTACCATCATATTTCATCATAAGCTAACCTGTTCACAGAATGCCGTGTTCCAGTTCCGTCATGTGACAATGATGGTATACCTATCTGTATGCCGTGCCCCAGCTCTGTCACGTGGTGGTGTGGGCACACCTGTTTACACACAGCAGTGTACCAGCTCCATGACATGATGGCTCAGAGACACATCTTCACATGTACGGTGTACCCCCACGTCCGTTGTGGGGATGGCATGGGCATACCTATTTACAGGCATGCTATGTCTCATCCCCGTCATGTGGCAATGTAGGCACACCTTTTCCACACCAGTGCTATCGCATGGTGATGTTCACATACATGCTGTTTCACACACCATCCCTTGACAGTGTGAGAACCACTGTTTACACGCATGCCAAGAAGTCCTAGCACCCTTCTGTGGTGATGTGCACATGCCTGTTGGCATGCACGTGGTTTCCTAGTGCCGTCCTCTGATGGCATGGGCATGTGTGTTGACATACAAGCTGTGGCCACGTGCCATTCCATGACAGTGTGGCTGTGCACACCTGTTGATACACAAGTGCCATGTGCCTGTAACATCCCAATGCCACACAGGCACGTCTGTTCACAGATGTCCTGTGCCCCTGCACCATCACATCATGGTGTCGGCACGCCTATTCACATGCATGTCATGTCTCAGCACCACTGCTGTGGAAGCATAAGCATGCCTGTACACACACATGCCATATCCCAGCCCCATCCCATGTCTACAAGGGCATTCCTGTTCACACGAATGTGGTGGCTCAGCACCATTCTGTGGTGGCATGGGTATATGTGTACACACAAAAGCTCTCATGCAGGTATACCTGTTCACACATATTCCGTGTACCCCACCATCACATCATACTGTGGACATGCCTATTCATACATATGCCATGTTCCAGTATTATTAGGTGGTGGCACAGTAATGGCTATTCATATGTATGTGGTACCCCAACACCATCCCCTGGTGGTGTGGGCATACCTACACAACTGTGTGATTCTAAGAGCCCACTTTGGGTGCTAGGAACTGGTTTGGGTCCTCTGCAAGAGCCATACGCTCTTAACCACCTCTCCAGTTTTTGATTTTTTTTTTAACTTTCATTACATATTTATTTTGTGTGCAAGTGCCTTTACTTGCTGAACTATCTCATCAGCTCCTTGAGTAGGTATTAGTAACCTTAAAGGAGTAGTTTGAGACCAGACCTCAACAAGATGTAGACACTAGTCAGGGGCAATGGTACAAGCCTGCAATCCCAGTTATTCTGGAGACTGGGGCAGAGGAAATGCAAGTTCAAGGCCTAATAGAGATACAGATTAATTTCAAGGCAGTCTGGCCAATTGAATGAACACCAATGAAAATTAAAAATTAACAAAAAGTATGAGCTCAGAAACCACCTAAATAGAGAGCAGGCTGAAGTATGTCAGTTACTTAGAAACCAGAGAGTTAAAGGATGACGAGAGAAAGGAAAATAGCAGGAGGAAGGGCACTTCAAACTCGGGTAGCAAGGAACTACTCTCTGCTTCCCACGCCTGTCACAAAGAATCGATTATGATCTTCATTTATTTTCTAACAAATCACAAAACTCTAGTTCTAAGTGTCCTTCTGAGAAGAAGGGTCCGTAATCTATTAGCAGACAAAAATTTTATAGCACCATCTCTGGCAAAGACATAAATTCTATAAACTTCCACCATAAGCAAAACAACACCCCACCCCTCTCTTTGTAATCCGGAAGACTTCAGCGAGAGTAGAGCTGCCTTATCCAATCGTGTGCACTGAGCACGATCCAGGCGGATGTTTGGTTCCAGCGGGGTCCAGCCACCCTGGTGATCGATCCCACGATGCTAAGACCCAATCCTACGTGCATGCAGCAAGGGGAGACGGGCCCAATGGGGATACGGCTGGGGGCAGCCACAATCATCCTCCTTCGCTCTTTACGCGTCCCAATGCTTCCACCACCGGGGTAACGTTCAACCGAGTGCTTTCTCGCTGAGGCGAAAGCGTGGAAACCTTTATCGTCCAGGTCCCCAAAAGAAATGGCAGAACAGTTAGTTAGTTTTCAGACTCGACTGCGGAAGGACAGAGAGTGAAGCCCGCGTCCAGTCGCCCAGGCCCCGCCCTCTTAAAGCTGATGACTACATTTCCTAGAGGGCTCTGCGGCTCCAAGAGGCGGGACCGACTCCTCTATAGGCGAGGAGTGGCTGCCTGGGCGAGGGGCGGGGTTTGTCGCAGCCAGTGAGCGAAAGTCTCGTTACGGCGGCGGAAGCAGCCCCGCTGGAGTGAGGGGTGGGGGACAGAGTGCTTTCGGCCCGGCTGCGGGTCCGTAGCAAGAGGACATTAGCCCTAAAGGCGGAGAGCACACAAGAGCAAGCTATAGACGGCGTGGCCGCGCCCAGGTAATGGCGGAACGAGAGCGGAGAGGGAGAGGAGGAGTCGAGGGGGCGGGACTGCATGGCCAGTCCTGGTGCTCGTCCCTGGGGAAGGACAGAACCGCCACTGCTCTTGCGGTCCTTATTCCAGCTCTTTAGAAAGCTAGGCAGAGCGGTTGAGTCTGCAGCAGGGTCTGGATGACCGGTGCGAAGGAGGACGAGAAACACCGAGGGGTAGGCAGCTCCAGGCGTGGGGGCGTGGCGGACGCGGGCCTCCGCAGGGAAGTCAGCGGGAAGGAGGACGGCCTAGGGAGTTTGGCTTCTAGAGCAGTTTAAAGTGACTCTCCACATCCGGGCCCTGCGCCCGCCGCTTTCAGACCCTTGCCGGGGCGGGGCCTCCCGCATCCCCGCCCTCCTTGCCAGGGATCGCCTATCTCTCCCTTCTATTGGCCCAGCCAAGGAGTTTAGGCTGCTCCCCGCCCCCAGCATGACTGGCGTCTTATTGGCTGGCGGCCGGCGGGAGGGCGGGGCGGGCCTAGAACGCGCAGGCAGCTGCGGATTGGTGCTGTATACAGTGATGCACCCCACGCCTAGCCAATGAGCGGGCGGGGGAGGCAGGGGTAGGTTGGGTGGTAAGAGGACTAGGAGCGGAGCCTCGGCTGGCCGTACGGTGAGTGTGGCTGGCGGGCTGGCTGAACTGGGGTTGGCCGGAGACGCTTTCCGAATTGCGTTCCCTCTGTGCCTGCAGAGCCCCTCGATCCCTTCGTGGCGGCTACATATAAAAGGGCACACTGCTTATCTTGCCGAGAGGGACGTTTTCCCCTGGAGACAGAGCCTCGACACCCGGAGTGTCTGGAAACGTGTGTGTCCTGGGATCTCGGAGAGTAAATGGGGATAACCGGGGTAGACGGGAAATCGGCGAAGCCTGACTCCGAAGGAAAAAGTGGAAGACAATTTTAGAGACCGTGGTTCTAGAATCCTACCCGTGTCTCGGGTTGGGGAGGGGGGTTATCCGTGATGAGGAAGAAAGGAAATCCTTAAATGGAGGCCTTTACGGAAAAGGATTTGAGGATTCCACAAGCATCGGGTCTTAATGTAAGATTTCCAATCCTTTCTTGGGGCTGGGCATTATGACATACTAATTATGGTTCTATTTACCTTGGTGTGAGGCTTTAGTATTTAAAGGAGCCATACTATTTTCCATAAAAATTTTACATTGATAGCCTATGGTTATGGTAATAACTTCCATTTGGCGGCTATATAACATTCAGTATCTTTTTAAATGTAGCAATCTATAAGCATTTTGGGAGGTTATAGTAGCCTCCAACATTTGTATAAAGTCTGTCATTTTTAATTTAGCCTTGGAACATAAAAAGACCTCAAGAGTCTGTGCCATTGATCATTACTGTTTTAGATACTTGGAGATGTATTTGTTTTTCTGAGAGATGTCACTGGTACTAAAGATACTTTGATCTCTCCATGTTGGTTCTAATTTCAGAATCTGGTAATCATAGCCTGACTTGTTTTGCAGGTGGAAATGAGTTCTCAGCAGTTTCCACGTTTAGGAACCCCTTCCCCTGGGCTTAACCAGGCACCGTCACAGATAGCAAGCAGTGGTTCCACAGGATTGATAAACCAAGTTGCCACAGGTAAGCGATGTTTTTTTGTATTGCTTACTGTTTAAAGAATGTCACTATCTTTAAATTAGCAAATTCCTTCTCATAATTACTATGTTATTGACTTTGAGGAAAGGATGTGTGGATACACTTTTAAAATAAGGCATTTCCCTCTTTTTTTAAAATCATTTATATATGCTAGGATAAGTGTACAACTTTAGTAAACTGTGCTTATAAAAACCTTTCTTTTATTTAATTTATTTTATGTATATGGGTATACTGTAGCTGTCTTGAGACACACCAGAAGAGGGCATCAGATCCCATTACAGATGGTTATGAGCCACCATGTGGTTGCTGTTAATTGAACTCAGGACCTTTGGAAGAGCAGTCAGTGCTCTTAACCACTGAGCCATCTCTCCAGCCCATAAAAACCATTTTTAAATGTATTTGTATGTTGCATTTAATTCTCTCTTGGGGTATAGGTACGTTGATGGTGCCGTGAGAGAACCCAGCAGTGAGTGTGAAGATGTTCTGTGTGTGTGTGTTAATGCGTTCATGCAAGTGTGTTTTTGAAGGCCAGAGGTCAACCTCAGATGTGCTTCCCCAGGAACTGTCCTTGTTTTTTGACACAAGGTGGCTCACTGGAACTCTGAGGAAGCTAGGCTGATGGGCACATTATTGAGTGAGCTACTACTGCCCCAGCCCTGGAAAGGAGGGTTAAAAGGTGTATATATACACTTGGTTTTTATTCGTAACATATCCTTTGAGTGCTGTAGATTGTGATTCTCAGTGATAGTCTATAATAATCGGCAGTGTCTAGAGACACTTGTGATTGTCACAAGTGAAGTACTAGACATCCTCAAATGCACCAGATAAACCCCTTCCACCCTCAAAGAATTATCAAGGCAGTGAGCAGTCCTCAGGTTTATTTTCACGCCATATTAAGCCTACATTGGAAGCCGACGTGAAGTCCTTCCTCATCTGTTTCTTATTTCCTGATGGCAAGCGCTGCTGTTCACTCAAGGCTCAAGCCAAGGCTGAGGCTAGGCGTCTCTAGTTGTCATTGTTTGTATTCTGTCTCTCACTCCACCCCCACCTTGGCTCATACTGTAGCTCAGGCTGGCCTCAGGATCCTCCTACCTCAGGACAGCTCTGGGATCACCTTCATCCCACCATACCTGCTGGTTTTATCCGCCAGTGAGATACCACTGTGGCCCTTAGATACCACTTTGGGCTCATTCCTGCTGCTTTGACTACTTCATGCTAACTTAGTTTTTAATTATAGATTTATTTGTTACTTTAAGCTACTACACCTGCTGCTGGACTGGTTTTTCTGCATATGGTGTTTCTAGTATCCATGGTCTCAGGATTTTCCCTATGGCACAGCATTTTTTCCTGTCCAGATTTTTCTTCCTTGAGGATTGATCCTCTCATTTTCTGGATGTCTTTGCTGACTTTATCTTCTATAACATTACAGATCCTGTGCATCTCTTGAACCCTTGTATGCATCCACTTGCCATAGTGGGTCGCACACACTGTAGTCAACTTCTCAAGTTCTTTATTTCTAGTTATACATAGTGAACTCGGCCTATAATCCTAGCACTTGGGTAGTTGAAAGCTAACCAGTTTAAAGATGTGTAGCTCAAGTTTGGCTACCAAGCAAGTTCAAGGCCATGGGCTATGTGAGTGAGACAATTCTTCCCCCAAGTTTGTGACAGTATTTTGACTTTGGCAAATGCACACAATTGTAATTTTAAAAGATGGAGTTAAGAATATTGGTTTCTGAAGGAAAAGAAATGAGAGTTCATTATGGAAAAAAAGAACGGGAGATCATTGTTGGAGCTTTGCTGTGAAGGTCTTGACACTAGTCAAGCCTGATCTCTTCTTTCCTAGACAGTTTTCATAGTTTGCTCCCACGCTCCTCTACTCTCTACAGAGTTCAAGACCCAGCTCAGATCTTAATAATTTTTTGAAAGTTTTCATGAACAGTCTACCTCTTCATTTTTAACATCAGTATTTTTTGTCTTATTTTTTCCTTTTTATTTACTTAAGTAAATCAAATTTATTCTCCAAAAAATATGAAATCCGGAACTAACCAGTCCAACAGTGTGAAGTCTAGGACTGGCTAGTCCGACCCGGTGTGAGAGCTGTATGACCATCAGAGATGCAGCTCCCTTCTTCCTGCAGAAGCTGACAGTGCACACTCACTTGTCAGCGTGCTCTCCGAACATACTGATGCACTGGCTTCCATCCCTAGCACCACATGAATGGAATAAGGTGGTACATGCTTATAACACAACTCTTAGAAAGCAGAAGAGCTGGAGTCCAAGAGCATCCCTTAGTGCCCAGCATCTTCTCAGCCATCCTGGAGTACATAAGACTCTCAGCACAATGAAATAGGAGGCAGGAGGAAGAGAGGAGGTTTTCACCTAAGTAGTCACATAGGGCTTTGTTTCACAAGAGATAATTTGGGGTCCTAAGCATGCCAGGAATTAAAGTGTATGTTCAAAGGTAAGGAGTAGAAATAGCTAATGCTTCAAGATTCTGTTTTGTTGAAGATGTGAAAGCATGGTTGGAGATGAGCTCAGTGGTGTGGTGCTCATCTTGAATGTTCAGATCTCTAGGTTGGATCTTCAGCATCCCCACTCTACCCACCACCACAATGATTCCCAAAGAGCCTAATAGGAAATGATTGATACATTTTAGTTTAATAGTGTTGTTAAAAATTAATCTACCTGGGCCAGATGGACTTTGGAAAGCTTAAAAAATTGTCTGGTTTCTTAAATTTTTTTACTAGGGATAACCAGGATAACAATCAATAGAAAGTAGAAAGGCAGAAATTTAACAGCCCTTATTCATAAACAATGCCATCAGTATATATATATAGAAAATCTTAATCCTTTTTTGAAAAGTTGTCAGAGTAAGTGACATTAGTAAACATAGTCTATAAGATCAATGTGCAAAACTTCATTATATGACTAAAACTAGCAATAAACAATGAATTTTTAAAATAATGTATGTGTTTCTGTGGGTGATATGTGTGCCAAAAATCAATGTCAGGTGTCTTTTTTGGTCAGTTTTCATCTAATTTTTGAGAAAGGGTTTCTCACAGAACCTGGAACACATTGATTTAGCTACGCTGGCCAGCCACTGGCCTTCAGGAATCTTTTTCTGCAAACCCCATGCCCACCAAGTGTAGGGGTTACAGGTGTGTGCTATCATGCTCAGCTTTTTTTGGGCACTGGGCATCCACACTCGGGTCCCATACTTACATAGCAAGTAATCTACCGACTGACCCATCTTCCCAGCTTAGACATGAGATTTTTTATGTTAATGTTCAATTATAATAGCTACAAAAAAATCGAAGTAGGATATGCACTTAAGAACATGTAAGACTTAGTGAGGCGGCACAACGTTTGATCCCAGCACTCAGGAGGCAGAGATAGGCAGATCTCTAAGTTCAAGTCCAGCCTAGTCTACATAGCTAGTCCCAGGCTAGCTAAGACTGTATAGTAAGACCCTGTCTCAACAAAAAGAGGGTTGCGGGGGAGGAGAAAGTTTGGTTAAGATGTGAAGTAGAAGTGAAGACCAAAGAAAGACTTGTGACATTGGCGAGAGGTCAGAGAACTAGGTAAGTGGAAGATCCTGATGGTCACAGGCTGAAGAACTTGGTCTTCTCAGCACTGAAGCTTCTTCCCTACGTGATGAATATATGTAGAGAAATCATAGTTAACACCATTAGGCACTTTTTTTTTTTTTAGAATTGATAGCCCAATTCTAAAATTTACTTCAAAATCCAAGAGTTTAAGGATTTCTAAAGCAATTATGACCAGAGAGAGGAAAATCATCAGTGCCTTACTTCACAACTTATCACAAAACTTCATAATCAAGACAGTGTGGGTATTGGCATACTATAAATGAATAGAATAAAGCAAACTCCTGGAATAGCTTTACTCCTAGATGGATAGATGGCCAGGCTTTTTTGGTTTTGTTTTAACAGAAGTGTGTGATTAGATATGGAAATTAACTTCAGTAAACATACTAATATGGGTGTAGGAAAATAACTTTTTGGGTTCTTTTGGTTCTTGTTGTCTGGGATTTTTTTTTGTTGTTGTTGTTACTTTTCCTCCTACCCTGGGACCTGGAGATGAAGCTCTCAAGTCATCAGACTTGCATATCAAGTGCTTTTACACACAGAGCCACCTTGCTAGCCTCAGTGCAGAATGTGGGGGAAAATAGACTTTGACCATTACTTTCTTCTTAGGTAAAAAAATTAATTCAACAAGTACCATGGAACTAAATATAAGTTTTTTTAATTTCTAAAAGAAAACATAAAAGAAACAGTTTGCATCTGCGGTAAGCAAAAATTTCTTAGGTCAAAAGAAATGTATATATGTATGTATGTATGTGTATATATATGTGTGTGTGTATATATATATATACTAATTATGAAAGAAACAGTTGGGCCGGGTGGTGGCGGTGCACGCCTTTAATCCCAGCACTTGGGAAGAAGTTTCTAGTTAGTCTGGTTTACATAGTAAATTCCAGGACAATCAAGTTTACACAGAGAAACCCTGTCTCGAGAAAACAAAATAAATAATAGTTGATATAAATTAAAAACCTTATTTCAAAAGACATCATTACCAGTATCAAAGGGAATGCCCCAAACAAAGGATATAAGGGTATTTTTTAATAACTGTATCTGTAGCGACTCATATCCTAGATGTAGAAGAACGCCTATAACTAAATAATAGAAAGATAAACAGCCTACTTTTTTTTTAATTGTTAGAAACAAATGCTGTCTACTTAATAGATATCCAACTAATAAAAACTGTTAAAAGAAGTACATGAACAGCTTTCATCCTCAAGACAATAAAAATTCAAGCCATGTATATCCCCTAGAAGAACTAAACGGAGAATGGAGAGCATTCTGCCTTGGTGTGACTGTGAAGCAGTAGAGCTCTTAGCAGTCTAGTCAGTTTGGAAAACAGTTTGGCAGAATCTTAAAAAATTAAACACAACTACTCAAAACTGACCAGTCTTGCTCTTTCAGCATTTAATCAAGTGAAATGAAAGTGTATGCTTATCCAGAGATTTGCACTCAGATGTTTATAGAGGCTTTGTTCCTAATAGCCAAAGCCTGGGGAAATGCAAACGTTTGTCAGATGGTGACTAGATAAGCAAACACTGTTCAGTGGACTGCTCTCATGCAATGCCAGAGCTCTAGTGGAACGGCAGCACACTTGCACAGAGAGCACAGAGGAAAATTTTCTGGCTCACGCAGTAGTGTACATCAGTCATGTGTGTAGGTAATGAAAGTAATGAAAGTAAGATATGTTTGTCATAAGTTTGGTTATATAAAGCTCAAAGTAGTAGCCAGTGGTGTGTTGGTCTTTAACTGGGTGTTGAGTGACTTCAGTTTGGGAAAGTTCATTGAACTGTATCATTAACAGTTGCTTTCTTCCAGTGACTTAGCTCCTGAGAATGCCTCTCAACTTTGTACTTGAGGAGGAGGGGTCTGTGAATCTCCTCAATTCCAGGGAATTCCTAAAACTTTTGAATTGTTTACTTCCTGAACTTAATAAGATGCAGGGTGGAATGTTTCACCTCCCATAAAACATCCTATGTCTTAAGAGCATCTCTTAAAGATGAAAGGTTTGTCTATAGGAAATTACTACACAACATTGAGTTAAACATTTTTGACTAAACAAATGAAGTTCATCTTTTATGTGTAATATTGAATTTGTCAATCTTGTCAGCAGAATAAATTTACATTTAATGATGCATTAAAATGTTGTATTGAAAAAACAGATGTAGGGGCTGGAGAGATGGCTCTGAGTTCAATTCCCAGCAGCCACATAGCAGCTCACAACCATCTATGATGTGATCTGATGCCCTCTTCTGGCATGCCGGGAGAGCACTCAGATATATTTTTTTAAAACAAAACAGTCTTTTATAGGAAAATATGTCAAAAACAGTGTTTTTCAGAGTTCACAGGATTTGTTTTTCCCTTTATCAAAATGAATTTTTTTTTCATCAATGGATTCTGATTACAGTCCTGCTACTCCTCCCAGTTTCTCCCCACCTACCCTTCCCTCCCTTCCAGATTCATAGCCTTTCTGTCAAGTTTTTAGAAAACAGAAATCTGAGGAATAATAATAAAATAAATATGAAACAACCAAAGAAACAGAGTCAAAGTAAAAGTACAAGAAATGCATATAGATGCAGAGAAACATTCACACACACACACACACACACACACACACACACCCACGCACTCACGAATCATCAAAACCTGCATACTTTATATCCGCAGGTGTCAGGAGCGGGGGAAGCCTTGACTTAATATTATGAGACAGCCTATAAAGAGGCAATTGAGTCTCTGTCGGCCATTTACTGTTGGACATAGAGCCTAGGCTCAGGAGTGGCTTGTTTTCCAAGTAAGACTACCTTGAAGAAAACTTGCAAGTATCTTTCAATTGGAGACAGCTTCTGGGTTAGGGGTGTATGTGTGTGTGTGTGTGTGTGTGTCCACTTCTTTCAGCGGTAGAACCCCATCTGGTGCAGAGCCATGAAGGCTCTGTGCATGTCCGTGCATATGCCCGCCACAGTCTTTGTGAGTTCGTATGAGTACCAGGCCTTGGTTCCTTGGTGTCCTCCATCCCCTCCGGCTTTGACACACTCCCTGCCTCTATGTCCATAGGTTTCTTTATTCATCGGGTACGTGTTACTCCAATGTAGGTATTATGAAATGGTTAGATGTCTATTGAATGTAAATATAAAATATCCAAGATTTTATTAGATGCATTTTAAGGAGGTTTTTTTTCTGCTTCTCAGCCTTAGGGGAGCGGTTTGATGGTTTTATCTTATTTAGAATTCAGTATTGTAAGGTCTCATTCTTTATACTGTGGCCATGGGTCTCTGTCTTTGTTCCCATCTACTGCAGAAGCTTCTCTTATGATGTTCTATGAGTTTAGCAGAATGTCATTAGGAGTCATTTTATTGCTATGTTCCTTTAGCAGGGCAGTCGTATTTGATCTTCCCTTAGTCCCTGACTATCTACCTAGTCTCAGGTTCTCGGCCACCCAGGCAGTTGTCATCTAATGGAGTGAGCTTTAGCTTAAACAAGCTCTTGATTGGTTCCTTCCACAAGCTCTGTGCCATTGTTGTACTAGCATATTTTCAGGCAAGGAACTCTTAAGATTGAAGGTTAAACATCTCTTTTTACTGCCAAATATATATAACTTTTGACAAGCATGGTGGTACATACTTGTAATCTCAACACTCAGAAGGCTGAGACAGGAAGATCATAAATTAGAGGCTTGTCTGGACTTCAGTAGTGAGACCCTTTCTCCATTTAAAAAAAAAAAAAACAGTGTCACAAGGATTTGGTCACTTTCAACTCTAAGCTTAACAGCAAGGGCTACTCTGTTTTCTACTGATTAACCTTAGAAAAAAACTGTAATATTCCTTTCTCATCTTGATGTCTTCACTAGTTAACGATGAGGCTGGCCGAGATGCTGATGTTGGTACCAGGGAGCACGTGGGCCCTAGCAGCTCCCTGCCGCCCCGGGAAGAGAAGCAGGAGCCAGTTGTGGTAAGGCCCTATCCACAGGTACAGATGCTGCCCGCACACCATGCTGTCGCCTCAGCCACTCCTGTCGCAGTGACAGCCCCGCCAGCACACCTGACACCAGCAGTACCTCTCTCTTTTTCGGAAGGACTTAAGGTAACAGAGTTCAGAGTTCACAGTGAAGCACAGCTGAAGACAGCCTGCCCTTGAACAAAGCTAACCGAGTCTTGGGTTGTGTCCTGGGGCGGTCATCAGCTTTCCCCCGGCGGTCAGTTCAGTCTTCACTGTAATGTAGAGGTTATTATTCTGCAATGATAGGACTGTCCTGGGCACTTGGCATCACAGGAGTTTTCTGTTACCCTTTTTTGTTGATTTATTCTTATCGATTTGCGTATTTGTTTTAAAATGAAGTTTAGTCCAGGCTAGCCTGGAATTCCCCATGTAGACCAAGCTAGCCTCAAACTTGGGACAGTCTTCTTGGGTCTGCCTCCCACTTACTGGGATTGTAGGTGTATACCACCGTATGTGATATAACCTGTTGATAATTGTTCAGCTTACATACATGCTAAGTGACTTTTATCTTGGAACTCTTCTCCATGGTTTGCTTTACTAGCTGACTCAGTTGGGGGTGTCTGGGCATCTAATTCTCTGTGTTACTTGGGTTAATGTTTTAGTTACTGAGAGTTCTGTTTACTTCTGCGCAGATGTGAGAGGCAGAATTGTGTAGAAGACAAGGCATATAGTGTGAACAGTACAAGTCCAGGCTTTATTCCCAGTTCTGCTTTGTACTTTCTGTGTGTCTATGAGTAAGACATTTAGCTTGTTTGTACATTTCGTCCTCTGTACTATAAAACCAGTCGTTCTGCAGAAAATGAGCCATATGATGCCTGTCTCATTTCGTATGCCACTCTGCGACTGGACTTGTGTGCTGTTAAAGTAAAACGCACCTCTAGAGCAAAGCTATTGACATGTCTCCTGTCCTTTTCTGTTTGCAGCCACTCCCGAAGCCCACCATGCCGAGCCGTCCCATTGCTCCTGCACCCCCTTCTACCATGTCACTTCCCCCAAAAGTTCCAGGACAGGTTACTGTTACCATGGAGAGCAGCATCCCTCAAGCTTCAGCCATTCCTGTGGCAACAATCAGTGGACAACAGGTCATTTTCTCCTCCCAACTTGTTAGTTTTCTAACAGCAGCTGTTTGATCATTATGTATTTAACTGTAGGGATGCATAGCAGTGTCCTAAGTAATCCAATGGCTACTGATGCCCATAGCACTGAAGTCAAAAGGAGCAGCGCCCAGGCCGCTTAGTTCCTAGGCTGTGTCTGCTGAAAATGTCTGTCCACCACTGTACTACCTTCCTGGTAAAATCACAGAGTTACAAAGAGTTACATTCCACATGTGCCTGATTAAAAGGAGGCTGTACTGAGGAGGCGAGACTGCCTCGTATTGTTGGGAGCAGCCTAGGTTTTCTTGGAGGATAGTAGATGTGTAGCAGGTTTTCTCTGCCCTCTGTTTGTGAACATTTACATTAAAAGCTCCTGCTTACGCCCTGTGGTTGCTGGAAGCTGTTGTGCAGGTACAGCTTTCTAGTGGATACAAGGGGCAAGAGAAGTCCTTTGATTTATGCATGGGAGCTGTGTCTTCTCAGCAGCTGCCATAGCCCGGTCATTGGCACATTATTTTTTTTTTTTAAAAAGGTCCTGTTTTAACTTAGAATTTTAATTGTATTCCATTATTTATAGTTGATTTATTTAGCACTTTGAATTATAACACGTATTTGTGAAGAAACAAAAATTTTTAAATTCTTTTCCTTTGTGTTTTCAAGAGAAATTAATATTTAAAAAAAGATGGTGCCATGTCTTGTTCTCAGTTTCACACCATGCTAAGTAGTTTCCAGAAGTCTAGAAATGTCAACTGAGATGCACTTACCTCAGTGCGCTGGAATACTTACGGAGTGAGCTGAAGGCCTTAAAGACAGTGTCTGTTGGATTAACTCACATGTATTTAGGAACTTTCAGAAATAAAATAAAGAGTAATGAATATAAAGATCTGTTTTTTAAAAAAAGAAATGGAGGTGGGGTGAATGAGCCTGTGGAAAGGGAGAACAAGTGTAGGAAAGTCTGGTACAGATTGGGGTTACTGCAAACAGACAGATGTTTATCTGGTACTGGGGTCTAGTAACTAGTTGAAGTCTACTTACTTCTGACCTGCTCGTTTACAGGGGTCATAAGTGTAACACAGTAGGTGAAAAGACTCCACTCCCTGGGATACTCCTAGTTGAGATTGGGTGTGTGCGGGGTAGTATAGCTGTGGACAGTAGACAGTACCTGACTCAAGGCTGTACATTAATTAGTCTTGAATCATACATGCTTTTGCCCTGGAAATTCCCAAAACAGCAAAAAGGAAGGGGGATATTTTCAAGAGCAACCTGACCCAGTTTGAAGGAAACTGACTTTCTGTAGGCAGTAGCTAAGACCAACCTCATAAAAATTGTCTTCTCTCCTGTTTCCTCCAGGGGCATCCCAGTAACCTGCATCACATTATGACCACAAACGTTCAGATGTCCATTATCCGCAGCAATGCTCCTGGGCCCCCTCTTCATATTGGAGCTTCTCACTTACCTCGAGGTAACAAATGCACATTGCCCCAGTTCTGGAAATACAATAGCAAATAGACATTGGCTGGAGGACAGGCGGACAGTGTATACACAATCAACCTAAAGTTACAGGGCAGTGGAGATAAACCTATAGCAATACCGACTTTCAGCATGCTGTGTTGAGTGCTTCCTACATTAGAACAAGGAAGAGAGTTTCTTGTCATTTTGAGGCCATCTTCCTAGGTAACCCTGGCTGGTCTCAGACTTGGGCTTCTCCTGCAGCTTCCTCTTAAATGCTGATTGCAGGTACACAACACCCTCCTGGCTAGTTGTTCTGTGTTGTGTTTGTGACAGTGTATTGCAGTGCAGGCATGATGTACCTGGAACTCGATGGCATGCTGTCCTCCAACTCTCAGAACTGTTCTACCTCTTCCTTCCCATTTCTGTGATTACAGGGTTGCACCCACACCTGCCTTCTAGTGATACATTCACTGATAATGTTTATTAAATGCTTATATCCATTGCAATAAAACTGACTTATTCTTCTAAGTTAAAATAAGTTGTAATAAATTTAAGGAGTCTTAATCATCAGTTAGAAGGCAAAACAGTTGAAAATGGTTGAAAAAAAAAAACAAACAAACAAATAGAACCAGGTTTCCTCAGAGTTCTACAACCTAACCTAACAGCTCATAGCGATGGTTCATTGACTCTTAGGAGTCTGGGATATCAAGGCTGCCTTGCTAGAAATGCTAAGACACCATTTGCCTTTTTACACTGAAGATGTCTGCACTGAGATCAGAAAGGCAGCATGAGAAGCTGACATGTTACTAATGATTGATGTGTTTACAGCTTAGACACAGTCTAGGCATCGACACCATACTGTGCTGCTCTTGAGGCAGCAACCCAAATTATTTGTGTACTAATCTAAAATGCATAGGAACAAATTTAAAAACAAAACACATGTTCCTTGAATACACATTTTCTTAATTTTCTTCATGATAAAGTGAGTTTAGGTATGTAGTGTACTGGAGCTGATGGAGTCAGTGTGTGTGGTATACTGGAGCTGATGGAGTCAGTGTGCAGTATACTGGAGCTGATGGAGGCAGTGTGTGCAGTGTACTGGAGCTGATGGAGGCAATGTGTGCAGTGTACTGGAGCTGATGGAGTCAGTGTGTGCAGTGTACTGGAGCTGATGGCGTCAGTGTGTGCAGTATACTGGAGCTGATGGATTCAGTGTGTGCAGTATACTGGAGCTGATGGAGTCAGTGTGCAGTGTACTGGAGCTGATGGAGGCAGTGTGTGCAGTGTACTGGAGCTGATGGCGTCAGTGTGTGCAGTATACTGGAGCTGATGGAGTCAGTGTGCGGTATACTGGAGCTGATGGAGTCAGTGTGCGGTATACTGGAGCTGATGGAGTCAGTGTCTTCAGTATACTGGAGCTGATGGAGTCAGTGTGTGCAGTATACTGGAGCTGATGGAGTCAGTGTGTGCAGTGTACTGGAGCTGACGGAGTCAGTGTGTGCAGTGTACTGGAGCTGACGGAGTCAGTGTGTGCAGTGTACTGGAGCTGATGGAGTCAGTGTGCAGTGTACTGGAGCTGATGGAGTCAGTGTGTGCAGTGTACTGGAGCTGATGGAGTCAGTGTGTGCAGTGTACTGGAGCTGATGGAGGCAGTGTGCGGTATACTGGAGCTGATGGAGGCAGTGTGTGTAGTATACTGGAGCTGATGGATTCAGTGTGTGCAGTGTACTGGAGCTGACGGAGGCAGTGTGTCCAGTGTACTGGAGCTGATGGAGTCAGTGTGCAGTGTACTGGAGCTGATGGAGTCAGTGTGTGCAGTGTACTGGAGCTGATGGAGGCAGTGTGCGGTATACTGGAGCTGATGGAGGCAGTGTGTGTAGTATACTGGAGCTGATGGATTCAGTGTGTGCAGTGTACTGGAGCTGATGGAGTCAGTGTGTGCAGTGTACTGGAGCTGACGGAGGCAGTGTGTGCAGTGTACTGGAGCTGATGGAGTCAGTGTGTACAGTGTGCTGGAGTTGATGGAGGCAGTGTGCGGTATACTGGAGCTGATGGAGTCAGTGTGTGCAGTGTACTGGAGCTGAAATCCACATGCAGACCGGGCTTTGGTAGATATGCCTTTCTCAGGAAACGTAATTGACTTTATTAAGTAATGCTTCTGTAGGCCATACTGATTATTTTTGTCTTTTCAGGTGCAGCTGCTGCTGCTGTGATGTCCAGCTCTAAAGTAACCACAGTCCTGAGGCCAACTTCACAGCTGCCAAATCCTGCTACAGCACAGCCAGCAGTGCAGCACCTCATTCACCAGCCAATCCAGGCATGTTGGGGTCAGGGATGCTCAGCCAGCCTGGCTTCAGTGCCTTCCCTTCATGCACTCTGCCAGAGGCCGAGGCGGGTTCACAACCTCGGTTACTTCTCTCGGTCGAGTTCTTAAAGCTTTGAAAAGTTTGGAGGATGCCCTTTGAGCAGTGCAAGTGTGGAAGGAGGACAATAAGAGTTTGTTGGGAAAGTGACAAGTAAGACAGCTGATGGTAGAGAAGTGAACGGACACAAGGATGACAGTGGTGGCTACAGTGCTGAGGAGAGGCTAGCCAGAGTAGAGCGGGATTGTACCTCGGGTAGAGCTCTGTGAGCACATTTTATACACAGAAATAGATGTGTCCCTTTTCAGTTAGCTTTCAGCTACTAAATACGTCTCTGGTAGTCCTCCTCCCATCCCCCCACCACACACACACACACACACACACACACACACACACACACCTTCCATATTGAGAATCAAACTCAAGACCTCTTGCATGCCAGGTAAGCACTGTAGTAGCCGAGCTTGAACTTGTTTATTTTTATTCAAGGAATTCTGTAGTCTCGGTACTAATAGTTACGCTGTGTCAAAGGAGATGCAAGTTCAGAAGAGATGGCTGGGCATTTTATGAGAGGATCCCGTCTGTTCTCAGTACCCACATGGTGGCTTCACACAACTACAGTGTACTCATATACATAAAGTTAATAAAGAGCTGTTTAAAATATTTATTTATTATGTATACACTGTAGCTGTCTTCAGACACACCAGAAGAGGGCATCAGACTCCATCATAGATGGTTGTGAGCCACCATGTGGTTGCTGGGAATTGAACTCAGGACCTCTGGAAGAGCAGTCAGTGCTCTTAACCACTGAGCTATCTCTCTATCCCTAAAAAAAATTTAAAATAAAATAAATTAATTATTTCTTAAATTTCATGGGCTATCTAAACAAGATAGGAAAGTGTGTGTGTGTTGAGACAGTCTCATTATGTAGCCTGGGCTGGCCTGCGGTGCACACAGACCCGCCTGCCTCTCCTTTCTGAGGGCTGTGACAAAGACTTGTACCTCTATGCCTGCTATAACAAGGGTTTTCCCTGCCTGCTTGGCAGTGCTGGGATTGAACCGGAACCTTGTAAGTGCAGCGCCGCTTTCCTCCGCTCAGCTGTGTGTCCTGCTCTGGTGTCCCTGCTCTCTCCCACTGTCACCCCCACTACGTGTTTGGTTTCTGAGACAGTTTAAGTTGTCCAGATAGACACGGTTCCTGTCTGAGCCGCGCAGGTGCTAGGGTTATAGGCACACGCCACAGGTCCTGGCAAGGTCTTAGAGTAACGTACCTAGGAATAAGTTAGACGATATCCTTTCTTCCAGGCATGGACGCCCGCATGTGGAGACCGAGTTTCAAAGCTGAGCTTTAGTATTTGGCTTGCTGTATTCTCTTTTGCCTTCTACTTGAAGTGAAGTATGTTTCCTCTCTCCACAGTCTCGTCCACCCGTGACCACCTCCAGTACGATCCCTCCTGCTGTCGTGGCCACAGTGTCGGCCACCAGAGCACAGTCTCCCGTCATCACTACCACGGCAGCACATGTGGCTGACTCGGCGCTCAGGTACAGGCGCCTCGTGTCGGCTCTCTCTCCTTTCGCTTTGCTGAAAAGTGTGCTTTCTAAATTGTACTCTAGATCGGGGCTTCTTAAACAAGTGCACAAACCAAACATTTACTGATAATAAATCAAAGGTACTGGCAAGATAGTTCAGCAGTTACAAGTACTTGTTGTGAATGAATGAATGAATGAATGAATACTTGTTACTCTTTCAGAGGACTCAGTCTAGTTCCCAGCACCCACATCGGACAGTTCACAACCACCTGTAACTCCAACTGTTGGGTACCTAATCTCTTCCTTTGATTCTCAAGAGGAACACACACACACACACTAAAAATACATCTTTAAAAAACGTGAAATGTATTTTAAAGCAACTCTTTAGTATGGACATAATAGTTTTCCATTTATTAAGATAAATGCATTTTCCACACAGCAGTGAGGTGCATATGCTATTTATTTTACCTAAGGAATTACCTCTTGGCTCGGTACTCTTTCAGCTGACACTGAGCCTCTTCAGCACTTCACAGAGCTGGTTGCTGTTTTGATTTTATATTGTCAGCACATATTTATATAATGTGTATTACAGAGTGCCTAAATTTTTAGGACTATTTGCAAAATTGTTGGAAGTTCTATTCTAATTTCATAATTTTTTTTTTTTTTTTTTTTTTTTTTTTGTAGTCCGGGTCCTTTATTTCTGTTTGTACATTAGGCCATGAATTCATAGGGAATGGGCTCCAGCAGCTCAGGCTCTTTTCCATTAGTCCTCACAAAGTGGGCTTCTCTGGGTGGTGCAGGCTGGCACTTCAGCTGAACCCAGGTGCCCTTCTCCTTGGCTTTCTTTTTCTTCTGATCGTTCTCCTTCACCGCTTCAGGAAGCCGTCTCTGCTCTTTGAGTGCTTGATGTGCTCAATCCCCACATTGATCCTCTTAGCCAGAATCTTGCCCTTAACTTGCTTGTTTACAATGATGCCCACAGCATGCTGGGTGACATTGTAGACTCTTCCAGTTTTTCCATGGTAACACTTATGGGGCATTCCTTTTTGAACAGTGCCCATTCCCTTGATGTCTACAATATCACCCTTCTTGTAGATTCGCATGTATGTAGCCAAAGGAACAACTCCATGTTTCCTAAAAGGCCTAGAGAACATATAGCGAGTGCCTCTCCTCTTTCCTTTTGTGTTCGTCATGTTGGCGAGTTAACTGGAAGATGGCTGCCGGGGCCCTAATTTCATAATTCTTAACTATAATTCATTTAATTATTTTTATCATGAAATTCAAATTAGAAACAAACAGATTTTTATATTTGTTTGGTTTTGTAGATTTTTCTGCTTGTTTTGTGGAATATGTTTTGCCCACATGTATGTATGTGTATCACATGCATTCCTAATGCTTGTGGTAGTCAGAAGAGGGCATTGGGTTCCCTGGGACTAGAGTTGTGGATGGTTGTGAGCTACCCCTTGGGTCCTGGGAACTGAACCTTTGCAAAAGTAGGCAGTGTTCATAACTGCTGAGCCACTTTTCCAGCCCTTTTATTTGTTTTTAATTAGCATACAAGGTGGTGGGTTTCCATATGGCTTTTTCCACACACAGTGCCTGTGTATCTGAATGGATAAGCATACACCACAGCATATGGAGCTCAGAGGGCAACCTCAGTGTCTGTCCTAACCTTCTATCTTGTCCTGGACAAGGGCTTTTTTGTTCTCAGCATATCCCAGACTAGCCCATGATCTTCCAGGCATCCTCCTGCCTCCGCCTCCCATTTCTGTGGAAGCACTGGATTCCAGTCCTCACACTTCATCTTCTGCTTTTATGTGGGTTCTAAGGATTCAACCTTGGCTCCTTGTGCTTGCACAGCAAGTGCTTTCACCCCAGCGATCTCCGTAGCCTTTGCTTGGTTGTAGGGACCTTCCTCTTCTCTCTCCCCGTCCTCCCTCCTCCTGCCTACCACTGGCCTCCTCCAGCCTGATTAGTTTCCATTCCACATTAAGTCACATGTGTTCCATTGTCCCTCCTTACTCTAGTTTCAAGGTCTGCACACGCGTGTACACACACACACACACACACACACACACACAAATGAAAAGCAAGGATTTGCAATTGAGAATTTACCTGTTGGTTGAGTCTAGGTTACCTCACTTAATGATTTCCAGATCCATGCAGTGTCTTGAAGATTTCATTTTTATTACTAAATAAAACTCCATGTGTACGTGTACCACATTTTTGTTGCCCATTTTTCTGTTGATGGGCATCAAAGCTAAGTCTTGGCTCCTTACTACTGTGAATAGAACAGTAATAAACATGAGCATACAAGTGCCTCTGTGTAGGATAGGGGTCATGGGAATATGCCCAGGGGAGCTTTGCCTGGGTCTCATAGTAGTTGTACATTTAGTTTTTTGAGAAACTTCTACTCTCTGTTACTCGAGTTTACTTGTCCATCTTTGGTGAATGGGGGTTTCCCTTTACCCACATCTTCATTAACAGTTGTTCTCTTTCTTTATGTATGACTTATTTATGTGGCTGTATACATGCCAAGATAGACTTGATACAATCAGAAGGTAGCTCTGGGGAGTCTCCTGTCTCCTCCATGAAGGTCCCAGAAATGGAATTCAGGCCATGAGGCTTGGCAGCAAGCACATTTACTCCTGAGCTGTCTTGCTTGTCTGTTTTCTTGACAATGATCATTGTGTCTGGGATGAAATGGAATCTGCAAAGTTTTAATTTGTATTTCCTTGATAGTCATTTCTGTCTCTTCTGAGAACTGTCTGTTCATTCATTAGGCCATTTATATATTAGAAGTTTCATTCTGTTTGCTGTTTACTATTTGTAATTCCTTATATATTTTTTTATATTATCACCATGTTAATGTATAACTGACAAAGGTTATACATACAATATATAAATATAGATATAGTATAAAAATATAAATTATTTATATATAGTCATATATAAATAAAATATATAAGCATAATATATAAATGTATACCTGACAAAAATTTCTGCTCTTTCCCATCTGACAAATGTTCCTTATGCTATATAGAAACTTTTTAATATTATATAATGCCTTTGGGCAAGTCTTGAGGTCATCAAACTGCAGTTTTCAAATCAGGCACTTCACACAGTATACTAAAGAGACATCCTCATTTGATACTTAGATGCTAAGGAATGGTAAGAAAGTATTTAAAATCTTCACTTTTTATAATTAAAGTATGTTTCTGTAAGACTAGAACAGTAGGGTTCTCAGCATGCTTCCTTGTATGTAAACCAAGGTATTTCAGGCCTTGTTCATGGTTGTTGCCTGGGAGTAACCACACAGCAGTGCAGAGTGCAGTGCTGTGGTTCAGAGAGGCTGAGGAGGAGTACATGGGGGGTGAGCATCCATCTACACTGCAGGGAGTATAAACTCCAGAAAAAGATGGAAGATGCAATGCAAGTCTTTTGCTGCAGACAAATAACAAGTTCAGTGGGTACAATGGGATGATAAGGTGTTGGAAAGGGGATGCTAATAGAATGAAGAAATGTGTAGAAAAGCTAGGTGTTGTAGTGTACGCCTGTTGTCTCAGATAGCCATGAGATTAAAATAGGGATCACTTGAGTTCAGGGGTTTGCGTCTAATCTGGGTAACAAACTACCAAGCCATAGAGGTTAAGTCTGGTTGGTAAGGGATAGCTGTAGAGCCTTTCTGTTAGTGAATTTTGCTTATTTTACATTTATTTTTAATATTTCTCAATATGTGTGTCTGTATATAGGTGTGTGCCCATGAGTGTAGTTACTTGCAGCGGCCAGTGGGGTCAAGTACCCCTGGAGGTGGAGTTAGAGCCGGTGTAACCCACATGATGCTAAGACCTGAGACCCGGAAGAGCATCATTTGCTCTTAGCCACTGAGCCATGACTTCAGTCCTGAATGTGGCTTTTATCTGTGAAGCAACTGAAATTGTTGTCAGTGGGTGGTTGAAGAGACCCCTGTGCTAGAAGTCATGTACTTAGAATTTATTAACATGTGGACTATGTCTTGAGTATATCTAAGATGGATAAAATGAAGAGGCCTAGAATAAAACTCCTGAGGAATTTTCAATTGAGATGCAGTGCTTAGGACTTAAGTTTCCTACTGTCTGGGTCACTGTTCTCTTGCTGTGAAGAAACAGCATAACCAAGGTGACCCTTAGAAAGAGCACATTTGATGACAGTCCTCGTAGCAGGAAACATGGCAGCACACATGCAGAACTGGTTCTGGCAATGCCAGGAGAGAAACTCTGGGCTGGGCGTGGGCTTGTGAAACCTCCCATTCTTAGTTCCCCTGCTAAGACAGATATTTAGTGATGGTAAAAATAGATTGTCTAAAGGACAGAAACAAGTGCCCAGCATAAACTTTTGTTGTTTTAATTTTATATTACCTATAAATTTTTATTACATTCAAATGATAGGATGAAATTTGATTTGAATATACCAAGGATAACTAGGTTTAGGGCCTTTTTTAAAAATCAAGTTATTAGAGTATCTTTTCCTGTGTGTTTCTGAGTATTGCAGTAAAATGGCCCTTGGTTTTGCCAAATGAATGTTGAATATTCACACAGGCTTTTGAGTGCTTCCTCTATATTAGGCACTGCTCTTGGCATGAGAGATACACTGGCAAATTACACAGGCAAAAACTTAATTATCAGGGGTTTTTTCTACTTGCATCTGTAATTATAATAAATTCCTAATACCCAGTTTCTTTGTAATCTGGAGATAGCAAGTATAAACAGACCAATTTCTATGAAAGAAGTAGAAGAAAAGATTCAATGCACTGTCTCTCAGACAACAACAGGCCTGTGTGGTTCCATAGAATTTCCTGAACTCTCAAAGAAGATAAAATATAATGTACATAGTTCAGAGTAAACAGGACATAAGACTCCAGAGACAAGAGGTGGGGAGGCTTCCTCCTGTTAAGTACCCCTCCTGTTAAGTACTCCTCCTATTAAGTACCCCTCCTGTTAAGTACATTCATTACTTTATCTCCATCCTTTGACCAGTTTCTTTCCTCTAACGTGTCCCTTGATTGATAAAATGTTTTTCTTCACAAAGCAACCTTATGTGTGTGTGTGTGTGTGTGTGTGTGTGTGTGCACTCACACCTGAGACTGAGTCCAGGCCTTGAAACATGTCTTACATACTCTCCTAGTGACTGGTTCTCCAGCTCCAAAGGACTTCTTCTCATGGAGGAGCAATATTGTGACTTTCATATGCTCAGATTCATCTCCTAGATACCTAAGCCTTGGTTTAGTTGCTATATTTTTTCTGTATTCTGGCTGGCTTTCTGTATTTTTGTTCCCTGTTTCTATATTGTCTCTCTGAGTACTTCCTAGGTACTTGTCTTCTAAAGCCGAATGGTGGCTCTAGAGAAGTCTGGGGCTAAGCTTGGTCTATCTTCTAACCTCTCTAAAGACTTTAATTACACATGTGACTTATTACACTTGTCACTTTATGGAGCTCAGCAACTTTTTTTTCCAGTATTGATCTTCGAGCCTAGGGCCTCAGGCATACAAGGAAAGCACTCTACCACTGAGCAGTAACACCATCCCTAAGATATGAGTTGTTGTGACAGTTACCTATAGTTCATTTTCAATCTGTAACATACAGTGCTGTTTATAAAAAGTTTTCTTAGTTAGGCATGGTGGTGGTGGTGCACACCTTTAGTCCCAGCACTCGACGCAGAGGCAGGAAGATCTCTAAATTTGAGGCTAGCCTGGTCTACAGATCAAGATCCAGGACAGCCAGAGCTGCACAGCTCTCTTGGGAAGAAAAAAGATGTTATTTTTTTAAAATGCTTTCTACATTATTTTTACTGCATTTTATTTAGGAAGTGGTACCCAGTTATTTCTATATTGGCTCTTCTTAAATAGCTTTTTCTCTAAGTTTTGCTCGTAATCCTCTTTGGTTTAGTTTGGTTTTTAAGGCAAAAGTTTCAATGTGTAGCTTTGGCTAGTCTGAAACTCAACAAGGGTCTGCCTGCCCTGCTTCCTGAGTGCTGGGAATAAGGGCATTGACCACCAGACGGCCCTCCTTCGTTTCTTAACTGGTTTGAGATACTGTCTTGCTTTTTTGCCCAGGCTGATCTCAAACTTCTCAGGTCAAGTGTTTCTAATTCAGCCCAAAGCAGCTCAGACCACAAGCATGCAGAATTGCTCTGTACTTCTGTCTGTATTTACTGCAGCATTCGTTCCCACGTTTACCTCTTAAGCGTGTCATCGTTCCTGAAATAGCGGAGCAGGTGCTTCTGTCTTGACCTCTGAGCATTGATGCTTGTCTCCTTCCTGTGGGCGTGTATTTGTCTTGTTTTTGTTTTATGGATGCAGTTACTTCCATGAGTTTCAGTAGATTTCAATTTCCTAGACTCTCTCTCTCTCTCTCTCTCTCTCTCTCACACTCTCTCACTCTTCTGATCCTCCCCCAGCCATCCCTCCCTCTCCTCATTCTGTAGGATCCAGACTAACCTGGAATTTATTTTGCTACTGTCCTAGCCTGGAACTCGGCAATCCCTGTGCTTAAGCCTTTCAACTGCAAGGATCTTAGGTGTGAGCCGCCATGTCTGGCTTTGAGTTTTCACTTTGATTTAATTTTGTTTATTCTAAATGAACTATCTATAATTTGTTCTTTTTATAGCCAAGGCAATACACTGAGTTAAGACCCAGTGTCCTATGTTCATTTTCTTGGCCACTACTATCCTGCAGTTGAATAGAAATAGAAAAATAGGACCACCGCAGCTTATTACATGTGGGACTCGCTGACCCATTTCTCAATTCCTTGTTTAGCCCTATATCCTTGGCTTCTAGCCCTCAGAACTATTCTGCCTCTGATTTTTTGAGCACCGAGAAGTCAGGAGGCTGAGGCAGGAGGAAAGTAATTCCAGAGCTGGCTTAGGTTATATAACATGCTTGAAAGCAAGCTGAGCTGCAGTTAGACCCTGTCTCAAAACAAAAGAAATTTTGCTTTCCTATGGAACTTGGGAGGAAGAGAGAAGTCGACCACTTTACTATTTAATAATAAAATATCAGAGAACTTAGCACGTTATGGAGCAGTTTCTGGCTGGAAGGACTGCCTGTCGAGAACTCTGCACCTCTCCTCTGCCCTCTTTTTCTCCCCCACTGTCCTTTTGGTAACTATTCATCTTTGGGCACTTCTTTTTGATATACAATACCACAAGCTCACTTACTTTATCTGCTTCTCTGGTTTTGAAAATAGCAGTCTTTCCAGACATGCTGTGTGTAGTGAAAAGACGCATCGGCACCTAAGGACCAGGTTCTGAGGTGCTGGTCATTCTAGGGTGGCATTCCTTTGAGTCTCTTTCTGTGAACCAAGATTTTCCTTTCTTAGATTTAAAAAGCTAGAATAAGAAGGTGTATGTCTGGGCGTAGGCGCCCACATACAGAGAGTGTAGGACAGACAATCTTGATTGTCAGGTACCGTCCATCTTTCCTTTGAAACAGAGTCTCTTGTTAGCCAGCAACTGTGACATAGGCCAGGCTAGCTGGCCTTTCATGCTTCCGGGGATCTACCTGTCTGCCTCCAGCCATCACCTGGGTCACTGGGACGTGAACTCATGTCCTCGTGTTTGTAAGGCAAACCAGCTGAACCATTTCCTGGTTTGCTTTCCTAGATTTCATGTCTATGTATCTTTTCCTTACACTAAAAATGTTGCTTCCTTAAAATACTGACCCTTGTTACTTGCTGTTCGTCATCATACAATAATCTATGATCTACTAAATCACAGCTGTGACTCTTGTGGTAACCTAGTCCTTCATAGATTATTGCAGCCAACAGATCGCTGAATGATCACTCTTTGCTCAGACTGCATTCCACTAACCAGAGGTAGAAGTGTTCAGAAGTCACTTAACAGTGATTCTTTTCTCTGTGAGATGCAGGACCAGTATCTTTTTAAAATTATTACTACATTTTATTTGGATGTTCATACATGTGTGCTCACCTACATGTCATGGCAGACATGCGAGTCAGAGGACAACTTGCAGGAGTTCTCCCTCATTCTACCATGGGAATCCGTGTATCTAACTCAGATCCCGGGCTCTCCTGGGCCATCCTTCACTCAACTGGCTTCTCTCCTAATTCCTACTTGCATTTTTATAAACCAAAATACAAAGGTTTAGGATGGTATACGGGGAACAGTGCCACTCTTTGTCTGATACGTGTTTGCAGGTTCCTTGTGTTTCTTTCCTTTTGCAATGCAAGGCAACCTAATTTCGTAGTGCATTCTTGCAGTTTATTATAATTTAACATAAAGCTAGATTTGCTTATCTGAAATTGTTCAAGGACAAAGTTTCACAAACATGATGTACTGGCTGGTTTTGTGTGTCAACAAGCTGGAGTTATCACAGAGAAAGGAGCCTCAGCTGGGGAAATGCCTCCATGAGATCCAGCTGTAAGGCATTTTCTCAACTAGTGATCAAGGGAGAGGGCCCAGCCCATTGTGGGTGGAGCCATCCCTGGGCTGGTAGACCTGGGTTCTATAAGAAAGCAGGCTGAGCAAGCCAGGGGAAGCAAGCCAGTAAGTAACATCCCTCCATGGCCTCTGCATCAGCTCCTGCTTCCTGACCTGCTTGAGTTCCAGTCCTGACTTCCTCTGGTGATGAACAGCGATGTGGAAGTGTGAGCTGAATAAACCCTTTCCTCCCCAACTTGCTTCTTGGTCATGATGTTTGTGCAGGAATAGAACCCTGACTGGGACACATGGCCTTATAAATTTTGTTTGCTCCACATTTTGTGTGCTCTTGGCAGGGTCCCTCACTGTCCTCACTGATACTCGGAGGTTCCAAATGTAAAGACATAAAAAGGTCCATAAGAAGCATTAGCTGTCCTCAGCTCTCATCTACCCACTTGCTTCACTTCTTTCTCCTTACCTTTTTTTTAAACTTTTATTTTTAGTATGAGTTCTATTTTATTTTATCCCCTGGATGGCAGTTTTCAGTGCTTAAGAAATGGGGCAGTACCAGCAGGTCTAACTTGGGATGTGACTGTTCACACTTTGAGCTTCATAAAATTGATTCCCAACCACATGGTTGTGAATAGCACAATTCATACAACACTGTCTGTTCAAACAGGTTGGGAAGCTCGTGGGATTGCGTATGCTCACTCCGGAGATGATACTGGCACCAAACACTGGTGTTTTTCATCGTGGACGTCCTTTTTTCCCTCCTTAAAGACTGGTTTATTTTTTCTGGCCTCTGCTGGGCACGCATGCATGTGGTGTACAGATATACATGCAGTGCTAATACACATAAAATAAAATCTAAAACACACACACACACACACACACACAAAACAACAACAGAGCACTTACTGTATTTTGCTAGACACAGTGGACATTCCGGCAGTCGGGAAGCAGTGGCAAATCTCTGAAGTCTACATAGTTCCAGGACAGCCAAGGTTAAGTCGAAAGACCCTATCTCAAAAAGATCCTTCATGTATGTAGGTGTTTGTATTTGGGGAGTGGGAGGGATGGTGTAGCAGTTAATAAGACACAGGTTTACTTATTTCTACTTTGAGTATTTTTAATACAGAATTCCTCAAAATTTGCATGGTGTCTTATTCTCTTTTTTGTTCCAATTTCCCTAAATGTGCTGCAGAAGCAGATGTGTATGAATATAGCGTGTGTGTGTGTGTGTGTGTGTGTGTGTGTGTGTGTGTGTGTGTGTGTGTAACTACAGTTGAGAGACAGTTGTGAGATGCCATGTAGGTGCAAGAAACCAACCCAGAGTTCTCTGTAAGAACAGCAATTGCTCTTAACCACTGAGCCATCTTTCTAGCTCCTCTTTGGGGGGGGTTGATTTGTTTTTTTGAAGGTGAGGGCTCATATACAAAGTTGGGTTATAAATGTAGCCGAGGATGACCTCGAATTTGTAATCCTCTAGTCCAGACATGCACCACCACACCATGCATACCGTTTGTGCAGTGCTAGTTACTGAGCCGGGAGCTTCGGGCACACCGTGCCACCTAAGCTGATCCTCAGCCGTGTTCTTTCTAGACAGCCTTTCACAGCTTCTAACGCAGTCTTCCGGTGTTTGTGCGGCTCATACATTCAAATTCGAATAGGTTTTTATTTTATCCCTTTTACCCCTAAGAATATTTACTTCTTTCTCCTGCTTCACGTTGAAAGCTTTTCATTTCAACACCTACTATTCTATCACAGTTAGCAGCACTATACCAGGCCTTTGTAAGTGATTCAGGGTGTCTCATCCCATACTATCATAGATGATGTCATAGTGTATGTGTGTACATTTTATACTGTGCCATTTTTCATTTGTACAAATACATCTAACATAAATTGCAAAAATTAATCAGAGAACTAGGTACTTAGAATTGTCTATAGCTAACATCTGATTACCTGTCTTAGTTTATACCAGTTTATACCTCATACTTTTAAATATTTGATAAATGAGCAGTAATAACTGTTGCTTGAGATGGGATCTCCCCTTCTGCAGCTACAGCTGCCTGGAGAGTTATGATCCTCCTCCCTCAGCATCCCAAGTGCTGGGACTATAACCATGAGTCACCGCTTCTGTCTCTGAATGGTAAATATTTATGTGATAGACTTTGTTTCTGTACACTTCAAGGCTATCTTCAAAGACGGTCCTCCTGCCCTTGCCTCCTCAGTTGCCGGGTTGTAAACATGCTTACCCATAATCGTGCATTCCTTCTTGTTTTCTTTGTATGTTTGTTTAACCCAAATGACCGAATACTTAAAATGGCTTGAACTCCTGCTCTTCATGCCTGACCTTCCAAGTGCTAGGTTTGCACATGTGTGCTACCACAGCCTGCTTCCTTTTTATTCTCTCCTCCCACTATGTGGGTCCCTCATGCAGACTCAGGAAAGAGCTCGCCCATCTTTTCTTTATGTATATTTTTAGTTGCCAAGAGTTTTTGATTCTTTCAGTATTTGTCCTGGTAGACCATGAGGTACAAGATCCAAATTTTTCTTCTCAAATAGTTAGTCTCCAAATATGCTTGCTTGTTTGGTTGGTTCTTTTATGAAGCAAGGTCTTAGTATACTGTTTCTCAGGCTGGTCTGGAACTCCTGGGCACAGACGGTCCTTGTGAATCCTGTGCCTCAGTTCTTGAGGCATAGAACTATGGTGTGCCCCACGCCACCACTCAGTGCATTCTATGTAACCTCCCCTTTCTTTGAGAAGCCAGTGAGTCTAGCGTGCCCTGTGTGCTTGAATCCCTTTCACTAGTCAGTCATAACCACAAGTGTATATTTCAGTGAGGTTCTTCCACTGAGTACAGATGTTATAAAACTAGGGGAGCGGTCAGGACGTCAAGTGTCTCCGAAGACCAGTCATAGTTACTTGTAATCTTTCTTTAGGAAACTTATCAAAAATTCATAACAAGAAAACTTTATTGTCTGTCTTTGGAATTTTCCACAACAAACTGATTGTTATAAGTATGTTCTTTCAAATGTCATCAAGTACAATAGAGTGCACCCAAAATCCTTGAACTTTAAAGGCAACGATCTCAAGTTCAAGGTCAGTCTGGGTAACTAAGTAGAACCTGTCTCAAAAGGCCAAGGACCTCAAATATAAATAGTGGTAAAGCCCTTGTTAGCATATTCAAGACTCCCTTGGGTTCCTTCTTTAGCACTGGGGCAATAATGGTGGGCCAGAAAAGTGGTTCAGAATGTGAAGTTTCCTCTAAACCCTGAGCTTAATCCCAGAACCCACGTGGTAGAAGAAGAAAAACAACTACAAATTTTCCTCTGATCTTCACATATGCTCTGTAGCACGTGTGTGTCTATATACACAGATAAAAATTTCTTAGTGTTAACTACATCATGATTACAAGCTAATTTATACATTTTTGAAGCAAGATGGCAGCCAGCCACAAGAGAAAAAGCCAAGGGCCATTTATTTCAATATTGTTTTAACTAAAAATTAAGGTAAAATTTGTATGATCATAAGGACAAGATGCCTTCCTTGATTACCTTTGTTGTGTCGTGGAAAACTTACAAGTCACATGGTACCTTCTTCTTCACAGTCGGCCCACATTGTCTATCCAGCATCCGCCATCTGCGGCCATTAGTATCCAGCGTCCTGCACAGTCTCGAGATGTGACAACGAGAATCACACTGCCTTCTCACCCTGCATTAGGGACGCCAAAACAGCAGCTCCATACAATGGCTCAGGTAAAAACAAGTGAAGCCACCTATGGGGTAAATTAGAATCGTGCTGACAAGGGCCAGTGAGATTTGTCAGCACTTTAGACCAGCTAGAATGGGAAATATTGTTGTGTCTAACTGTGTTGTGGGTGCCCTCACAGAAAACCATCTTCAGTACTGGCACACCAGTGGCTGCAGCTACAGTAGCACCTATCCTGGCAACCAACACGCTTCCATCAGCAACCACAGCTGGTAAGTCAGTCAGTGACCCTGCTCTTCAGTGCACCACACAGAAGGAAGGCAAGTGCTGAGCTCACTTTCCATTATCCACCTTCAGAGGAAAACTTTTATCTTTCCCCAAAAGCTTCCCCAGGTTTTTAAGAGTCTGCAATGTGTGCAGGGAAACTGCTGTTAAGGATTTTTTTTTAACCCTCTTTTCAGGATCTGTGTCGCACACACAAGCTCCCACAAGTACAATTGTTACCATGACAATGCCCTCCCATTCATCCCATGCTACTGCTGTGACCACTTCAAATATACCAGTTGGTAAGTGTTGGACATTTCGCACAAAAGTCTTTGAGGAATTTGCAGTCCATATGACCAGGCCTTCATGTCAAAGGTGATAGAATTGTTTCCTTATTGTTGATTTTCAAAGCAACTCTGAATTTGACTTTTGTTTATTCAAGTGTGTGTGTCTGTGTGTCTGCATTCATTATGCATGCATACCACCTCAGTTTTTTGAAATCGTGTCAGTCACTGAACCTGGAGCTTTCTATTTTGACTAGGCTAATTGGCCAGTAAGCCCCAGGAATTTGCCCATCTCTGTCTGTTGGAATTACAGGCACACAATGCTGTGCCCACCCCTTTTCCATGGTTTCTAAACCAAAACTCAGGTCTGCATCCGTCACAGTGAACCCTTTACCAAGTGAACGAACCATCTCCCAGGCTCCAGAATTAGACTTTTATTTTATTGTTTATCTGTTTGAGTTTATTCAAATCACTGATATGGCTTAGCCTTTCTTTCCACAGCATCATAACCATTCGCACTTGCTTCTGCATCATCTGTTTTTAATAATTTTTAATGTTTTGAGACTAAAATACATCATTTATTTTTTCCTTCCCTTTCCTCCTTCCAACCCCTACCAGGTACCCTCCCCTTCCTCTTTGAAATTCATGGCCTCTTTTTAAATTATAAATTCTGTTATGTGGTTATTAACGCTCACCCTTATGAAGAGCATTTCAATGAAAAGGAGCAAGTTAAGAAAAGCCAGGCTGAAAGTAAAGGCCTGGTGGGTGACAGCCAAGTGTAGGCATTTATAAGAATACTACTCACTGTGACTGGCTCGCCCATGAGTAGTAATGAAATTGATTCTTTATTGTCTTTAGCTAAGGTGGTGCCCCAGCAGATCACACACACTTCCCCTCGGATCCAGCCTGATTACCCTTCGGAGAGGAGTAGCCTGATTCCCATTTCCGGTCATCGGGCTTCTCCAAATCCTGTGGCCATGGAAACCCGAAATGACAACAGGTAGGAGGCAAAGTCTTAGTCACCCTCATCTCTCGTGGTATTGTTTTTGCTTTCCCCTCTGAAAATATCTGAAAAACACTGTCGTGTATAATGAAAGTGCACAATTGTTATTAAGCCATTATTATTCTGGTGGATATCCTCCTATTGTCAACTTCTTGACTGTGTTAAGTTTTGTTTTATTTCTGGGTTTGTTGCTTTTTAAAACATTTTTTTCCTCTTTCAACTTTATTTTTAAAAAAAGAAAGACATGTACAGATTTTTAAAGGCATAACACTATATGAATATATTTTTGTCAGTACTTAATTCTTTTAGAAATTTGATAGTATTTGTTGAAATCTTACTAGTTACCATAAGCATAAAGTACATGTAGAACAGAACGTAACATGGAAACAGTCAGTTTTCTTGGTGTGTATAGATTAAACATAATGATTTTTGAAAACCAAAAATTGCCACAAAGCTATATTTTTAGTTCTTGAATTATTAATGATTTAAGGTCCAGGTGTACTACACTCTGAGAGGGTGCTATACACTTATTTTTCTTCCTCAGAAGGACTGAGGTTTTCACTTTTTGGCCTTTGTTTTTCTTGAGCTTCGTATGGCTTGTGAGTTGTTTCTGGGGTGTTCAGAGCTTTCTGGGGTTAGTATCCAATTATCAGTGACTGCATATTTTGTCTGTTCTTTTGTGACTGGGTTACCTCACTCAGGATGATATTCTTTAGATGCATCCATTTTCTTAAGAATTTCATAAAGTCATTGTTTCTGATGGCTGAGTAGTACTCCATTGTGTAAATATACTACAATTTTTGTATCCATTCATCTACTGAAGGACATCTGGGTTCTTTCCAGCTTCTGGCTATTATAAATAGGGCTGCTAGGAACATTGTGGTACATGTGTCTTTATTGTATGTTGGAGCATCTCTGGGGTATATGCTCAGAAGTGGAATAACTGGGTCTTCAGGTAGCACTATGTCTAATTTTCTGAGGAACCACCAGACTGATTTCCAGAGTGGTTGTACCAGCTTACAACCCCAGCAACAGTGTTAAAACATTTTTAGAATATGAGTTGCAGGATCATAACTTTATCCATGCATATTTAGTTGCGATAATTGTGTAGCTATTCATTCTCCTTTGTACACCTTCACTGTAGCACTGACAAGCCAGTTAGATTGTAGAATAGCAGTTTGGTATGGTCATATTGTGTCCTCACCATTATTAGATCGAGGCAGTTTTAGAGTGGTTCTTCCTCACCATTAGAAAGTATGTGCTGGCTATTCGTCCTGTGATTCCAGCTTCATTGTGGTTAATGAGGGTGATGCTATTCATCAGTCATTTGCTAGCATGGAGGTGGTTGGGTTTGTTTGTTTTGGTTTGGTTTTGGGTTTTTTGGTTTTTGTGAACCCACTGAAGAAGTACTAGTTGGTTGTTGTTGCTGCCGTCATTGATTTACTATTCAGAACTGGGTAAGCAGAGTCGATATGCTACAAGGAAACAATGGACTCGGGCAAGATGCTTTAGAGCCTGTGGAAATACTGAGAAGGCTGGGTGTGGTGGCACACCTGTAACCCAGAACTTGGGAGACATAGACAATCAAACCAGCCTGGTCTACATAAAGAATTCCAGGACAGCCAGGAAGACATAGTGAAACCCTCTGTCAATAACAAAACAACAACAGCTTTGAGACTTTGACTTCTTATTCAGTCTGTATTTTCTGATAATTCATGGCTGTATTAGTTGTGATATTTGCAAAGGACTGACTTTTTCTGTTGCTTCTTCCATATCATGGTTGGCTTTCTGAGGTGAAGAAACTTTCCTGTATATATTTATTTATTTGAGTTTTTGTTTGTTTGATTTTTAATCAGTCTGAGCCTATGAATTCAGTTTTATTAACTAGCAGTGTAGGGACTTAGTTTTATTTATTGCTGCCCTTTGTTTGGAGTTAAAATAGTCCCCTGTGGGATACCCTAAGACCATACTTGTGGGATTCACCGTCTCTCTGCACCAGCCCTTCCTTTATGTCCTACGACACATATATCCTTTGAGCCCAGGAATCTGCTGTTTTCCAGGGGCCTGTGGATCCTTTGAAGACCTGCATTTCAGCCTTTGCTTGGCTTTTGCTATAGATTGTTGGTCCTGCATGCCTTTGCTGCAGGCAAAGGTCAGAAATGTGAAGACATGCTGACACCTCCAGTTTAAACCATTCCACATCTGGATTCCTTTCCCCACAGTGTAAATCTTTTAGAAATACTTACGGTTTTACTTAGTATCTTGCTTTAATGTGCATCTAAATGTTCTTCTTAGTTCTAAAACTCTATATGTTCTCTTAGATTTCTAATGCAAGCATTCACATTTCATCTCCAAATGGGCAGGACAGTTGTTTGTTTGCTTTTTTTGCATATAGACAATATCTTTTCCTTTTTATTTATTTTAGGAAGTAGCCAGAGTTTTCAATATGATGTTTGTTGCTGGGGTGGCTCGGAAGTTAGGGGCTGGCTGCTCTTCAGAGGATCTGAGTTCAGTTCCCAGCACCCACATGGCAGCCTTCAACCATCTCTAACTGCACTTCCAGGGAATCTAAGACCCACTCTGGCCTCTAAGGACACTGTACACAGGGTACACTTATATACGTGCAGACCAAACACCCATACACATGAAGCAAATAATAAAATTTAAATACAGTGTTAGTGGAGATCGTGAGCATCCTTGTCTTATTCCTGCCTTAAATGGCATTCTTTGATAGATTTCTTCCCATCCTATCTGCAGTGTGATGAATAAAAGTTCCTTTTCTATTTTAAGACTTTATTTCATGAAGGGTAGTGTACCATGTTATTGAAATTTTTAAAACTGCTTCAAATAGTGCTTTCTTTGAATTTTTAAATATGTAAAGCATGAATAGAAACTATGACTGAGTTACTCTTTTCTTCCTTGACAAACTTTGATTGTAATGGACTGTTTCTCTGGGTAATTCAGTTTTGTGTACAATTCTGTGGTCTAAGTAGAGAGTAAAATTTGTCGTCTTTTCTCATACTGCCCCGATCATTTTTGATATCAAAAAAGTATTAAGTTCAGAAAAACAAAGTAAATCTCATTTTTTATTTTCTGGTCTCTGAATTAGTTTCTATAACTTAGGGGGCTTTATACATATTTGACTAAATTTTCTAACAAAAAGATATTAACTGTGTTTCAAGTGGAGTAGTTGATTGGCTAGAGAAGGGAGCTTGCTGTGGTGCCATGGTTGTCTCAGACTCTTGGACTCAAGTGAACTCAATCATCTCCTGGGGTTTTGTCATTTGTTTTGGTAATTGTGTTTCTCAGAAAACATCCATAAAGTTTTTAAAAAGTCATCTGTAGAGACTGTTAACATTGATTGACGTGGGCACTAACAGTAACCACATACTTGTTTACAGTTTCTTCATTTTGTCCTTTGATGTACGGTGGGGACATAGTTGGGAGGATCTGTATGGTGATGTGCAGGATGAAGGAAAGAACTCTGGCTCATGTCTCTGTGCTGTATTTACAGACCTTCAGTTCCTGTTCAGTTCCAGTACTTCTTGCCAACCTACCCACCCTCTGCCTACCCACTGGCTGCTCACACCTACACCCCCATCACCAGTTCTGTGTCCACGATCCGGCAGTACCCAGGTATGAGCGCATGCTGAAGCTTTTACACATTCTCAGTTTTGTCAGCAACAAGAAAGGAACTGATCAGAGTATTTCAGTAAGAGATGTTATATTTCTAGCTTCTTGCCAGATTCAGATCATGTAAGACTTGCAAACACCTTTAATCAACGTGTTTATGATCTATGAAGGATAGTTTATTTGTGATATTTAAGTAGTTTTAGCCTACCCTGAGTATAATCGTGTGCCTTAAAATGATATCATAATTTCTATAAATAAAGCTATATTTTACAGGTTGGTTTTAAGTCTTGGTATGTTTTAATTCGCCAACCTGATTTGTAAATACTGATTTATCAGATAGTCCTGTGGACTTATTTGTTTGGGGTTTTGCATTTTGGGGATGTTCAGGAGGTTGTTTTTGGTATTTTGGCTTTTCAGTCAGAGTTTCTCTTTGTAACAGCCTGGCTGTCTAGAACTCAAGATCATCTTGGGTAGACCAGGCTACCCTTGAACTCAGAGATCTGTCTGCCTGTGTTTCCCAAGTACTGGGCTGACATGCTGTGGGATAGGAGATGACCCTCAGCTTTCGACCCTCCCCCTTCGGTGTGTTGGGATTGAAGACATGAACCAATGCACTGGGTGTCTGGTCTATTTATTTTATTGATTTAGTCAGTGAGAGATGGTATTTTTAAATGTGTATTTCGTTATTTACTTGCATATTTGGACATTATATGTATGTGAGCACAGGTACCCAGGGAAGCCAGAGGTGGCTTCAGCTCTTCTAAAATTGCAGTTACAGATGGTTTGAGTCACCAAACATGGAACTGGGACCAAACTGCTGAGCTGTCTCCCCAGCCCCCTTTCCTATTAGTATTTTTATTTTTAATGATGGGAAGTGAGGTGGCTGTGTTCCTGTGTGAGTGCTGGTACCCAAGAAGTCCAAATCAGGGCATCGAGTGCACTGGAGTTTTATTAGAAGGGGACTGTGAGCCAAGTCCCATGGATGCTAGGAAGCAAACTCAGGTCCTCTTCAAGAGCAGTGTGTCCTGTTCACCATCTCTGCAGCTACTAGAAAACTGAAAGTTGTATGTGACCTTATTCCAGTTTGAACAGTACTGGTTTCAGATTTCAAGCGCTAAAAATACTTAATAACCTTGGAAATAGATTCTTCCCTTTCATGGTTATTCCAATAATAACAATTCTCTTGGGATGGAGAAGTGGCTCAGCAGTTAAAAGCACTGACTGCTCTTCCAGAGAGATCCAGAGTTCAAATCCCAGCAACAACATCATGCCTCAAGCCAACTGTAATGGGATCTGATGCCCTCTTCTGGTGTGTCTGAAGACAGCTACATGTACTCATATACATTAAATGAATAAATAAAACTTAAAAAAAATTCTCTGGAGCAGTGGCTCAGTAGTTGAGTGTTTACTGCTCTTGACCGAGGACCCAAGTTTCATTCCCACAGCCACGTCAGGCAGGCAGCTCATGTCTACCTGTAACTCTAGCTCCAGGGAATCGGGTGCTTTGGCCTCCAAGAGCACCCACACATATGTGCACATACCCACACAGACACACATAATTACAGTGCCTTTGGCAGTGCTTCTGTCAGTTAACTCAGATTTTTGGCCTGGTCAGCCTGTGGGTTTATTTTACAAGTTTTATGTTATCCTTTTAGCACTCTTGTTTAGCTAATATCTGTAATTCTTAAGACTGACTCCTAAAATGTAGCCCAGGATGGCCTAGAATTCACTGTGTAACTTAGACTCACCTAGAACTTATAATAGTCCTCCTGTCTCATCCTCCTAAGTACTAAGATCCCAATTATAAGCCCAACTTTCTAATTTTATTGTATTCCTGATAATTTTGCAAAAAGAAGTTGGTAGGTAATGAAAAGAAAAACAATTGGTAGTAGAGAGTTTCCTGTAAGGAGTATAATAGCAGCTGAGGACTGAACCCTGAGCCTTGTTCTCTGCTAGGTCTGACACACCCCACCCCCCAACCCCTTCGCAGTGAAGAACCTGTTCGCTTTTCTCTTATCTCTGTGTGGATCTGGAGCTGACCTGTGTTATCTTCAGTTTCAGCTCAGGCCCCAAACTCTGCCATCACAGCTCAGACTGGCGTTGGTGTAGCATCTACAGTCCACTTGAACCCTATGCAGCTGATGACAGTGGATGCCTCACATGCCCGTCATATTCAGGGGATCCAGCCAGCACCCATCAGCACGCAGGGAATCCAGCCAGCCCCCATTGGGACATCAGGGATCCAGCCAGCACCAATTGGCACCCAAGGAATCCACTCAGCAGCCCCAATCAACACTCAGGGGCTTCAGCCAGCAACAATGGGTAATCAGCAGCCACAGCCTGAAGGAAAAGCCTCAGGTAAATGTAACTCTTTGTTGGAAAAAGGTGTGGGGGGTAGGGGCTGTACAGATAGAGGAGCTAATCAAAAGCCAGCTACACAACCTGGAATCCGTCCTCAGCAGAGTGAGAAAACCACATGAGCACTGATGTTTTGTATGAACACACAAAGAGAAGTGGGTTTTAAAACACGTGGATGAAAGAAGTATGCCTGGGTTTTAATCTTGACCCGACACTGTCAGGCTTTGTAACCTCAGGTAATTCTTTTTAGTTTCACCTTTGTAAGATGAGTTGCTTAGACCTTACCTATAACTTCATGTTAAAAAGTAGTATGTGTGAGTCCCAAAAGACGGTGCACACCTTTAAACCCAGGACTTGGGAGGCAGAGGCAGGTAGATTTATTTCTGTGAGATCAAAGACAGCCTGGTCTACATAGTGAATTCCAGGACAGCCAGAGCTACATAGTGAGATCCTGTTTTGTTTTGTTTTGTTTTTTTTAAAAAAAAAAAAAACACTGAGAGATGGCTCCGCAGTTCAAGCATTGCTTGCTCTTCCAGAAACCCGGGCTTGTTACCCAGCCCCTGTGAGGCAACTAACAGCCCTCTGTAACTTCAGCTCCAGGGGATCCCACTCCAGCCTCTTAGCTTTGGTGGGCAGTGCACACACGGTTTATATACACACAAAACACCTACACAGGTAAAGTGAAGATAGGAAGAAATCTTAGAAATAGCATGTGTCAACGTCCTAATTCGCATTTGCACTCAGCCAGGAGCGCTCTATCAAAAGCTCAAGTTAAAAGAGCAAAATACCTTACAGTGTTCTCATTTAATTTTTCAGTTTCTTCAGAGTTGTATTTAAGCAACAAAACCTTAATGTTATCTTAACATTCATGACAAAATACTAGTAGAATCATCATAAAACATCATTGTGCTTAAAGTATTGGTTAGTTGGGTTTATCTTTTTTAATGTATTTTCAAAAAGATAAGAGTATAGTACTATATACCAGTCATAACAGTAGCTGTAGGACTAAAGCAGTCATACCTACAGGCTAAAGGTCCATACACATGAAAAAACAACACATGATGTTATCATCTGCATTGGTAGACTTGGTGACTTTTCCCAGTGTGCCCTGTAAGCAAATGAGCCTAGTGCTGTTTCTTATCTCTTGAGAATAGGGGTTTTCTAAGGATCAAACACGAGACTTCATATGCGAAGCTCCCTTACTTCTTGAATCGGGGCATTTGGGGCGTGAATACCTAATAGCAGGTGTCTCCATGGTGTCTGTGTCTCATGTGGCATTTAGATAAATGTTCTGCTTCTCTCTCCTGTCCTCACTTCTCTTTCAGCTGTGGTGTTGGCAGATGGAGCTACCATTGTAGCCAACCCTATTAGCAATCCATTCAGTGCTGCTCCAGCAGCAACCACAGTGGTCCAGACTCACAGTCAGAGTGCTAGCACCAGCACACCAGCCCAGGGCTCATCTCCCCGGCCAAGCATACTGCGGAAGAAACCTGCTACAGATGGGTGAGTAGGCTCAGATGTGTACTTGGCATAACAGTAGATTCTTACATCCAGTGCAGGAAAGAACCTAATTTCATCTCTTACACTTCTAAGTTTTCTCCAGGGTTGAGAGAGAAGGCACTGCAAGTCACAAGCATGTCTATTCTTATAGAGGGCCTTGGAGAACGCACCCATACGGCGTAGCCACAGTGACAGCCACAGTTCTGTGGGATCTGCTTCTCTCTTCTAGACACAGGCATGCATGTGGTGCACATGCATACAAGCAAGAAAAACACTCGCAGACATTAATTTTATTTTAAATAAAAAAGGTCTCCAAAACAATTAAAGTTAGTAAACTGCATCCTCCTCAGACTAGGACATTAAGACTCTTCGGGTCAGTAGATGACTATCCCAAACATATATTGTGTACTTTACACTTTAGGGGTTCTCTCTAGCTCTAGAGGTTCCAGTTTGCTTCTGTTGCTATGGCAAAGACCATAACTAAATCAGCTGGGAAGAAAGGATTCCCTTGGCTTACACATCACAGCCCGTCTCGAAGGAAGTCAGGGCAGGAACACAGGCTGGAGCCTGGCGGCAGGAACTGAAGCAGGCCGTGGAGAAGTGCGGCTCCTGCTTGCTCAGCCTGCTCTTACACAACCAAGAAAATGCAGACTTGCTTATAGGTGATTATTACACAAGGTTTTTACAACTGAGGTTTCCTCTTTGTAAGTGACTCCAACTTTTACCAAGTTCACAAAAACACCTCCCTCCCCCCCACCCCAAAATAAAAGCACAAAGTCTAATCCTGGAGCTGTTAATATAGCCTGTAATTAACTCTTTGGATGTATCTTGGGGTTCTCTCTAATGTGAACCTTTTATATTTTATCTCATCAAACATATTGTTGCTAAGGACAAGCACTTTTCAAGCATATTAAGATTCCTTTTTAGTGACAAGAGTATTGTGCGCTCTAGATGCCCTCCCGTGTAGGGGAAGCCTGTACTGCAGAATTCAGTGGGACGTGAGCACTCCTGTTTGCCACGACGGTGCCAGCAGCACTGGGAAAGTAAAGTTCAGAGCAGGCTTGAATGACTGCAGTGAGGGTCAGTGAGGGCTTTAAGCTCTAGTTGTTTGCACAGACCAGAGTTACTGGCTTTGGTTATTATGAATGCTTTGTAAAGATCTTTTTAAAAGCTCAGATCAGCCCATCCTGAGTAACCATAATAAAAACAAAAGACAGGTGGAGAGAGATGGCTCTTGCTGAACTTGCTCTTTACTTTGAGAAAATGGAATTGGTTAAGAGAATACCCTGCTGGGTGTGGTGGCACATGCTGCCTACAATGGCAGTCATGAGAACCCACGCATGCCACAGCATTCAGATTTTTACAAAGGATCAAGGGATCTTAGGGGGTCAGGTGGCGACAGCAGTAAGAGTGTGTGTGGGGGAACCATACATCAGTCTCAGTTAAACAAGAATAGTTTATTGAACAAACACCATAATACTGGATGTCCAGGTCCACAAGAAGGAGAAACCTAATTGTGGCACCAGTCTGTCCTCAGGGGCAGGCTTTTTGTAGGAAAAACCAGGCTTAAAAGTTCAAAGGCAAGCAGTGAAGTGGTAGAGCATTTTTGGCTAACTAGAGAAAGTATTATCAGCCAACCTTTAAGCTGATTGGTCCTGAGGGAGGTAAGAAGGATGGTGGACAGGTGGTAAACGGGGATTTCAGAAGATTAAGATAACAGGGTACAGGTGATTCAACCTAACTTTTTGCTTATTGTTAACATTTTTTAGTGTCAGCTATTGATAATTATTTCTGGAAAGTAAAGTCTAAGAATCTGAACTTAATTTCACCTTTTGAACAGAGCAGAGACCGAATACAAAATGGCTACAGTTATGTTAAAGTAGCAGGCCTCAAACATCTGCCACCCACAATATCTAGTGCTCCTCTGCCCTAATTTTTACTCCAGAGAACACTCATGTCTCCTTTCTGGTGTGCCCACTCCCCTCCTTTGTTGCCTGTAAAGAGTAGGGCTATACAAGGGCTCTTCCTCACTCGTAAATCATTTGTTTTTATTTCTGAGGGGAAGGTGCCCGGACAAGGGGCCTTTCAAGTCCTAGAAGTGTTCCAACTCTGAGCTGTATCCCAGCAATTGTGTGTGCTTGCATTGCTTTGTTTTTTTAAAAATCTGCTGATGGGAGTTGGGTAGTGGTGGCTCACACCTTTAATCCCAGCACTGTGACAGCCAAGGCGGGTGGATCTCTGAGCCTGAGGACAGCCAGGACTACACACTGAAACCTTATCTCAAAAACACAAAAGCAAACAAAAACTCCTCTTGAACCTGTGCTGACTCACTGCCTGCCTGGTCCCTTTTCACTCCATGTAAAGTAAATGAGGGCCATCTGTGTTTGCTAGCCACTTCTATGTGAACATTTTCATTGAGTAGAAAAGACCCACAGAGACAGCCTTCATATCAGCTGCATATCAGAACGAACAAAGCTGCTCCCCGCAAAGGGAGCAAACATTATTTCAAGTTTTGACCCAGTAAATAGAATCATACTCAATACTGTTTGTTTTTATGGGAATCTATTCTGTTTGGCCAGTTTTCTATAATGTGTGCACGGGTATTTATGACTTTCTTATTGCTGTCTAAAATACCATTGCAGTGCTGGGATTAGTTCACCACTAGAATTCTGTCTGACATTCATGAAGCCTTAGGTTCATTCCCTAGCAACACAAAAACAAATATTTAAAAAATATATATATATCATAAAAGTTCCATGGTTTGTCTAGGTGTCTAGATATGTGTCCTGGCCCATTTTCTGTTGCTCTAATTAAACCGTGACTAAAAGCAGCTTGGGAAAGAAAGGGTTTATTTTACCTCAGAGATTAGTCTATCGTCATGAGCGGTCTGAGCTGGGAACTCCCTGCAGGAAGTAGAGCTGGTGAGAAACTGCTTCTTACAGGCTTGTTACTCATGGCTTCCTCAGCCTGCCTCCTTGTACCACCCAGGACTACGTAGCCAGGGGTGGCACCACGCACTGTGAGCTGGCCCTTCCCAATCAAGAAAATGCCCTGAACGCTTGCCACCTACGGTGGAGCATTTTCAAAATTGGGATTCTCTCCCCACATTACTGTGTTTGGGTCACACTGACAGCCACAGAACAGGACAACTGGCCCCTTGGCAGCTTGACACAAGAAACAGGCAACCTTTCCTTTCTTGTTCATTCCCAAGATCTCCTAATAATGTAACACTGTGAAACCTAAAAACCTTTAAAGGGCCCACAGTCTTTAAACATTCACTTTGAAAGTTGTCTCTTTAAAGTATCTAAGTTTCTCAAATGTGGGCTCATAATAAGTATCTTCACGCTTTCTTACTCCTAGAGGGAAAAACCAAGGCACAGGTACAGTCAAATGAAAACAAACCAAAGTCCAACTGTCAGAGACTCTTACTACAAATTTGAGAACATGAGGTTCAACTCTGGCCACTTTGGGAACACAGCTTCTGTGTGCTGGCCCTGATGAAACTCTTTCCAAAGGATTTTCCCCAGAGTCTTACGTATCCCAGGCTGGCTTCAGACGAGCAAAGAATGACCTTGCACTTCTGCTTCCTGGTCAGGAGTGCTGGGAAGACAGGCATACACCACCATTTGATGTATGCGTGCTGGAGATTATCTATATCCCCAACTGTCCTATTCCCCCAGTTTCCTTGGTGCTCTTTTGTGTCCCTAACTTCAAAGTCCCTATGTAGCCAAGGACAGCCTTGAACCCTAGACCTGCTTTCACCTCCCATGTGCTAGGCATATGTCAGCATACTGAGCTGTTTGGTTAGCTCGTTGGATTAATTGAATATTGTGGTCTATGTATTAAATCTAGAACCTTGTGTATACTAGGCCAGGGCTATATCATTAGGCTGTCCCCAACCCTTGACCAACTATCTTCTACCATATTAGTTTGAAGTAAATTTTAGTCAGCACATTGCTTTATTTGTATGTATTTTGCAAGTGTCTTTTAGGATACTTATACTTAAAATTAGGGGAGGGGAAAACAACTTAGTAACATTATCCAGTTGTTCAAATTTCTACTGGCTTTAAGTATCAAAATTTTTATTTCATTTGTATGATTTTTTAAAATCAATGTCAGCTCTTGTTTATTTTGTTATTTGGGGTGTTTTGTTATTTTGTGTAATGGTTTTGGTTTTGTTGTTTTTTAGAATCAGTCTCTAGCTTCAGGTTGGCCTTGAACTAACCTCCTGCCTTAGTCCCCCAAGAGCTGGAGTTATAGATGTGTGCTGCCGCACCCATCTGTCTTATAGTTGACTTATCAGAGAAATCTGGTTTCTAATCCTCGCTGTGGGTGTTTCTTAGAGACTGTCACTGTTCCATAATAGCCACAAATTGCACTTTCACACTGGGCTCAATGGTTAAGAGCACTGACTGCTTTTCTAGAGGCCCCAGGTTCAATTCCTAGCACGGACCTATTGACTCACAGCCATCTGTAAATCCAGTTTCAGGGGATCTGATGCCCTCTTCTGGCCTCCCAGGGCACTAGACACAAATGTGGTTCACAGACACACGCAAACAAAACACTCATGCACAAAATAATAACACTAAGAACCTGTTCTCAAGTAAAGTTAAATTTACATGTAGAAAGATTAAGGATTATGTATACGTGATCTTTATTAGTTCAACTGAACACACGTAATCATGTTTTGTTTGTTTTGCCCCTATGCCTATCATGGAAGTTGTTACTTTTATCTAAAAGTTTGGCAAGGACCAGATAGATGGCTCAGCAGTTAAAGGCACAACTAATGATATTAGTTTTATCGTTGGAACAAATGCATATGGTAGAAGGACACACGCTCCATGGTACATATATGTGTATACACACACATAATATATTTTTTTAAACCACAATAGTATAAAAATAAAAGGTGTTTTAGATGCAATTTTTATATAGTTAGTACTTTTTTCAGGAAGAGTACTTCCTATGCAGATAATTAGTCTCTTCCCGGGAACAGGCTGATGGTTACCCTTTGTGAGATGGCAGTGGCTCAGTGACCAGGTACTGGAAAGGATAGACTCAGATTCTAGCCTTCTCACTCCTTTTATTTCTCACATCCACTCTGATCTGGCACTTGGTCCCACCACTGTTTTCAAACTAAATGTATTAAAGTCACTTCTGACATCCATACCACTGAAGCCCAGGATATATTCTCAGCCAGAGCCTTATGTGGCCTCTTTTATTTGTCTTATGTGAGCACACTGTAGTTGTCTCCAGACATACCAGAAGAGGGCATCAGATCCCATTACAGATGGTTCTGAGCCACCATGTGGTTGCTGGGAATTGAACTCAGGACCTCTGGAAGAGCAGTCAATGCTCTTAACCACTGAGCCATCTCTGCAGCTCCTTATGTGGCTTCTGTTGCACAACACAGGAGCTCTCTGATTCTTTCATGGTCAGGTTCTTTATGGGGCCTCCAAAAATTTGCTCTCATCTCTCTCAGCATAGAAGACATAATAATGATTCCGAAAACCTTAAAGTGGGTTTTAATAATTACAAACGAGAAAAGAGCCGTCACATGGTAGAAGTGACATGTTCGCTATGTGGGTGCCCTTTGGAGTTTATAGCAGGAAGTGAGTAGGGGAAAGGAACTTGATACATATTTTGGTGACACACATCTGTGACCTCATTTTCTTGGTTAAGACGGGAGGATCCAGAGTCCAGGGCCACCCTAAACCACCTAACAAGACTATCAAGAGGGAAAAAACTGAAAAAAAAACAAGGCAATTGAAACATAGTTGATGGGTGTGATGACCTGCATGTGTAATCCTGTTATTCAGAAGACAAAGCAGGAGGATCAAAGCAAATTTGGGGCTACCCTGGTCTACATAGTGATGCCCAGGCCTGCCAGGGTCACATATAGAGACCTTGTCATTGTACCGTTTAGTGGATGTGCTGGGCAAGTTCATTCTTGCGCTTTCAGAAGGTGTGTTTGGCAAATGTTTCTTGGACTGCTATTTTCTGGATTTTTCTCATTTCTTTCAGAATGGCAGTTCGGAAAACTCTCCTCCCTCCTCAGCCTCCTGAAGTGGCTAGTCCTCGAGTAGAAAGCTCTATGCGGAGTGCTTCTGGGTCACCTAGGCCTGCAGGGTAAGCTCATCTCTTATCATCACTCTTACTTTAAATCACACATCATTGTATAGCAAAGAGTTAAGTATGAGCAACTCTATATGGGTTTGGGGGTTTTGGTGCCTTTTTCTTTTTCTTTTTTTTCTTTTAATTATTTTATGTATATAAGTACACTATTGCTGTCTTCAGACACACCAGAAGAAGGTGCCAGATTCCATTGCAAATAGCTGTGAGCCACCATGTGGTTGCTGGGATTTGAACTCAGGACCTCTGGAAGAACAGTCAGTGCTCTTAACCACTGAGGCATTTCTCCAGCCCCCTTTGGTACCTCTTTATAATAACGTTTCTAGTTTCATGACCTGGATACTTCCTCAACCTCACCAGTTACCATTTTTAGTATTTATAAAGTGAACACACTCCAAATAGTTAACATCTACCCTAGAGCATTCTAAGTGTTTAAGTGAAATGTGTAAAGCACCTAACACAGAGCCTGCCTCATAATAAACACCCAGTTGTTTTTTTTCTTTTTCTTTTCTTTTTTTTTTTTTTAATTGCATCACTGACTGAGTTCTGATCCTCAGCAACCGTGTAAAAGCAGGCACTGGGTAATAGATAGGTGGATCCCTGAGGCTTCTAGCCACCAGTGAGCTTCAGGTTCTGTGGAAAAAAAACTGTATTATTTGTCTCAAAAAAAAAAAAAAAAAAAAAAGAATTTCAATTGCTCACTAGCTAAATGCTGATGTTGCTCTTGCAAAAAACCTGAGTTTGAGTCTCGGCCCCCATTTAAGGTCACTTGCAACCTCCTATAACTTCAGGAGGCTCCAAGTAGCAGTTCCACTCAGATGCATACACTCCCACAGAGAAAAAGCAAATCCAAAACAAAGTATGGCTGAGTTTCCTGGGGCACACCTTTAATCCCAGCACATGGCAGGCAGGTGGATGAGTTGAAAGCCATATATAAAAAGTCTCAGACCAGCCAAGACTAACTACACAGTGTCGCCCAAAAAAAATTTTTTTTTTAAACCTGAAAGTTGGGATCAGGATGGTGCTGGAGGGATTTTTTAACATGTAAGAGCATTTGCTGTTCTTGAAAAGGACCTAGGTTTAGTTCCCAGCATCCACATGGTGGTTCATGTCCATCTGTAACCAGGTTCAGAGGATCCAGTGCCTTCCTCCCGCCTCTTTGGATACTCACCAGCCAATCAATATGGTACATTCACATATATGCTGGCAAATATTTATACACAAAAAAATAAAGTTTTTCTTAAGATTTATTTATTAAATTTTATTTATAAGAATGCTCTATCTGCATGTATGCCTGCCTGTATGCCAGAAGAGGGCATCAGATTCCTGTATAGGTTGTGAGCCACCATGTGGTTACTGGGAATTGAGCTCAGGACCTCTGGAAGGGTATACAGTGCTCTTAACTGCTCGGCCATCCCTCCAGCCCCAAGGAAAATATTTGTTAAGTAAAAAGATAAGAGATGGCAAGTGATCAGAAAGGACACCTGATGTCAGCCTCTGTCCTCCACATGCTCATGTGCTCATACTGTCACATACATGTATGTGTACCCTAAGCATAGACCACACAAAAGATGGCATCATAAGCCACACACACCTCTAATCTCACACTCACAGTGTGACAGGAGACTCCCCACCTTAACATAATTCTAAAAGCAATAATTGAATTTTGGGACAAAATAATCAGACAAAAGAAAAATAGTTAAAATATTAAAGAAAATCAGGTACAGTTCCAGACTTAGTTGAGACCATGAGTTTTAGACCAGTATGGACAGCCTAGTCACACTGTATTATTTATTATTAGACCAGCATGGACAGTGTAGTCACACTGTATTATTATTAGACCAGCATGGACAGTGTAGTCACACTGTATTATTATTAGACCAGCATGGACAGTATAGTCACACTGTATTATTATTAGACCAGCATGGACAGTGTAGTCACACTGTATTATTATTAGACCACCATGGACAGTGTAGTCACACTGTATTATTATTAGACCAGCATGGACAGTGTAGTCACACTGTGTTATTACTAGACCAGCATGGACAGTGTAGTCACACTGTATTATTTATTATTAGACCAATATAGACAGTCTAGTCACACTGTATTATTTATTGTTAGACCAGTATAGACAGTGTAGTCACACTGTATTATTTATTATTAGACCAGCATGGACCGTATAGTCACACTGTATTGTTTATTATTAGACCAGCATGGACAGTGTAGTCACACTGTATTATTTATTATTAGACCAGCATGGACAGTGTAGTCACACTGTATTATTTATTATTAGACCAGCATGGATAGTGTAGTCACACTGTGTTATTACTAGACCAGCATGGACAGTGTAGTCACACTGTATTATTTATTATTAGACCAATATAGACAGTCTAGTCACACTGTATTATTTATTGTTAGACCAGTATAGACAGTGTAGTCACACTGTATTATTTATTATTAGACCAGCATGGACCGTATAGTCACACTGTATTGTTTATTATTAGACCAGCATGGACAGTGTAGTCACACTGTATTATTTATTATTAGACCAGCATGGACAGTGTAGTCACACTGTATTATTTATTATTAGACCAGCATGGATAGTGTAGTCACACTGTATTATTATTAGACCAGCATGGACAGTGTAGTCACACTGTATTGTTATTAGACCAGCATGGACAGCCTAGTCACACTGTATTATTTTAGGGTAGGATTTATTTTTCCTCTTGTACTGATGGTAAAGCTTTATAGTTGAGTGCTTTCCTGTTATAAATGAAGGCCTGACTTTGACCCCCAAATCTCTCAAAAGTTAAGTTAATAAAACCCTAAAAAATAAAAGCAGGGTCAGGGAGGAGTCTCTCTGAGTAAAGGTACTTGCCGTCACAGCCGATGGCCCACATTGTTGCAGGTTGTCTTCTGATGCCACATGTGCACCATGACACACGGTGTGCCATCTCCCATAATAATAAATGAAGTTTAAAAAAAAATATAGGTTCTGGAGAGATGGCTCAGGGGCTAGGAATACTTGCAACTCTGCCAGAAGTCTGTTTGCGTTTGACACTTTTTGGCACACAAACACATGCACAAATAAAAAATAAAAATTTTTTAAGTTAAAAGTAAAAGCAAATTAATTGAAATTTCAAGATGAAAAGTTGGGGGTAATGATTTTTTATTTATGTCTCTGTATGTATGTATTTAAAGTATAAAGCCAAAATCATTATCTGGTTCCTCACCCACTTGCCAGTCCCATCCTACAGTGATGCTAATTAATAGCTTCTAATGAGTGATTTTTCTGTCCATGCATATAAATAAATTGGTTTTAAGTTGGGGTCTTGATATGTCTCCCAAGCTGGTCTCCAATGGATGGCTTTAAATGATCTCCCTACCTTAGCCTCCCAAGGAGCTGGGCTACACACATCTACTACCTCTTGCAGACATTTCATAGGTTTTTAAAACCAAAGTTATCTCATTAGACTGTTGGGTATTTACTCTAATAATAACATGCCATGTTTCTGAATTCAGATATGCTACTTAAACCTCATTTAGTAATAAACGCCTTGTTTATGACTTTTATAAAGCATGGTCTACTAGCTAAAATAGATGTGCTTACTTTCCCTCAGCCTTATCTCTATTGCCTATGAAAGATATGAGGACCCTACCTCTCCCTAACACCCTAAAAGCAGCAGTTAAAATGGAGACAAGGTGGTAGAATGAGTAGACTTACAGAATGGTTTACAGAAAGGTTTCTGGAGCACAGAATTTAACAAGTAAATAATAATACCTATATGCTCCCTGGTTTTGAATGTATCGGGAAGAAGAAAAGGTAGGGCCAAGATCGGAGGGGATTCTAACAGTTGTCATTGTGTGCCTTTGTCCGGATTATAAACATGTCTAGGTCAGAAGAGAGGATTTTGTCCCCTAGAACTGCAACTACAGACAGATAGAAGCTATCTTGTGGGTGCTGAAAACAACCCAGATCCTCTCTAAAAGCAAAGTACTCTTTTACCACTAAGCCATCTCTCCAGCCCCTTTTTCCTTTTTTTTAAAAACACATCTTTCAGGGCTGGAGAGATGGCTCAGTGGTTAAGAGCACTGACTGCTCTCTCCCAGAGGTCCTGAGTTCAATTCCCAGCAGCCACATGGTGACTCACAACCATCTGTAATGAGATCTGATGCCCTCTTCTGGTGTGTCTGAAGACAGATACAGTGAACTCAATACCAAATATAATAAATCTTTTTTAAAAAACACATTTTTCATTGTCTAAGTATATATACATATTTTTTAAGTAATGTGGCTATTAGGCTTTTGTTGCTGTTGGAGTTTTGTGGGTAGTTGTGCGTGTGTGTGTTTGTGTGTGTGTACGGTTGGTTCTTTCCCTTTGTTTTATGACAGGATTAGGGATTAAACCTATGGTCTCAAACAGCACAAGCCCAGACTCAGCTATAGCCCTAGACATAGTTTTAAAGTCCTGAAAGTCTGTCTAGTTCTCAGAAGTGACGTGCCCTGAAGAGCAGACAGAGAGGTCTGTGTGACATCTGTCTTGTACTAAGCATGGTGTGGAAGTTGTGGAAGTGAAGCCCCATAGAGGCATGCAGAATGGGTTCTTGGTTGGTTTTGGTTTTTACTGGTTTGATTTGGATTGGTTTTTGTTTTGGTTTTGGGGTTGTTGTTGTGTTGTGTTGTGTTTTGCAATCATCAGTCTGGTTCTGTGAGGTTTGCCAAGAAGAGAGCAGTTTAGATGATGGAAAAACAGCTGGAGAAGCAGGCTGCCCACACTCACACACTGAAGCAAAGGGAACGTCTGTAAGTGGATGGCTTAGGGATACATAAATATGTGAAAGAGATGATAAAGATGACTACATTCTGAGGACACGGAAATGAATGGCACACCTGGGACAGGTGCTTGGCAACAAGCCTAACAACCTGACCCTCATCTAGAATTCACATGATTGAAAGAAAAGAAAAGCAACACACACATACACACACACAAAATAAGCAAGTACATTATAACTAAAATATTTCATTAAACAAAAATATTTAATAATTTTCTAATCACTACAAACACCCACAGAAGAACAATTAAATTTGTAACAGAACACTCAGGGCTGGTAGGCTGGCTCAGTTGGTAAAGCACTTGCTTTCATTTCAAGTCCCAAATCCATGTTTTCAAAAACCTGGGTGCTGTAATGCCAGCCAGCGTACCTAATAGGTAGCTCCAAGCCAGTGAGAGACCCTGCCTCACAGGACAGTGACACTCAAGACTGTCCTCTGGCTTACACACACACACACACACACACACACACACACACACACACACACACAGACACACTACCATACCCTATTTTATTCCTGCCTTGTTTCTGTTTTCTGTATTGAGGTTTGGTTTGTTTGTTTTTGAAATCCACTCTTGTTTGGAGACCAAGGGTTGGTTATTTATTTATATATATGAATAAACCAAACAAGCTCTCCTCCCCAGGTTGAGTTCAGTCAGTATTTTATTGTACAGGTGCAGATGAGGTCACTTACTCTAGCCAGTTTTCTTCCCCTTGTACTTCTCACTTTATTTGGGCAAAGGCGTGTGGTGCACGTGTCACGGCATGTATGTGGAGGTCACAGCTCATGGCTTCCACCATGTGGGACTGAGAGATAAATTTCAGATCATCAGACACCCCAGCATCATACCAGACCAACATCCGATTGTGTTTTACCAGTTTCATGGTGGCATTATGTGCTTTCCCAAGTGTTAAGATTACAGAATTCTTTATGTATTCTGACAATGACTTACTTGTCAGATATCCTTCCATTTTTAAAAAAAAAAACCTCCTGAGCCAATTATTGAGCCTGTTTGACAGTAGTTACCAGTATTAGTCTTATGCCTAATATTAAATACACAAACATCTTCACAAACTAAAACTCTATATTCATTACATGCTAATTCCTCCTCTTTTCTGGCTGTAATCCTTGACAGCCATTTCTATGAATTACTAATACAAATTTTGACTACTTAGAAAATTATATAATCAGAATTATATAGTGTTTGGTTTTTTTAATTTTTTTGAGATTATGATATAACATTCCCTTTCTTTGTGTGTGTGTGTGTGTGTGTGTGTGTGTGTGTGTGTGTGTGTGTGTGTGTGTGTGTATGTGTGTGTGTGTTCCTAGATATATAAATATATATATCCTGATTGGTCTATATAATTTTACTTGTATATTTTTCAGGGCTCACTGTTTTATATTGGTTAACTAGTTGGTGTGCTCTTCCATGGGAAAGACATTCTCCTGCTTTGAGCATCCCTTAGTTGCCTGTAGTTCTCCTTCTAGAGTTGAGGCCTCATGAACTATCCTTCCACATTAGTTTGTCTATTAGTGTTCTCTTTAATCAGGGCATATTTAGGGAGCCATGTTGGTGAGACTTTATGGTGAATGGAGCTTCTCTAACATTTTTGGGAGATATAATCTCACAGTAAACTTTGTGTGTCTCTGGCTCTTACAGTTTCTCTCACCTCTTCTGTAATGATTCCTGAGCCTGAATGCAAGAGTTGTGATGTAGGTGTATCATTTGGAACTACAACTCTACATTTGATCATTTTCCTATAATGGTCTCCATGTATTGGGGAAAAAAAAAAAAACAAAACAAAACAAAAAAAACTCTCCTTGATTTGGATGCAGGTTAAGAACTACATTTATCTTTGGGTAGAAGGATAAATATTTAAAATATAGTTAGGGATTATGCAAAAAATTGAATTCAGGTTCGCTGAAAAAGCAGCTATTCCCCAAATATGACCTCTTTTTTGTAATTGAATTTTACTTACATGTAATGTCCCCAAGGTTAATCTTGTTAAATAGTATTTTTTTGACCTGTCATAACCTTATTTACAAAGCAAAATCTAGGGATCTGAATTTGGATCCTCAAACTTGTACAGCCAGTTCTTTATACACTGAGCCATCTTCCTGCCTTCTTCCTTTCTTGCTTTTAAAGTAGGGTTTCATTATGCAGTTCCAGCCAACCTTGAACTCACGGTCTTCCCAGCCTCAGTTTCTCTGATACTATGATTACAGGCCAGAGCAGCAGTGCCCAGTGCCTTGGACTTTGTTTATCTGCAACTACTAATTGATCCCAGGACCTTGAACACTCTGTCTTCTTTTGTATCTTTTTGGAACTTTGCCACCTCTTTATAAAACCATATAAGAAACTTATGAGGGCTTGAGAGAGAGCCCAGTGGTCAAAAGCACTTAATGCTTTTAAACAACCCAAGATCAGTTCCTAGTACCCAGGTTAGGTGGCTCACAACTGTCTAATGCCAGTTCTGAGGGATCTAGTGCCCTCTTCCAGCCTCTGCAGACACTGGCACACATGTGCATAGACATACAGGCACACACTTAAATGAATAACAATAAATCATTTAAAAATATCGATTACCCATGAAATGTCAGTATAATTGTACCTTAACGGTAAAAACTCCCTTTTTGATTGCACAGTACTAGGGAGACAGATGCAGCAGCGTCTCTACTTTGGAAGCCAGGCACAAGTACATAGCGAGATCCTGTCTCAAAGAAATAAAAGCTGCAACAACATACATATTAAAAATTTATAGTCCAGGTTCAGTGACATGACTGCAGGAATTTCTTTTTGGATGTTTAATTAAGTTGAATTGTTGCATATAAAACTTGGCAGGATGGGAAATTTTTTTAAATTTCTTTATTTGTTTTTGTTGTATAGGGATTGAACCTAGGCCTTGTAACATGCTAGACAAGCACTTTAGCTCTCAGCTGTATTCCTAGCTTTATAACACAGGCTGGAGTACAGCTCAGTGCTACAACGTACGCCTAGCATTCCTAAGGCCCTGTATTCAGTCAATGGCATAAGCAAATAAAGAGTTGATTTTCTTTCAAAGTGAACTTGAAGATGAACATGTAAGATTAAAGAATAGACTATTCATTGTGTATATTCTTGAACAAGAATTGAACAGCCCTCCTTGGAGATGTTTCACAGTACAGCAGTTTCATCTTAATTGCTACATAATGCTCTCTTTTTGTGTTTCAGTGCCAAACCTAAATCCGAAGTGCACGTGTCCATAGCCACTCCAGTCACAGTGTCCTTGGAGACCATATCCAATCAAAATGCCGAGCAGCCTACTGTTGCTGTCCCTCCAACTGCCCAGCAACCTCCACCAACCATTCCCAGCATGATCACGGCCGCCAGCCCTCCATCCCAGCCAGCCATTGCTCTGTCTACCATTCCCGGAGCTGTGCCCATTACTCCACCCGTCACCACCATAGCTGCTGCACCAACACCATCAGCCCCTGTGGGCGGCACTCCTTCCACCGTCCTGGGGCCTCCTGTTCCTGAGATCAAAGTGAAAGAAGAAGTGGAGCCAGTGGACATCAGCAGGCCTGTCTCCAGTAAGTTCATCCCCAGGTCGTAGTGGCCCTCCCTTTCTAGTTCTCTCTGACTATCAGCCCGGAAATCCACCTCCGCTGCCGAGGTGCTCCGGACCTATCAGGTATGTGTGCCACACCTGCCTTCTCTTCATTTCTAAGAAATAGAAGTCTACTTTTAAAAAATACTTCTTTGTCTTACTCATTTCTGCATCTGTGTATGTGGGTATACCCGTACCATGGCACGCTTAGTAATGGCAAAGAAAACTCATGGGGGACCCAGGAACCGAACTCAGGTCTTCAGGCGTGGCTGCAGCCATTGACCCGTCTCATAGATGACTTGAAAATCAAAGGCATTTTAATGCCTCTTGTACTTTTAATTCCTGGCTATAATCATAAATTTCACCATGCTTCTCTTTCATATAGCTTCCTTGTTCTGATTAAGCAAGTTATTTTATTACACAATATACAGCCAAACCTGATAGAAAGTATATTATACATTAACAATACTTAGCTAGAATTGCTTTTAAAAGTACTGTTTTAAAATACTCTGTTCGTACAAAACATGATTAGTAAAGTCTTAAAACTGTTCCCATCCCTTCCCTCTTCCTAGCTTAAAGTTTCCAGTTGTGAAAGTCTGGTCCCTTTTTTATTCTAAGTGGATGGATGTTTTGGCTGCACGTATGTCTGTGCACTGCATCTGTGCCTGGTGCCCTCAGAGGCCAGGAAAGGGCATCGATCGTCTGGGACTGTTGTAAGCTGCCATGTTGGTGCTAGAAATTGAATCCCAGGTCCTCTGAAAGAAAGCCAGTGCTCTTACCCACAGAGCCACCTCTCCACCCTTTAAAGCTTTCCTAGTTTGGGGTGTGTGTATATATGTGTGTGGTTTGTTTTTTAATCATTTACTCTGGGATCCTGTGTTTTCTGACTTAAAGTAACTTCAGAAGATGTGTAACATTAAAAATAGAAACTTTGTTAAAGGCGGGCAGAGTGCTGCTTGCCTTTAATGCCTGCACTGGGGAGGCAGAGGCAGGGAGGTCTCTGAGTTCAAGGCCAGCTTGGCCTACAAAATGAGTCCAGGGCTACACCGAGAAACCCTGTTTCAAAAACAAAAAGAGACTCTGGTGTGAAGTGAATGCTGTGGTAGCCTGGGTGTGGAAAACGCCTCTTATCACATTCTCTGCAGTAATACCGGTGCTTGTGCTGTCTATAATAGTTTCTCAGACTTGCTGCTTAGCCAAGCAACCTCACACTCATGACTCAGAAGCTAAAGCAGGAGGATTGCCATGAGTTTACGGCTCACCTATCATATCAGTAAGTTCCAGACTACCCTGGGTTACAGAGTAAAACATCATCTCATAAATAAGAAAGGGGGGTGCCTCAGTACACCAATTATAGATGTTCTGGCTAACCCTAAGAGAAAATAAAATGGTCTCAATTCTGTCACCTGACTGTTGACACGCTTGCATAGTTCCTGCCACAGTCCTGCATCAACCTGTTAGATTCTGGGAATTATTCTCAAACCAATAGTGCAACTTGATAAAATAAACATCTCCACGCTGTCCTCTAGCTTCCGTGCTGGTGAATAGGACAGAGTGTAAAAACACAAGATAAATACTAGACTTTGTTCAGAGGCATTCTGAGTGCTCTGGAAAAACAAAACAGCATCCAGAAGTCAATGTGTGGGTCATCACTGGGACCAAATTCCCTCCCAAGACAAACAGTTTGAAGGGGGTTTGCTCTGGCTTCTGGTCTCAGATGGTTCATCCGTAATAGGAGGGAGCGTATGCACAGCTTGTGCCATGGCAGTCCGGAGACAAATGCCTGCCTTAATGAGATTTGTCCTTTCCCTCCTTCCTTTCCCCATCCTGGCCCACCAGCTGATGGGACAGTGCCATCCATATCCAGGCAAATCTTACCTCTTAGCCCTCTCTGCTTCCTGGCTTCTGTATCACCATACTTGTGACCTATATATAATGTAGAAACAGTGGGGCTTGCTATACAATTGTGAGTCAAAATAAAGCCCATGGGGTGAAAGTGTGACTTAGGGGTAAAGCATTTTGCTTAGTGTGCACAAGGCCCTGGATTCTGAACCTACACAACCAATAATAATAACAGTAACAGTAATAACACCTGCCCCCTTAGGTGTTTTGTCATAGCAGTGAAACTAACACAGGAAGTTAGAAAGGATGTTAGGAGCCTCACTGTGGGGCTGGTAAGATGACTCAGCTGGTAGCGTGCTTTCTGCCTGTCCTCATGACCTAAATTTAATCTCCCAGACCCACCAGTAGGTAGTAAGAGAAAACTGTGCCCTAGCACATGCATGCACACAGAAATAAGTAAGGGAAGAGGAAGCCTCGTTCTGGAGGTGACCCTTGAATCATGTGAAAGAGCTAACGTGCTGGCCCCGATGAATCCTGGTGAAAGGGCACTCCAGGCATAGAAAGCAATAACAGCCTGGGATGTACCAGATATGCTTAAAATCCGGGAAGAAATGGGGAGTGGGAGCCAAGTGGGTCGTGACTGGTGAATCTCAGACTCTATGACTGGCTCTGCAGTTCATAACCCCCACCTTCATGTCTCACATGTTGCAGTCACATACATGCATCACCCTAACCATAAGTTCCCTTCTCCTTGCAGTGTAGCCCAGGCTAGCCTCAAATTCACCATCCTCCAGCCTCAGAGTTCCATGTCTGAGGTAAGAGTCACATTCCACAATAGCTAGCATTATGTGGTTTTTACATTTTTACTTTTGAGATGGTCACATTGTGACTCAAGCTGGCCTTAAACTCACTGTTTAAGGATGATCTTGAGTTTCCTGATCCCTTACCACACATCCCCCAAGTGCTAGGATTCCTGCTTACCAATCGGCACCTGTTCTGTTTTGTTGTTTTGTTTATGCCCTTCGGGGGAATTCAGCCTTGGGCTTCTTTCACGGTAGACAAGGACCCTATAGACTGAGTAATGTCTCCAGCCCTTAGACTGTTTTGTTTTCAGGCAAGTCTTGTTGTGTGACTCCAGCTGGTTTTAAACCATCTGCCGGCCCAGGCCAAGCAAGGCTTTGGAGAAGTTTGTCATAAAGGGTACTGCTGTTCTCTCACACAAGACACAGGAGAATGCCACCCATCGGAGGCCAGATACAGCCCTCTGTTCTCCCGCAGACTAATGCCATATAGCAGGGTGTTTATAGACCCCCAAAACAAAATTACATCTGTGGGGTGGCGGGTTGCAAAGTCTCAGTTTGATTCATTAAAGCTAATTGTTTTATGTTGTAAAGCATTGGACCTGAGAAGCTGCAGGTGCAGCTGAAGGAGAAGGTTGTACTCAGTAGGTTTCACTGAGCGTGGCCTGGGGAATAGCTGGGTGAAGTACAGGCGTTCGACTTAGGAAAGAGCCAAAGCACTGACTCTTTACACAGATACATAAATTTAACATAGTCAGCTAGTAAGCCAGAGACTGTTGGCCTCTTTCTCAGCAGTTAATAGATGCAGGCCTTTTACAAAGTTGTAAAGCTCTTTTTTTTTTAAATATTTACATTATCTTCAAGGACTAAGTATTATTTGGATGCATAGATGAACATAACTCATTAAAGAAATCAGATAATTTTTTCAGTCCTATTATTTCTAGATATAGTAGACTAATAAAATCCTTTATGTCAGAATACAGTCCTGGGGAAATGCTGTGGCTAGCCCTATAAGAAGCATTATGGCTGATATTACCATGAGTCCAGAGGAGGACAGGCCACCATAAACTCTGTCTCCAAATGTCCAATATTGAATTCTTCAGGCTTAGGCCTGTTACCTTCCAGGTTTGCAACAGGCTGAAGAGCTGGTCACCTGTCTTCTCTGGGAAGTGCCCCGAGCAGCTGCTCTGAGTGACCCTTGTAGGCCAGGACTCTTAGCACCACAGGCACTGTTGCTTTCTTCCCGTGGGTGTAGTGGGTCCACACCTGCAGCTTAGTGTTTAAATGAGTGTCCACACTGCTGGCTGACCCTCCAGCAGAGCCTTGTCTTAGATTATTTAAAACTGTCTTGAGGGCTCCTTACACAATCAGGTATTGACTTCCTGGCTCTGGAATTAGTTTTGCTAAGAGAAGAGGAGAATTGGGAGCCAGGGTAAAGGTCATGGCATGTTGAGCCAGCAGAGATACCATATTAAGTGATAGGCGTGTGTGCCAGGTTCTCTGTTCACAACACCCTCATATGTCAGGTCAGGACCCAGTGAGTGCAGAGTAATTGCTGTGTGCCTCTTTTTTGTTGAGACATCAAGGATGTGGGTACAGAGCACTGAGATTCTCCACTGGACAAGAGAATCCATCGCTTGTCATGTAAGACTCATCCTCCCTATAGATAAGGAGGTGTCCTGGTCTGACCTGCACAGCCAGAGAGAAGAACAGCAGACTCTATCCTGTAAGGGCTAGCCTGCAATTTACTCTGATGGGGTCAGTGTCCTGTCCAAGGGGAACAGGATTACTTGGGCCTGGGGAGGACTAGCTCTAAAGTGTATTATAAATTTAACCCAGTTTACTCAACTGTTGAATCTCCATGACCATTTTTAATAGAACTGATTTTGAATATTACATTAAAAAAAACTTCAGGTTTGCTTTTAAGGTTGTTTTGAGTTGCCTGCTTTAGGCCTGACTTCAACAATATATGTAAAAGATGCCTTAATCGTCTTTGTTTCTCAATAGTTTACAATAAATTAATAAATCTCACAAGATTAGGGCTTTATAAGCTAGGATAACTTATCTCTACTAAGATTTTGAACCTTGGAACTGGAGAGATGTCTTACCAGTTAAGAGCACTGACTGCTCTTCCAGAGGTCCTGAGTTCAATTCCCAGCAACCACATGGTGCTCACAACCATCTGTAATGGGATCCAGTGCCTTCTTCTGGTGTGTCTGAAGACAGATACAGTGTACTCAACATAAAATAAATAAATCTTTTTTAAAAATGTTTTGAACCTTAAAATTTGCAATTATTGAATTGAAAACTCTTAATACCAAAGTAATATTTATTTTTTAATGGTTTATTTTTTTAATTTTATGTGCATTGCTGTTTTGCCTACTTGTGTGGGGGGATGGGTTGGAACCTCTGTGTCAGGTTAACTCTCTGGAGCTAGATATATACATATAGTTGTGAGCTGCCATGTAGGTGCTGGGAATTGAACCTGGATCCTCTGGAAGATGCTCTTAACCATTGAGCCATCTCTCCAGCCCCCAAACTAAACTTTAAAATATAAAAACAGACTATTGAAAAATTGGGAACCTCAGTTTCCTGAGTCTGTGTAGTGTACCTTTACAAAATCAAGTTTTGTAAAATCCATTTATAAGAAGATATGTGGAGCAAAACAGTGTGTAAATGGTCTTCTTAGGACTCAGCATCTGCTAAAGCATTACAAGGCTAGCAAAGACATAATGACTAGATACGCATCTTTATATCAGTCAGCATGAGTTACAACTGTTACAGCCTTAGGAAATGGTAATGAGTATTTATATTAAAGCTTCATCCTCCATGGCCCTGTGTGATATATATTCAGACTTCTTGTGACTTGGCCGCAAGGTTTTATGGTTTCATTTTTATTTTTACTTACATAATTTATTGTACCTAAAGTAATTTAACCCATAAATAAATTTGTACAGTATATTCTGCTTATGTTTACTCCCCCAGGTCTCTCCGCCTTCCCTCTCACCCAAATTTACATCCTTGTCTCATAAACAAATGAGCAGCTAAAAAAGAAGAAAGAAAATAATAATAAAATAGGACTTTAAAAAAAAATAAACAAGCAAAGTTGAATAGGGCAAAACAAAGAAACAAGAAAAGCCAAAGAAAAAGAATAAGAAATGTGTATAGATACAAACACAAAAGTCTCATAAAAACAAAATTAGAAACCACAGTGTATGAACAAAAGACCTGTTGGGGGTTGGTGCGAAATTACTGTTGAGTTAGTTTTGTGTTAGTCATCTACTGCTGGGCCTTGTTCTTAAAAATGGCTTATATGCCCAGTGAGAATATGTTGGAGAAAACTAATTTTTTTTCTTTGCAGAAGTCACTAGCTTCTGGGTTGGGGATGGGGGCTTGAGCTTAGACATGGGCATGCTGCCTTGGTCTCTGAGGCCCCTTGGGCATCTGTCCTGTTGTGCTGAGAAGGTATTTACATGATGGAGACATCCCATTTCTAAGGCCTCTTACTCTCCCATCTCTACAGGAGGAAGCTTTTCTGATGATAAAGACATCAGAAAAGGTGTGAGAATAGCAGAACACCTTTAGGAGTTATTTTATGGCTGCATTGCCTTTACCCAGTGTCAATCATAGCTTTCCCATAGCTGCATAGGTGGACACACACTCCTTAGCTTCCACCCTCCTTCTTCGCCTGTAGTTTCTACGGAAAATCTTGAGACCTTATATGGTTAAAGCCTAATCAAATATAAGCTGGGAGTTGAGGGACAGACTACTCAAGTTAGGGGCCAGACCTTGCCTGTCTTCCTGCTTTCCTAAAGGAATATTAACATTCAGCAGGCCCAGCTGGAGTTACAAAGATGGAAGTTGGTTCTGCCTCAAACAATTATCAGCCTGCAACTGCTTACAGCCAGGGGGCTGGATAGTTAGAGCTGCTGCATCACAGGGCAGCAATTCAATTAAATTCTGGAGAACTGGGTCAGAGGTTAAGATCTTCAGGAGGAGCAGTGGTCCATTCCCAGCATCTCCAGCGGTGGCTCACAACTGCCTCTTAAGCCCAGCCACTGGGCTTTTACATCCTTTTCTAGCCCCCATGATGTACTGGGTGCATACACACAACATGCATCCAAATACTCACACATATAAGAATGGAACCTTTTAAAAAATAATTCTGGGCTTTTTATATTGTCTCTGAGACAAGATTTCCTGTAGCCTCGAACTTATGTGGCCAAAGATGACCTTGAACTCCCCAGCCTCCTGTTTCCACCACCCAGGCAATGAGTACAGGTTTGCACCATGACTGGCAAAGTTAAATGCTGAGACACTCCAGTACTCCAGGAGACTAGTTTAGGCTAACTCACAGCCATCCTCTTGCCTCAGCTGAGTAGCAGAGATCACAGATGTGGGGCACCACCTTAAACAGTGAACATGCTTTTTTCCAGCGTAAAAACAGATTCAGATCACCAGTCATGTGAATCTAAGTAATCGCCAGTGGTCAAGGAGTGCTGAGGTGGCATTTCCCATCGGTGTGAAAAGCTGAACACTGGAAGTAGCCCAGGCTGGCCTTAAACTCCTGATTTTCCTCTCTCCGGAGGGCTGAGATTACAGGCCTAACCTGGACCTCCCAGTTAGCTGGGATGATAGCTCACCCACTCACCTCCGAAGTCAGTCTGTGTGTCATGAAGAAGGCTCCCTCCTCCTGTACTTTTTGTTTCACTGAGATGACGTCTCGGCAGTGACCAGTTCTGTCTTGTGAAGAGCCTGCCTGGCCTTTCATGGGCAATGCATCTTAATGAAAGAGGGATGGGTCCAAATTATACATGTAGGGTGATGTAACAAATTAATATTATATGGACATACTAATAAACCATCTGGCCTTATAAGTGTCTGGGTAAAACTTACAGAAAACATAAGGCAGTGTTGATGATGTATATAGCATGTAGAGTTATAATTTGCACTAAATTGATGTTTACAGCATCTTAACAGAATTTAGCTGACTATGATACTGGAGATATTATTGAGAGATTTTAGGCAGAGGGTCCCTTTAATCCTTTTCATGTGTGAGTAGCTCATTAGTTATTTTTATTGTAGACATCTGTATACTATAGATAAATAATAGCATCCTCTTGTGGAAATAGTTTACCTCTTGGCTGTTCTCAAGAGTGCAGCACCTTCTTTCTGAATTGTGTTCCTCTCCTGATCACAGAGCCAGGGAGCCTGCCTAACCCAGCACAGGCTTTGGAGGAAGCTTTGAGACCATCATGCTTGGATCTGAGCTTGGCTTTGTTTGTATTTTGTTGTTGTTTTTATTTTACTTTGTAAACAAAGGCAAGAGTATCCAGCCTCAGTGGGACAGAAACAAAGGCAGATCACAGGCAGTGATTCAAAGAATACAAAGACTTATCTCAGTTAGAAGAGGCTGGCTTGGAATTCAGTAAGAACCCGCATGGCTTCTGTCTCTAGTCCCCACCCAAGCAGTGGGGTCTCCAACATGCCTTTGGCCACTCTGAGATATGCACCTGAACTTAAGCAAGACTTCCAGGATGACTGGGGTCTCTGCATGGTTAAAAGAGAAAATACTGATCCCCTCTTGTCTGCATACACTACAACTCCTCTGCTGACCCATGCAGCCAGACAAAAATATTAAACTAACTCCTAAGACAGTGGTTCTCAGCCTATGGGACATGGCCCCTTTTGGGGTGACATCTCAGATATCCTGCATATGAGATGTTTGCATTACAATTCATAAAAGCAAAATTAAGTTACAAAGTAATCTTATGGTTTGGGGGGGGGGAGTCACTACAACATGAGGAACTTTACCAAAGGTTCACAGCACTGGGAAGGTTGAGGACCAGAAGGACTCAGTTTTGTGTTAGGAAACAGCAGTCTTTCCAGGACTCTAGGCCTGGTGTAAGAATCATAGGACACTGGAGTATCTTGGGGAGCATCTTGAATGTCACAATCCGCCAAGCAGGAAAGGCCCAGAGCCAGTCTAAGCCCCTTGTGGGACAGAAATCTCTCTGGAGCCTTGAAATCTCGTTCCTACTCAATACAGAGAATCCCGCCCAATGAAGGTCAAATTGGGAGTCTATTTTTTTTTTTGCTGGGGGTGGGGGGGAGGAAGAGCAAGGGTTTTCAACTCAAGGAAAGGTTAGGTAGTGTTTATAATTAGTTCAGTTGATTGAAACAGTTTTGTTTTCTGCTGTAAGACAATGGACCTGCTGAAGCTGCAGGTTCAGTCAGATAAGAACGGGCTGCCCGGTATGGCGTCCTCAGCAGGGGCTGGGGAGCAGTTGAGTGAAGCCTGAGGTACTTACCTAAAACTAGGACAGAATGGAGTGACTTTGGGCAGTTCGGTAGGTAAAGGAATGATATCCCAGAGAAAGGTTCTGGGTTTGTGGGTCTAAGAATTAACTTCAGAGCCTAGCGTGTATGCTCTAGGCTAGCAGCCTACTGCTGAGCCATGACTTTTCTTAAGTTGTTTTCAGTGAGGTGGTAGAGGCTGCTTGACCTCATTTTGTTGTACTTACAATGAGGCAGTAAATCATGACAGGAAGGTTTAGTGGACGAAATCGTTAAATCTGTTTGGCCATGAAGCAGAGGAAGACCTTCCCAAGGAGTTATACTTTGGAACCTGCAGAGGGTTGGAGTTGGGCAATTTCTGGGATACTGGCGCAGCATTTTTATGTTGGCCTTATGCAGTGTTTTTTCCTGGAGTTTATTAAAAGATTTTGATGTATTTTAAATATCAGATTAACAGAGAAAGTAGCTAAGAAAAAAAATATTGTATCTTCTGCCAAGTGTGGGGTTCCAAACATGTCAGGCTTAAGTGACTTTATCATAACTTCAAAGTAATAGGAGATGAAGTTATGTCAGGAAGTGGCTAAGTAACTAAATGATAGTATGTTGGTTTCTGTGCCTTAGATAGGATAACAGCTAATGAGGTAAAACCCTTGATGTGGGGGGCGGGGGCGTTTAGACTAGGTTTGGTTTGGTTTTTGCTGGGTTGGTTGGTTGGTTGGTTTAAGACAGTATCTCACTATATGGCTCTGCTGTCCTAGAGCTCACTGAACCTCTGCCTCCCACATGCTGGGATAAAGATGCACACGACCACCCCTTCTAAGATCTATTTTCATTAATGTCTTTGCTACTGATATGGGGGACACAGGTCCTGCCTATCGAGAGGGAAATCTCAACCCTTCTAATCTGAGTGGTAAGAAGCTGCAGTTTGGAAAAAGGCCCATTCCGCGCTGGTCTAAGCATCTAACCATATAGACACAATTGCTGTGGCTGATCCAAACTGTAACCCGGTTAATATAGCAGAGCTTCTCAGCCGTGAGATCCCTAAAATATGTGTCAGTAATACCAACACTCAAGAGGCAAGGGCAGAAAGATCTCTTAAATTTGAGCTAGCCCGGTCCATATAGTGACATACAAGTCAGCCTATACATCAGGCTAAACATTGAGACCTGTTTTGTTTTATGTTGGTTTTTTTAACTTTATATACATACTGTGTGTGTGTGTGTGTGTGTGTGTGTGTGTGTGTGTGTGTGTGTGTGTGTGTAGAACAAGCAGAACGAATCTATACCTGTAGGAAAACACCAAAGAACAATTTTAAGAATCTAATGATGATGAGCACTGACTGATCTTCCAGAGGTCCTGAGTTCAAATCCCAGCAGCCACATGGTGGCTCACAACTGTCTTAGTTGGGGTTTCTGTTCCTGCACAAACATCATGACCAAGAAGCAAGTTGGGGAGGAAAAGGTTTATTCAGCTTACACTTCCATATCGCTGTTCATCACCAAAGGAAGTCAGGACTGGAACTCAAGCAGGTCAGGAAGCAGGAGCTGATGCAGAGCCATGGAGGGATGTTGCTTACTGGCTGGCTTCCTCTGACTTGCTCAACTTGCCTTTTTATTGAAACCAGGTCTACCAGCCCAGGGATGGCACCACCCACAATGGTCTGGGCCCTCCCCTCTTGATCACTAGTTGAGAAAATGCCTTACAGCTGGATCTCATGGAGGCATTTCCTCAACTGAGGCTCCTTTCTCTGTGATAACTCCAACTTGTGTCAAGTTGACACAAAATCAGCCAGTACAACTGTCTGTAATGGGATCGGATCCCCTCTTCTGCTGTGTCTGAAGACAGCTACAGTGTACTTATATAATTAATAAATATATTTTTTTTAAAGAAAGAATCTAATGATGAAGTAAATGAAAAGAAAAACAATATGAAGTTGAATTTCATTGGCTGTGCCATCAACAGTGCCTAAAAGGAAAACAGAGACAAAAGACAAATTACAAAATAGGATTAGAACTGCTGTTAGATGTATGGATAGAAGAAATTTATTCTTCCTAAGATATCTGCTCAAGTGGCTCACTGCCTATAATCCCAGCTACTCTTTTAACAAGAAGACATAAATAACTTAGTCTTTTAATAGTTTGCAGGTATAAATGGCTTTGTCCTGATGATATTCTTGAAGTTGTGGACAAAGGGCTTTATTCTAGAAAATCACTTCTTAAGTTGTTTCAGTCTGGGCAAAGTAAGCTGTCCGTCCAGCAGTGTTTCAGAGATTGTCTGAAGCTGTCAGCCTTTGTTGGAAGGATGAAAAGGAGCATGGCTTTTGGCATAGATGCTTTGCAAGGCGAAGTAGCATTGTAGTTATCTCTCTCTGATTTATATGTGTACACGGAAGGATGGGGAAGCAGTTAAGGTTTTTCTGAGTGACATGAAGAAGGAGATCTGAGGCAGATTGCACTTATTAGTGATGGTGGTGTAGGATGTGGTTTTTCGAAGTGAGTAAGGAGCTGCAGAGATGGCTCAGTGGTTAAGAGCACTGACTGATCTTCCAGAGGACCTGAGTTCAAGTCCCAGCAACCACATGGTGGCTCACAGCCATCTGTGATGGAGTCTGATGCCCTCTTCTGGAGTGCATGAATACAGAGCACTCACATACAGTAAATAAAACTTTTTAAAAAAAAATAGTAACAGAGGTTATGCTTTGTAAGCCCAAGCTGTATGATCCTTTCATCCTAGTTCAGATTAGTGTTAACTTTCCCACTCCAAAGGCATTCTATCTGCACACAGTGTCCAGTGAGCCTGAGTTAGAGTGTGTGACACACTGTCAGGTCCACAAGAAACCTCTGTACCTGTTAGCCCTCCAACTGTCTTCAGACGTGTTCTTCTGGATTCGAGGGAGGCCTTCCAGTGTTTGAGAGCTCATTGGTGTGCGTGCTCCTCCCAACAGCAGTCCCTCCTCTGGCCACCAACACCGTGTCTCCATCTCTCGCTTTACTGGCAAGCAACCTGTCCATGCCTCCAAGTGACCTCCCGCCTGGTGCCTCCCCAAGGAAAAAGCCTCGAAAGCAGCAGCATGTGATCTCGACAGAGGAGGGGGATATGATGGAGACAAACAGCACTGACGATGAGAAGTCCACTGCCAAAAGTCTCTTGGTAAAGGCTGAGAAACGCAAGTCTCCTCCCAAAGAGTATATTGGTAAGAGCACTAAGACTCTAGTTAGCGCCTTCCTTCCCCTCAGCTTCAGACTCACCTGCATCTCTCTTACTACAAATGAACTTCGAGGATCATCTAAGATGTATGCTGTGACGTTTAATGTCTTCTCGGTTCTTCCTTTGGGCAGATGAGGAAGGTGTGAGGTACGTCCCAGTGCGACCACGACCTCCCATTACTTTGCTTCGTCACTACCGGAACCCCTGGAAAGCTGCTTATCATCACTTCCAGAGGTACAGTGACGTTCGGGTCAAAGGTTAGTGTCCTCAGAAACACCTAGTGTGGTCATGTAATGTATAATACATAAGTAACATAGTCAGAAGTGTGATGTGCTTTCTACAGTGCTAAAATAATTACATACACTTAGATTTTTTTCCAAAAGATCTTTTATAACACATATGTGGAACACTTAGAATGACCAGGGGGAAAGGCTAGAGAGATGATGCAATGGTTAAGAGCACTGGTTGCGGGGCTGGAGAGATGGCTCAGTGGTTAGAGCACTGACTGCTGTTCCAGAGGTCCTGAGTTCAAGTCCCAGCAACTACATGGTGGCTCACAACCATCTGCGCTTAATTTATTGTGTGTCTCAAAAAAACAAAGCACTGATTGCTTTTGTATCAGACTCGGTTCAGTTCGCAGCAAGTACTCGGTGGCTCACAGCTAGATAACAAGACAACTGCAGTTCCAGGGGATGCAGTGCCTCTTCTGGCCTCTGTGGACACCAGGAATTCATGTGGTTCTTAAACATAAAGTAAAAATGAAAGACTACTCCAGGGTAAATGCTTGTTATTTTGTTTTGTTGAACTGTAGTATTTTTTAAGTATACATTGGTGTTTTGCCTGTGTGTGTGTGTGTGTGTGTGTGTGTGTGTGTGTTTGTGTGTCCGTCCGTGTCCTCTGGAAGATCAGCCAGTACTCCCAACTGCTGAGCCTTATCTCTAACCCTAGTACAACATTTTAATAAGCCCACATTTAATGAAAATGTTTGATAACTTTGAAAATATTTCTACTTAGTGGTCTTTTAAGTATCATTCACCTCCAATATAATAAATACATGGACAGCTGTGCATTTTCAGAAGTTGATCACACTGTTCTGTTTTCATAACTTCAACTTGGAAACTTCCATGATACTTTTCTTGGTCTCCCAATGAGTCTGATTTGAACAGTTTACTATCTTATGTCAAAGATCAGCGTGCCTCTAAAAAAAAGTAATCTAGTAATTTAGATACTTTGTGGTTTTTGTTAGGCCACATTCATAGCTAATATAGTGTGCATGCCATGGTCTGGATACACTTGCAAGGTCCCATAACCTCTGAAACAGTACCACTAGCTGGAGACCAAGTGTGAGCACATGAGGCCTGAGCTGAGGGCTGGCAGCGTGCTTGTGGAGTCCAGTCTCCCACGCTGAGAAAGCCCAGTGTGGTCGGTGCTCACATTCAGAGGGCCAGTCTTACAGTGGAATTTTCAGAGGTCAGAGTTGATCATCAGAGAAAGGAAACACTTCCTCACACCACAAGAACTGTGTAGCTGTAAATGTTCAGAGTCGAGCCTGGCAGCATTTTAATCCATACTAAAGAAAGACTCCCTGATTGAGCCTCACTTTTAAAAAGCTATCTAGTGGGAAACACCTTGACAGATGTTGTGTGCTCCCTGGCTCTCTTTGACCATAAACCACAGTCACCATACTAACTCACTCCAAGTCTAACCAGATAACAGGATCAAGTCTGATTATAAATAAAAGCTAAGAAAACCAGTGAAACACACAAAAACTGAAAAGAATAAAGAGATAACAGGAGCAGGAATGAAATGGTACAAGTCGTGTACCCATTCAGAGCATAGCCCTTCAAAATATAGAATCTAGAAAGGGAGTGGTTTTACACTGAAGACGCTGCTGAGAAATGCCTCGGTGCCAAGTGTGGTGAGGCACACTAATGGTTAGTTCCAGAGCATGTGAGGCCCTGCTGGGTAATAACTAAGCTTTTTTTTATTGTTTGAAGCACCACCTGGCTTGTATCCTAGACGAGACTTGAACTTGTGACCTGCCTCAGTCTTTCAGGTATTGGGATTTCAGGCATGCACAGGTGCCTGTGAAAGGCCAAGACATGGCTCATGTCTGTAATCCCAGTGCACAAGAAGCTGAGAAGGATCGTCAGTTGGAAGCCAGCCTGGAGGGCTTCTCCTAGGTTCTGGGCCAGCCTGAGTTCAGTTCCCAGCACCACTGGGAGGCAGGTGGAGTAGCACACCTCTGCAATCGAGGACTCGGGAGGTAGAGGCAGGAGGATCAAGAGTTGAGGGTTATTGGTATTTGGATATTTGCCAATTAAACAATTTTAATGCAGTGTTTAGAACAGAGTAGGTTCACCTCAAAACTGACCTTCAGAACAGAGCTCTGCACAACCTCATTGATTCCCCTCCCAGCATCTTGGCCTATGAATCTACACTAGATAAAAGCCCCTCTCCACCATCTTCCCTAGGAAACTGCTAGATAGAAGGCCCATTACAGAGTAAGACTAAACTCACCATTTGCAGATAGCCCTCAAACCTAATCTTTCGATCTGGTGATAACATATATTTATTTTATTTAGTTGTGTTTATTTTACATATGATTTTAAAGAATATCGTGCTACCAGAAATAGTTACTCAGAAAAAAATGTCCCCTTATTCCAAGGCAAGAAAACACCTCTGTGCTGCCCAGTTACTATATCTAAATCATTTGTCTCCTCTCAAATTAGAAATACAACCCCCACTTGGTATTTTTCTTAAGTTATAGCTAACTCCAAAAAAGCTTTCAGAATTTTTCTTCAAAAAAGCTGCACATAAACGGGCCCACACCTAGCACCGGGCTCAGTTTCCCTGAAGACCATTTCTCCTCTAAGAGATTACCATCATGGCTCGCTGTCCCCCAGCTCACCCTACTAGCAAAATGGGTCTTCAAAGCTTTCTTGGGGAGCAGGCAAAAATACAGAGGAGAAGCTGGAATAGTGGTTCCCCCTGTAAGCCCAGCACTCAGGAGGGACAAGCCTGTGGCTCTGTGGGTGTGAGGCCAGCCCGGTCTACAACAGCAGGCCTCGTGGGGCCACATAACTAAGACCTGTCTCAGAAAGAAAACAGTTTTATTTGTGCTCTTAATTACCCCTGTTTAACAGATGTTTGAGGAAAGAAATTCTGATAAGATACTGACACTTACGCTGCTTGAACCCAAGTGATTTTGTTTTTATAACAAATGAAATATGCTTACTTTGATCTGTATGTGATTTCAGAGGAGAAGAAAGCTATGCTGCAGGAAATAGCTAATCAGAAAGGGGTGTCCTGCCGTGCCCAAGGCTGGAAAGTCCACCTCTGTGCTGCCCAGTTACTACAGCTGGTAGGTGCTCTTCTGGCTGCTGTTCTGTCATGCCAAAGAGGTACCCAGTAGAAGCCTGCCTGCAGTTCGTAGGCCCTGGTTTGATCCTCTGCGCTGCCTGAAGTGGGGTTATAAAGGCACACAGGCCTGTGATCCCACAGTTAAAGCAAGTTTTATCGATTGCATGGTGATTATAATTTGATAGATTTGAGTCAGAAAACAGCTCTTAGAAGTAGGTTCTCTCCCACCATGTGGGTCCTAGGGAATCAAACTCAGGTCATGTGCTTGGGAGCAAGTGTTTTTACTCAGTAAGCCATCTGTCCAGGCCTAAATTTGAATTCTGATTCCCAGACCCAAAATATATAAAAGGGTGTGGTGTAAGACTCGAAGTTGAACTTGAATGTCATGTCCTGAACTAAGGAGAGCCCTAAGTAGCTTTCCCATGAGCCTCTTCTTACCACTCTGCTTCCTCAAAGAAGGATCAGTGGCCAACCAGCCCTGTCACCCTGAGCCACCATACATTTTGCTTCTTACCAAATAACAGACTTCAATGACCTACCAGCTCCCAGTAGGACACACAGACCTGAGCCATCTTGCTTTAGAGAACAGGCAGGAGTCCTTTTTACAAAGCCTGCCTCCCACAGCCCTTGCTCACTCATTCTGTCCCTGTGAATATGCCATATTGCCCCCAAAGGTGCACTGTGCCCTATTCTCCTGGCTGATGTAACTACCTTCTGTCATTTTTCCAGTGGTAGAGTTTGCATGACTCTCCCTACCCCCACTGGCACAACCCTGGGACAGGAATCTCGTCACCTGAGTGAAGGGAAAGCAATCAGAGTAGCCTCACAAAATGTTTTCATCCTTGAGGGTAACAGTGATCTCAAGAGCATTTTCTACTGAATCTCAAAACACATGTGGTGGCACACACTAGAATCATAGATTTATTTGTGAATCAGAAATAGAAAGTCTTAGGGGGCTGGAGAGATTGCTCAGTGGTTAAGAGCACTGACTGCTCTTCCAAAGGTCCTATTTCAATTCCCAGCAACCACATGGTGGCTCACAGCCATCTGTAATGAGATCTGATGTCCTCTCCTGAGGTTAAAAAAAAAAGGCTTTTATCTTAGAGGCCAGCCTGAGCTACCTAGCAAGGTCCTACCTAAGGAAAAGGTGACAGTCGCTGTGTACCATGTAACCATTAGCTTACCTAGAATGCAGGGAGGCTTGAGTTTGGTGCTCAGCACTGTGCAGACCAGATGGAAAGGCACAGTCTCTTAGTCTAATCCAGCGGGATCAGTTTAGTCATGCTTGGTTACATGGTAAGTTTGAGGTCAGCCTGAGATACATGAAACTCTTTGGGATAAAAACACCATTATATTTTGGCTAGGGTTAAATTAATATAAAATTATATTTCTGTAAAAGTGATAGCTATTTTTCAAGTGAATTATAGATTCAATGTAATATTTCAAAATTATCTTTGAAGATGATCTATGATCTATGGCAAACTCTAGCATAATATAAAGTATTTGTTGGTTCATTCCTTTATTGTTGTTTTATTAGTGCCTTAATCCTTGCAAGCAAGGTCTTTATCACCAGTGCACACCTACGGCAGCTCTCCAGGGCTTTGCTTCAGACTGACACAGAAAAGTGTCTAAAGTCACAGCATTTCCCTCTTGTGTGTTGCAGACAAATCTAGAACACGACGTTTATGAAAGACTTACCAACCTACAGGAGGGGATTATCCCAAAGAAGAAGGCAGCAACGGATGACGACCTGCATCGGATAAATGAGCTGATCCAGGTGTGATGATCCTCCGTCTTCAGAGCACTTACCATGGGGCTGCTGCTGCTGCTGCTGAGGCTGCTGCTGCTGCCCTTTATCTTTCCTTAACGTGTTTCTACCTATCCTATCACAGGCATTCCGTTTGTTAGTTGTTTATTATTAACTTTTAAGATTGTGTTTTAATTACATTTCTGTCTTACTTTTCCTCTAACTTTACCATACTATTCCCAAAAACAGGGTGCCTTTTGTACAAATTTGTAAATTTGTTTGCTTCAATGTGAATTAGTAGAGGTACTTAGCCATTTTTTTATTTACTTTATTTTTTAGGTTTTTTTTTTTTTTTTGCTCATGCACACGTGTGTGTGTGTGTGTGTGTGTGTGTGTGTGTGTGAGATAGCTTCTGAACCATCTCTCCAGCCACTTTTTTCCATTTCTTTTTTCTTTATGTTATCTTGTTTTTGTCTCACTCCTTCTTCCTAATTAGTATCTTTTTTTTTTCCCACTAACTCCTTGAGTTTTATTAGAGTTGTTCATAAGGAACATGGGTGGATGTTTGTAAAAATCTGTGCATCTTACCAGTGAGCCTATGACCTCCCCAGGCTTCTAGTCAGGTTAACGGTATCAGATATGGCTTCCCTCCTGTGGAGCCAGCACAGATCCAATCAGAAGCAGTTATTTTCCTATAACAGACTTGTCACTGTGTTATCACTAAGCTCATTTTGTCTGGGCTCTTGGTGTTGTTGCACAGAGTCCACAAAATGTGTAAGACGTCAGTAATGGAATGTTGATGATTCTCTCAGCACAGTAAGGCCTAGCCAGTAAGAACTAAGTACACTTCCAGCTTGAGTTCCGTTTTTCTCTTACCAAGTCATTCAGCATCTTTAGCAATGGGGTCTTACAAATTAGTTCTAGTTGGACCCTCAGGCCTCTCCAGAGTTCCTCAAGAACTCAGAATGATAGTCTAGTCAGCCTCAGTCTCTGTGAAATGCCTCTGCCCTGTGCAAACAGTCCTCTAAAAGTTGTTTCCATGACATCAGGTAATGGCGTGTCTTTCTCTTTCTCAGGGAAACATGCAGAGGTGTAAACTAGTGATGGACCAAATCAGTGAAGCCAGAGACTCTATGCTTAAGGTTTTGGATCACAAAGATCGGGTCCTGAAACTCCTCAACAAGAACGGGACTGTCAAGAAAGTGTCAAAATTGAAGCGAAAGGAGAAGGTGTAGGCCCAGAAGAATCAGGACTTGGAAACAATTTATGAATGATGCTGTGGGGCGGGGGGAGGGCTTCGTTACTTTGACAGTGCGGCATCGGAATGTAGGACACTTTCCTTCGTTCACCTGAGGAAGCATATCTGGTGGCACTGAAGGATCAGAACTGGACTGACCGCTGAGTCCTCCTTCCTCCAGGCACATGCCCGTTACACCTCAGTTTTCAGGGACTCCAGATACTTGGTGACACAGATGGCCAGCTGAGTTTTCAGCCTTTCGGTCCGTAGACTGTTTATCTAGTGGATTCCTGCAGGGCCTGAGCTGAGCCGGGACTGAAAGTATCCACTTGGACAATCTCTCTCTAGACTAAACATAAAACCTCTTACCCAGTCAGTTCTCCTGTGACCGTCCAATGCCCCAATTGGCCTTCTACAGTGGTGCCACAGCACCCAGAGAGCCCTGCCACCACCCCTCACACGAAAGGACTCCAGTGATCAGTTCTTGTCATTATTTTCAAAAGAACCCTTTCCAAGTGATACTGTTACTTTGTCCTGCCTGTGTCAGAGCTGGATTCGTGTGGAGATTGAGAGCAGACAACACTAAACTGCTCTGGAATCCTGTTCTAGAGAACATTTTCAGTTATCTGTACTTACTGCTGTGATGCTGTTAATCATATGTACCACGCATCTCCAAACGTTAATAAAGGACTAGAAAGGTTTTTGTAGATGAGCAGTTTGCCTGTTTCTCACGTGCACTTGAGATGTTCACTCTGCTTCACTTACGGTATGCGTCTCCTTGGCAGAAGCATTGTTCCACATTGAGTTCCACTTAGCCCAGTGGTCTGATGGTGTTTTTAGTGGTAAAGTCTGCAGGCTCTAGTTTGTCTTAAGTAAGCCTGATGTAATGCCAGGCACACCATTAATCCCACTACTGGGGAGGCAAGGGCAGGGAGATCTCTGTTTGACGATAACCTGGTCTACAGAGTTCCAGGACAGCCGGGGGCATGCAGAGAAACCGGTCTTAAGCAACAATGATGGTGGTAGTGATGATGGTGATAATGAGATGAACCTAATATAACTTGGTCAACACAAAGACTGTTGAGGCTGTGGTGCTGTCGATGGAGCCCTCTGGTGAGTAGATTTTCTCACCAGAGGGCTCTGGTGAGGATGTGGAGGAATCTGGAAGGAGTCTGTGATATGATAACCAATCTTGATTTCTCTGTTCATTTAGGGAGGGTACAGGCACTTGCCTGTGTATTGAGGTGTAAACCAGAGATGAGCATCACATTAGACACCTTCCTATTTCATTCTCCACTCTTTCATTTTGGTTTCTCTATGTAGTTCTGGTGGCCTTGAATGTGCTCTGTAGACCAGAATGGCCTCAACTCGGGGATCTGCCTGCCAATGTGAACGACCATGTTCAACCACATATATGTATTTGTATATACATATATATCCTCAATATAATCTGTCAAGTTCATGTGTTGTATGTTTGTTTTCAGGGATGACTATCTGGCACTGGATGACCAGTTGATGTGCTTTTCCCTGGGGAAAACATGCGAAACCTCGAGTTTATCTGTATAGGATTGAGGCCTCATGAATTTTTCTCCATGCCGTTCAGATAACATGTTCAGCTCATGCATGAATGGTCAAAGGTGTATACTCTAAAAAACAAATGATCAGAAACCACCTTAATGCCAGCTGCCATGGCTTGTACCTGTAACTCCAACATATGGGAAATAAAAGAAAAGGGGTTAGGAGTTCTAGGTCACCCTTTCAGACACAGTAAGCCTGAGACCAGCAAAGTCTACATGACATGCATGTGGGTAAAACACTCAAAAAGAAAATGAATAAAGAATGAAAATTATTCTGCAGGGTATGGCATTACTTATCTGCAGTGCCAGCCTTCAGGAATCAAGAAGTAGAAGGAATTTAAAGATATCCTGTACTATGAACCAACGTACTTTCAAAAGCAGTCAACCAAAAATGTATATTTCTACACAAAGCATGATAGTGCGTGCTTTAATCCTAGCCCTCAGGAGGCACAAGCAGGTAGATCTTTGAGTTCAAGGGCAACATGTTGTGCAGAGCAAGTTCTAGAACAGTTTTATAGGACTATACAAAGAAACCTTGTCTCAAAAAAGTCTATATTTACAATAATGTGGTCTTTGTGTAAGGAAATCAAATATACATATTTACCACATAAGCCAGAGATTCTATCCTAGGTATAAGAACATTTCCTGAAACCCTGTACTGTGTCACTCGGATATATAAAGGAATGGAGTTCTGAGGGACCCAGTGGCTTCTCAGAAAGAGGCAATGTGGCAGAGGGTGGGCGCTCGGTATTTCCATTTAGTTAAATAATGAACTTTCCCAGAGCAACTCATTGGGGAGAGGCTTTAAAAAGTGGTTTCGTGGAATTAGAAAAAAAGATGTTAGAGAAGCAGGATCCATGATGGAGGGAAGGAAGCAGAGTCAGCAGCAGCGTGGCGGTGATGGGCGTGGTGGTGAGCAGCTGTGGTGGACGAAGGAGCCATGCAGCTGTCACCACTGCTGGGTACCGCAGCCTAGCCCTCTCACGGTCCCCAGACATGCTGCCAACCCCGACTCTGAACAAAATCTCTGAAATGAAGAATGGTGTTGTCTCAATCTTCTGAATTACATCTCCAAAGACTTCCAAGGTTCATGCTACCACCAGAGGCCATCTTGATGGTTTATGATGTCCAAGGTCCATGCCGCCTCTGAGGATCTGGTTGCAATCTACAATCTGAGCTGCCGCTGGACACCTTGTTGAAATCCGTAATCCATGCTGCCACTGGAAATCATGAATAAGGGAGAAGGCAGCAGCCCCACCACAGGTACAGGACAGACCCAGAAACCAAACTCTTATCACAGAGAAGAATTTACTACCCTAGAGTGCCAAGCAGGGAGGGCTGCCTCTGAATTCTGCAGAGGCAGGCAGCAAGCAGGTGTGTTTTACAGGAGTGTGCTTTTAAGGAGGAATTTTGATTGTTGAACCTCGGTGTTCTGTCTCAGGAATGAACCAGATAAGGGGATGGACCTGGGGGCTAGCTTTAGGAATGAGATCTAACAGTTTTTAGAACATTTTTATTTCAAGTCACTTAAAAGATGTTTTGTAGAGCCTCTTTATCAAATCATGAGATAAAAATCATTGTCATCCTGGCATAGAGGCAGGAGAATCTGGAGTTTAAAGCCAACCTGGGCTATGTGACCCAAAGGGGACCAGGGGTAGAGACAGGATGTAACTCCGATGATTGAGTTCTCTCCTAGCACACAGGAAGGCCTGTGTGTGGTTCCCAGCTCTGAGTAAAATCAGTTGTGTTGGTGCACATCTGTTAGCACTAATAATGCAGTAGTCATAAAAGGTTCAGAAGTGCAAGGTCATCACTGACCATATAGTAAGTTTGAGACCAGTTTGGACTATGTGAGATTCTGCCTCAAAAGAAAGGAAGGGGGAGGGAAGGAGAGAGACTGGGGTGGGGGGGAGGAAGGAAGGGGAAGAACAGAAAAGGTTACATTTAAAATCCAAGCATAGGAAATCACATCCTCAATCCCAGCACTCAGGAGGTTGAGGCAAGAATTGCAGTGAGGTCAAGGCCAGCCTGGGCTACAGAATAAAAACGATCTCAAAACAAAAAGGAAGGTGAAGAGACAGCTTAGTGAGTAACATGATTGTTGTGATTCCTGAGGACATGAGTTTAGGTTTTCAGTACCCATGTAAAAGCCAAGCGTGGGTCACAGCTTTTGTTCCAGCAGTTAAAAATGGAGATAAAGTCCCCCGGGGGGTTGCTTTGGTTTTTCAAAACACATTTTTCTATGTAGCCCTGGCTGGCCTAGAACTTGCTTTATAGAGCAGACTGATCTCAAACTCAGAGATCCTCCTTCTCCTTCCCAGGTGCTGGGATTAAGAGTACTCCAACTATGCTGGGCTACGAAAATCTCTTGGACCCAGCAAAGATGAGCACCACCACCTTCTCTACAAACACAAAACCACAGCAGTCTTCTGGGTGGCAAGCAGTCACTGTCCCCTGTAACGTGGACTGTATCTTCAGTTCCTTCTTTGCTGAAAAGCTTGAGGATACAGATATCAGGATGGGCTGCCTGGTGTGTCAACCCAACACAAGCTACAGTCATCAAAGAGGAGGGAGTCTCAGTTGAGAAAACGCCTCCGTGAGATCCATCTAAAAGGCATTTTCTCAATTAGTGATCAATAGGGAAGAGCCCAACCCACGGTGGTGGTCCCATCCCTGGACAACTGGTCCTGAGTTCTATAAGAAAGCAGGCTGGCCCTTTATCCTCGTTACGCGTCTAAAGGCAAGATGGGACACCAGCAGCTCTACTGCAGTCACCCACGGAGGCTCCGCCAGGGCTCTCGCTCTTGCCACGTCTGCTCGAACCGCCACAGTCTGATCCATAAATACGGGCTGAACGTGTGCGCCGTCTGTGCTTCCGGCAGTACGCGAAGGACGTAGGCTTCATCAAGTTGGACTCAGCCACCTTGAATGGATTATTCAACTGCCTACCCAGTGAAACCGGATCATGCTAGTCTTTGTGCACAAAGAATTAAAAAGTAAAGACTTCAAAAAAAAAAAAAAGAAAAAGAAAAAAGAAAGCAGGGTGAGCAAGTCATATGAAGCAAACCAAAAAGCAATACTCCTCTATGGCTCTGCATCAGCTCCTGCCTCCAGCTTCCTGCCCTGTCTACCTCTAAGGATCAACTATGATATGGACGAATAAATCTTTTCCTCCCCAACTTGCTTCTTTTTTTTTTTTTTTTTTTTTTTTTTTTTTTTTTTTTTTTTTTTTATGGTCGTGAAGTTTTTGTTGCAAAACGTATTTGTATTTGGCTTATAGCTCCAAAATGTACAAAGCAAAGTTGGCAGAACTGAAACATAACTTTCCATATTAACACACTGCAGCATCCTCTCCTCCTGGTGACTAAGATAACTAGACAAAAGAACAATGGGGGGGGGTCAACAGGTAAAACTACTTTCTGCATGAACTTGACAACCTGCATTTAATCCAAGGAACCCATGAAAGGGTGGAAGGAGAGAACCAACTCCTAAAAGTTGTTATCTGAAATCCACATGTACTGGCCATGTAGATTGTCAGCCTAGTGTAACAGTTATCTTGCTTGTCAGCTTGAAGAGATCTGTTAGTCTGAGTAAGAATGGGTCCCATAGGGTTCAAATATTTGGATGCCTGGATACTTGGTCATTAGGAAGTAGCCTTGATAGAAACTGGAAGTGTGGCCTTGTTGAAGGAAGTTATATCACTGGTACCCACACCAAGCCCAGGTGCACGCTCTCCCTCTCTCTCTCTCTCTCTCTCTCTCTCTCTCTCTCTCTCTCTCTCTCTGTGTGTGTGTGTGTGTGTGTGTGTGTGTGTGTGTGCCCCCTCTGTCTGTTGGTCTCTCTCTCACACACACACACATACATCACAATCATTGATAATAAGGTTTTTTGTTTTTTGAGGTATGGTCTGACTATTTAGGTCTGGATGTCCTGGAATTTACTAGTAGACCAGTCTGGTCTTGAACTCAGAGAATTCAAGCTCCTAAGTCCTGGGATTAAAGATGTGTGCCACCACAGCTACCTAACAATAAAGTTTTGAAGATCAATAAGAAAATGCAGACATTGAACAATGCTGTAAGTCAATCTGATCTAACCCACATACATAGCACGCTCAGAGGGAGCAAAAGGGGACTTATTAGATTGGCTTACATGAAAGGTCTGAATAATCCACCCATGGCTACTGGAGAGGCTGACAGCACAGCACTGCTCAGTCTGAGCTGGTACCTCAGCAACCACAATCTGGTGCTGAAAGTCTAGAAGCTCCCAAAGAGTTACTGGCATTCAGTCCACATTGCAAAGCCAAAAAAACTGGGTATCAGTGGAGGATGGCACAGGATAAACACATTCATAAGCAAGAAGCAAAGATAAGCACAGGTGACCCTGCTTTTCCCTCAGACCCCTTGCCATCTGGACAACCCCGTGAATGATGCTACTTGCTGAGTACAGACCGGCCCTTTAGTTAATCTGCTCTGGAAACACCCTCACAGGCATACCCAGAGCTTCTCTCCTAGGTGACTCCAGATTGTCTTGGTCACTGTTCTGTTGCTGTAGAGACAACATGACCAAGGCAACTTATGGTTAGAGCGGATGCTGCTTTTCCAGAGAACCCAGGAATGTTTGCTTCCCACCACCCGTATCAGGTGGCACACAACCATCTGTAACTCCAGGGTGAGTCAAGGAAACAAGACAAAGAGCTAGAGGGGGACACCTGATAGCTTCCTCTGGCTTGTGCAGAGGAAGCAATTAAACACACATGTACATATACGACACACACCACACACATACCTACCCATCTCAACACACACGTAGGCTGAAAGTAAATCATTTTAGGTTACTGAGATGGCGTGGCACGTGATGTACTTGCTGACATGTTGGCTGACAATATGAGTTCAATAATCCCTGAGACCCATAAAGGTAGAGGGAGAGAACTGATCCCCAAAAGTTGCCCCTTACCTCTTTATGTGCACGCCAACACATATGCCACCTACACACACAATTATAATAATAAGTATAAAAATCCATTTACTAGATGAGCTCTATTATTTTTTTGTGTTGGAGACTAGACCTACAGCCCCTTCACTTGCTAGGCAAGCAAACCCTTCTGGGGTTTTCATGGTTTTGTTTAAAGATTTATTCTCATTTTATGTGTATAAATATTCTTCCTGAGTGCTCGAAATCGTACTACATCAATGCAGTGCTTATAGAGGTCACAGGAAGGTTTGGGATCTCCAGTAGCTAGAGTTACAGATAGTTTTGAGCCACCATATGGGGGCTGGGAAGCAACACCAAGACCTCTGCGAGGGCAGCATGTTCCCTTCATAGTCATGAGCCACCACTCCTGAGCTGTTATCATATAAGCAGCACTAAATTCCATTTTCCTTAAATCTAAACAGATGATGTCAGGAAATTAATAACCTAACTGGGGGACTTACTGAACATTATTGGAAACTATTAGGTTTTGTTTGTTTGTTATTTGGTTTGGGGTGTTTTGTTTTGTTTTTTAACTACCACAACCAAATTGTAATCCCAGCAGTCGGGAGATGGAGGGAGGAGAATCAAGAGTCCCACATGAGCCTGGCTAAAGAACTAGAAACAAAATCAGTGCAGGGGCATGCCCATGCGGCCATAGGACCTAATGGACGCAGGAAGAGCTAAATCTGAGGTCATCCTGGGCTGCAACAGAGTTCACGTCCAAGCTGTACCCAAGCAATACAAAACAGAGGAATGGAAAAGCTGACTGTGGCACCCCGATCCAATCCCAGAACTTCCGAGGAGGCAGGAGGCCAAGGCTTTCTCACTTCCACAGTAAGACTGAGATCAGCCCAAGCTGTATGAAAGACATGAGGGGTGGGAGGAGGGGAGGAGTGTGTTTCATCTTAAAGACACAGCACTTTCCACCATGCCTGAGGCCGAGTTCAGTCCTAGGCCTAGGGAAGGTTTGGGCTAGGGTGAAGTGTAAAGATCTCACCACTGCCAAGTTGTGTTTCCGCTTTGCCCTCTGTCATTTTACCACTTCCTGTTTCCTCCACCCTCGTGTTTACCCAAGCTTCCCTGTGTCCAGCTCACTTCCTCCACCCTTGTGTTTACCCCAGCTTCCCTGTGTCCAGCTCACTTCAGAAGACAGAACTAGGGGGAAGAGATGGCTGCAATTATTAAACTTGTTTCCCAGCACCAGTGTCAGGTGGCTTGCACCTATCTGTAATTCCTGCTCCAGGAAATTCGACACCTTCTTCTGGCCTCTGAGGGTACCTGCACACACACAGCATAGCAACACACACAAACACACACACACACACACACACATACACACACACACACACACACACCTTAAAAAAAAAAACTCTGAGGTTTTTTTCTTTTTGTATTTGTTTGTTTGTCTGTTTGAAACAGTTTCATGTGTCCCAGAATAACCTCAAATTCACTATTTAGCCGACGTTGACAAACCTCCTGTGTCCATCTCCCAAGTGTGAGGACCATATAAGCATGTACTACGATACCTGGCTTTCCGTTTTAAAGGCCAGGATCTCTAGTGTAAACATGTGGAATGTTAATGTAAGTTTAACATGGGCTTGAAGTTAACAAAAGGAGGTGCCTGCCAACCCCCAAGTAAATTCACAAAATCTCTCTCTTTTAAGGTAGGATTTTATGACTCTCAGGCTAGGGCTGAACTTTGTTATACAGCAGAGGGTGATGTCTAACTCCTGATCCTCCTGTTGCCACGGTGCTGGGGTTTACAGACTGGTACCACCTGCCTGTTTTCTGGGATGATAAAGACCTGAATGCCAGTTCCACGAATGTCAGGCAACTACACTACCAACCAGGCCCCAGCCTAACAACATAAGAGCAATTTTTTGAGCCTAGCTATTACCCATCAGAATGCTATTGCCCGTCAGAATGCTCTCTCTGAGCACCTTGATTTCCCCTCCATGCCCAGGAAGCACAGACTCTTCCAACAGCTTTCTCAGAAGTCCTCCTCCCTGCAAAGGCACAAGTCAGATGCAGACACTGGATCTGCAACACACTGAAATGTTGCTTCCCGAAGTCCCTGCTAAAGCATGGTATGTTAGGTGATAAAGCTGGGTAAGTGATGCCTGTCTCGCCAGCCATCTTATGCTGTTATTACTGTCACAAAGAAAGTTTCTAATGTGCTGTTACTACTGTGACTAGGAAACTTTCTCATGCCCAAGTTGATTGCATATTCTGTTATGTTCTGTGCTTTGGTGTTCTTGGAAACCAATCACAACAGAGGTCAATTGGAACTGCTTTGTATAGTGAGCCACAGTAAGCTTGGACCTGAACCAACTGCCAGCTTCCTGCACCTGTGTATGATAAGCTGCCTCCGGGATGGAGCCCAACATAAGAGAGACACCTGCACCAATATAAGAAACCATTTGGAATAAGACTTCCATTTTGAGTAGAGGTTGAGTACAGTTGGCCTTTTTTAAAAGATTTGTTTATCTATTTATATATATGAGTACACTGTAGCTGTCTTCAGATACACCAGAAGATCCCATTACACATCAGATCCCATTACAGATTGTTGTGAGCCACCATGTCGTTGCTGGGATTTGAACTCAGGACCTCTGGAAGAGCAGTCAGTGCTCTTAACCATTAAGCCATCTCTTCAGCCCTGAATAAAGTTTTAAGTTCCCAAGATCTCCCTGGGAATTGACACCATACTTGTAAACATGTGGAATATTCATGTAAATTTAACTTGGGCTTGAAGTTAAAAGGAAGTGCCTGCCAACTCCCAAGTAAATTCATAGAATTTTTTTTTTGTTTGTTTTGAGGAAAGATTTTATAAATCCCAGCTAGGATTGAACTTTGTTATACAGCAGAGGATGACATTGAACTCCTGATCTTCCTACTGCCTCCTATTGCAGAAAGAGTCATGTATGTGGGTAACTGACATAATGATTGGCAAGTTAACCAATGAATGTTAGGTAAGGCAAGTCCCCTACAATAGTTGAATACTCCAACCAATGGGAACACGTTAAGTGTACCTAAGGAAGCCCTCTACCCCTACATCCTGATTGGTGAAATAACTTGGCACAGATATTTGTGGTTTCCAGGCTTAAAAGCTCTGTAGGGTTCTGGCTTGTGTTTGTAGTCAGCTGCTGAGTCTGCTCTGTGACCCTGATTGATTGATTAGTCCTAGGGCAAGTATTCAATAAGTTATCCCTTTCTGACTGACATTGGTGTTTGTGTAGTTTGTGGGGTGACTGCCAACATCAGAGTCTAGGGAGATGGCTCATTGGTCTGAACAGCGTTTGGATCTCATCACACACATGACAAACCAGGAGCTCCTTGGATGGCCATAACCTCTCTAAGGGGCAGAAACAGGAGAATTGCTAGGGCTTACTGACTGCCGGGCTCAAGTCTGCTTCAGAGGACTGGGTAGAGAGCTCTAAAGGACATCAGATGCCTCTTCTGGCTTCCACGCACGTTCGTGGCATTAAAAACTAAACAAAACCTAGTGGGATGGTGAGATGACTTCGTTCGTCTCATAAACCCACCCACCTGAGTTTGATCCCGAGGAACCCAAAATGGAAGTAGAGAGCTGAGTCCACAAAGTTGTCCTTTTACCTCATGTACATGAGTCCCTCAAATACTCATATCATGCACACACAAACGTGCAAAGGTGCCCTTGCACAAATGAACACACATAACCATTTTTTAAAATATGACATGTGGCTTCTTCCACCTGACAGAAACTGTGACATGAGAGAAAATGGATGACTCTCTTCTAGCAGCTAACTATTAGAGACTATTGACTTTTTGGTTTTTTTTTTTTTTTTTTTTTTTTTTTTTTTTTTTTTTTTTTTTTTTTTTTTGTTTGAGACAGAGTCTTACTAGGTGGCCTTGGCTGGCCTAGAACTTGTTGTGTAGATCAGGCTGGCCTTGAACACAAAGAAATCTACCTGCCTCTATTTCTTAAGGGCTTTAAGAATAAAGATGTGTGCCACGAATCCCAGATTCTAGAAACAGTTGAAATAACACATGGGAAGCTCCTGCTGCCATGTTTGTTCTATAACAAGGCCTGTTATGTAGACTGTTAGTGTGTGTGTTCATATATGTGCACACATGTGCTTGTACACACACATGAATGTACATACAAATGCATGCACACTTCCTCACTTCCTCTTATTTTCTGAGAGTCTAGAAATCAGGCATTGGCTAGACCACCCAGACAACAAACTTCCAAGATTCTTGTTTCTTTTCTCCTAAGCACTTTGGTTATAGAGACATACCACTGCCTCTGACTTTTAAAATTTATTCATTATATATATAAGTACACTGTAGCTATCTTCATACACACCAGAAGAAGGTATCAGATCTCATCACAGATGGTTGTGAGCCACCATGTGGTTGCTGGGATTTGAACTGAGGACCTCTGGAAGAGCAGTCAGTGCTCTTAACCACTGAGCATCTCTCCAGCCCTACCCCTGACTTTTTAATGTGGACACTGGAGATCTGAACGCTGGTCTTTATATTTGCATAACAAGCCCCTTAACAACTGATAATCTTCTTGGGGCCACTGTCTGTCATCATGATACGTGTGGATGTGCACTTGAAGCCTGCTTCCATGGGAACCTAGTTGTACATGTGTACCTGCTGAATGAGCAGGAGGCAATAGAATATTCACAGATATAATTCCCTGCCAAGTTTCCTGGATGAGACAGAGGCACAGGCAGAGCCAAAATCAACTCCTGTTGGCAGGTCAGAAGTAGGAATGGTTTCCACAAGACATAAGGTTGCCATTAGCTTAATTTTTAAGGTCATTCTAGAAGACTGTATTTGGCACAACTGTCTTGGCACGGCCATGACCAGCAATAAGCCTAATGCAAGTTCATGGCTGTTGGAACTGTGAGTCATTTCCCTGAAGTCAATCTGAAAGCTTTTCTTGGAGGGTTGACTTTCTAGAGCAACTCTGGAAGCAGCAGCCAATTCATGCTCTGGGGTCTGGAAAATCTTCAAGAAAACCTGCTGACTGGCCCAGTTTGATCCTACCTGACTGATGGTTTCTATATACTTAGTCTGGAAGGGGCACTATTAGGAGGTGTGGCCTTGTTGGAGAAAGTGTGACACTGCAGGGGTGGGCTTTAAGACTCTTGTCCTCCCTGCACACTGGTCACCAGCTGCTCTGCCACCTTCACCAGGGACCGGCTGGTGCAACATATCCTTGGAACAGAAGATGCTATTGTGGAAGCGACTTCCAGCGATGCTGTGAGATTTTATCCCTGGACCATTGATAACAAGTACTATTCCGCAGAGGTCAACCTGTGCATGGTGCCAAGCAAGTTCCTGGTCACTGCCGAGATTGCTGAGTCAGTCCAGGCGTTTGTGGTTTACTTTGACAGCACACAGAAATCAGGTCCTGACAGCATCTCCTCATGGCTTCCTCTGGCAGAAACATGGCTACCCGAGGTGATGATCCTGGTCTGTGATAGAGTGTGTGAAGACGGAATAAACCGACAAGAGGCTCACGAGTGGTGCATCAAACATGGGTTTGAGCTGGTGGAGCTCAATCCAGAGGAGCTGCCGGAGGAGGAGGAGGATGATTTCCCTGAATCTACAGGCGTAAAGCGGATTGTACAAGCATTGAATGCCAATGTCTGGTCCAGTGTTGTGGTGAAGAATGGCAACTGGGATGAACTGAAAAGAAGCCGTCCAGAAATTCCTAGAGTGTCTTCTCCCATTGTCGCAAGAGGGGTGAGTTCAGTACATGGAGATGTCTGGCGAGAGCGCAGCTGTCCCACAGAGCTCTTTTTAAAGACAGGAACCAGGGCTTCAGCCTTCTCAACTCACTGACTGGAGCAAACGGCAGCATTGGATCAGCAGAGAGCTGTCACTCTGAGCAGCAGGAACCGTCGCCAACAGCTGAGAGGACAAAGTCCCTTCCTGGACAACGCAGTGGTGCATGTGGCTCAGCACACGCACAGGCTGACAGTATTGTCGACCCCATGTTAGATCTGGATGTTCAAGAATTAGCCAGTCTTACCACTGGAGGAGGGGATCTGGAGAACTTCGAGAGACTCTTCTCAAAGTTAAAAGAAATGAAAGACAAGGCTGCGACGCTTCCTCATGAGCAAGGAAAGTTGCATGCAGAAAAGGTGGCCAAAGCCTTCTGGATGGCAATAGGGGGAGACCGGGATGAGATTGAGGGCCTTTCTTCTGATGACGAGCATTAAGTTCTGCTGGCTCAGTCTGACGGACACTGATACCAGCGCTGTGTGTCCCAAGTGCTTCCCTTCTAACTGGGTTCTGCTCTGCCAAGACTGCCATTAGCATGCTGGCCACCTGACTGGTTTTTGGGTTTCCCTTACCTGAGTTTTTAGAAGGGTGCTAAGGAGAAACTTTTGCTCCTGCCGCATAAGTACTGAAATGACAGTGAGGAAACCCTTCAGATCCACATTCTTCATCTTAAGAACCTGGGTAATGAGTCTCAGAGATCTGTAATGTAGGAAAGCCAAGTGTCAGAGAGCACAGTGATCCCAGCACTTGACAGGCTGAAGCCGGCCTGGGCTCCATAGGGAGGCCTGCTTCTCTGCTGAATTGCCAGCACCCACACTGGCTGTAGGTTGGGAGCTTATGCTCTCTGTAGCATATTGTTCCTGATCCCTGCTGAGAGCACAGCTCTGACCTAAGCTGTAGACCTAGTATGTGCCTAGGGGTCAGGGGACCATGTGACTCATGGGTTTGTCTCTTAGCAAGTCTTTATGGACATTTTTAAGTTCCGTGTCTAAGTTCCTGCCACAAAGAAGTAAAAGACGGGTGTGTGTCCGTAAGAAACAGAGGCAAAGGTTTCCTCCTCTGGGGAGCGGAAACTACCCCTCTCCTCAGCTGCTGGACAAGGGCCCTCAGTTCAGTCATGTGTGGACCAAAGGAGCAGCAGCCTTGGTTCCGAGCACACTGCTGCTCACACTGGTAACTGCTCTCTGACCGAGTGCTCCACCTGGCTGCTTGAGGTTTCAGAGCAAGTATCCCCTTCTTTCTGCTTGGAAGCTAGGGATTACTGTCAAAGCATCAGTACCAAGCAGTGGAGGGGATAGGTGAGCCTTCCAACAACCAGGTCCTGAGCCACCACCATGGTTTACTTCCAGGGCTGTTGGCTCTTCTATACTCCAGGGCCCAGTCCCAAGGAAGCTCTGTCCTTCCTCCTGTGTTGTGTTTGAGTGGGTCACAAAGCAAAGTTTTAAAGGAAGAGAGGAAAGTACAGCAAGGTCCTTACTTCATCATCACAGATACTTCTGTGAGGCAGGCGTGAGTCTCCATCATGGCTGTCAGTGTCTAAGCAGGGGCAGTTATGATAGATGGCATTCATTGTGGGCTGAGAGCAAGTCCTGCCTTGATGTCAAACATGAGTTGGGTCATGACCAGAAACAAGATGCTCCTGCTTAGGTACCACTTACAGGACCTGAAGCATGCTTGGCCTGGCCAGAAACAACAGGGAAGAAGCATGAGTCTGGTGATGGTAGTATTCTAGAAATACTGGGTGCTGGTTTGCTCCGGGTCCCGTGCTCCCATCTCCCCAACCCCGACTCTGATTCTGTAAGCTTGATCTTTGAGTTTGGGTTTACCACTACCCTTTCAGAGGGACTATTGCTTTAAGGTGAGTGTATTAGCACTGGTTAAGAAGGGAAATTAGGGAAGTTGACTGTGGGTTGCCAGAAAGGTAGAACATCCTTTTCTTAAAATGTGGACAATTTTAGAAAATATATTAGGTCACATGATTAGGGGAAAAATAGACTAGAAAAGGCTGTGGACCTGATTTTGCTGACTAAACAAAACCAGGTAATTAAAAGATGAATTATTTATTTAAAAAAGAAAAGACTCTTTTCCTGGAGCTGGAAAGATGGCTCAGCAGTTAAGAGCAATGACTGCTCTTCCAGAGGTCCTGAGTTAAATTCCCAGTTCACAACCATCTGTGATGGGGATCCCATGTCCTCTTGTGTGTCTGAAGACAGTGACAGTGTACTCACATCATGAAAAATAAATCTCAAAAAAAAAAAAAAAAAAAGACCCTTGTTCTAGTTGCCTGGAAGCCAGTCTTCTCCTATCTGACTTTGGATGAAGGTGTAGAACTCTCAGTTCCTCCAGCCCTACATCTGCCTGGACACTGCCATGCTTCTGCCTTGGTGATGATGACCAAAGATTTGAACCTGTAAGCCAGCCCCAAGTATCCTAAGAGTTTCCTTGGTCATGGTGTCTACTCACAGCATTAAAGCTCTATCAAGACACTGGTGCATTCAAATCTTTGTCTAGCCAAGGGAACAAGTTAGACAGTTCATTATATGGCCATAGTACCCTGGTATATTTCTTGGGAAGGGGTGCTCATCTTGGACTTGAGAAGATCTCTACCCAAGGTCATATACCTTACTGAAAAATCTCTGAGGACACCAAAGTGTCCTTGACAGTTCTGCATTCCAAGGGCTCCATCTAGGTGAGGGCTCCATCAATAATGTCTAACACAGTCAGGATTTCCAGTTAACCCCATCTCCCAAGAACATAAGCAGAGTAGGTCACTGGACTCCTACAGAGCAGCACACTCTAACTTAGACAACTAGAGAGCTGGGCAGAGATTTCACTTGTGACAACAAATCATGCCACTTCTAGGCCAAGAATCACAGCAAACTGGACCTCATGAGCACTAGGGAGGAAGGGTGAGAGAGGACAAATTGACAATCTACACTGCTGGCAAAGGTGTGGGAGTTTAGTCACTCATCTGCTCAATCACTTCCCACACTGTGGGCTTGGGTTCTTGACCTATGAACAGCTAAGTGTAGGCACGTCAGTGTAGATTGATTCAATGAAGGGAAGACTTGCTCAGCTTTCTGTTTCTTGAGCTGTTCTAGCACATAGACCTGGGAGCAGTCCTAAGTCTCCCAAAGTACAGAAAAGAAAGCAATATCACCCTTGCTTCTAGTTAAAGGTGGGACGTGCCTAAAGTTCAGGTGGAAGCCACTCTGCCTGAGCTAGGAGGGAAAGTTCTGTCTCTTTCTAGGAAAGCTTCATGGGCTTCCCTAGGCGTGGTGGTGCACACCTTTAATCTTAAAACTTGAGAGGCAGAGGCATCTCTGTGAGTTCAGACAAACTGAACTACAAAGAGAATTCTAGGACAGCCGGGGCTACATCAAGTACCCCTGATGGGGTTAGCTGTTTTTCCAAAACCTACATAAAAACTTGAAGCTTGTCTTTGCTCTTTTTTAGAGCTCTTAATAGAAGATCAACATTCTCCTGTGAGCTCTAAGGGAGCGCCGAAGATGGTAGGAACAATCAGCGTCTCCATTGGCTGGACTGTCCTGCAGATGATATGTCCCCTAACATCAAGTCGCCATAAGGTGTGCTGGAAAGAGGGATTGATTTCAAAGAAGTTGCAATGTATCTCCTTTTGTTTTACAGTTGGGTAGACATCAGCAAAAGCTCTCCTAGAGTGTGTCCTGACCCACTGAGATCTCTTCGATCCATGGATGTTAAGAAGGTAATCACTTGACTAGGTGTGGTGATGCATACCTTTAATCCTAATACTTCAGAGGCAGAAGTATCTCTGTGTTCAGACAACTGCTCTACAAATAGAGTTCTAGGACAGCCAAGGCTACATAGAGAAAAGAGACTCTGCCTTTTTAAAAGCCAAATTTAAGATGGTCCCCATGTGCTGGTTAGTTTTTATGTCTGCTTAACACAAGCTCAAGTCATCCCAGGGGAATGCCTTCAGGCAAGCCTCCTTGACAATTTTGTTTATTTTTTTTTCCTCAAGACTGTGATTCTGTGTAGCTTTTAGGGGGTAGGGGCAGGTTCTGGAACTCTTTCTCAAACCAGACTGACCTCAAACCTCAAACTCAGTCTCCCCAGTCCTAGGATTAAAGGCATGCAATGCCCTCCAACCCCTCTCCCCATGGGCAATTTCTTAATTAGAGATTGATGTAGGAGGTCTCAGCCCATTGTATGTGGTGCCATCCCTGGGCTAGTGGTCCTGGGTTCTACAAGAAAGCAAGCTAAGCAAGCCATGGGGAGTAAGACAGAAGCAGTACCTTTCAATGCCGCTGCACCAGCTCCTACCTCCAGGTTCCTGATCTGGAATTTTTCAATTTTGTTTTACTTTTTTTATTGAAAAAATATATTTTTCATACATTATATTCTAATTATAGCATTCTCTCTCCCTACTTAATATTCATCCCTACCTCCTCTGCCACCAGGACTCACACACCCTTCCTGTCTCTCCTTAGAAAACAAGCAGATATACCAAGACAATGAGGTGGGAGTGAGTGATTGGGAGAGAGAGCACCTTCATGGAAGCAAGAGGAGGGGGCAGGGGATGGGAGCTGTGGGAAAGTGATGATGTTTGAAATGTAAATACAGAAAATATCCAATAAAAATGAAAAAAAAAAGAAAACAGACAACTAAGAAATAAGAATAAAAGTAAATCAAAATCAAACAAATCAGAGTCTAACAAGACATTTGAAATATAAATACAGAAAATAACCAATAAAATGAAAACAAAAAAAACAAAAAAAAAAAAAAAACAGACAATGAAGAACTAAGAATAAAAATCGAACAAATTAGAGTCTAACAAGACAACCAAATGAGAAAAAAGAGCCAAAAAAAAAAAAAAAAAAAAAAAAACCCAAAGGAAATATATAGGTACAGAGATATTCATGTTCACACACACACACACACAGTGTTGGCATTAGGATAGCCCCCTCCCCCAGCAATGGCTCCACCCACAGGTGACAGGAACCTAGCACATCAATTGCCATGGAAACAGCCAAAGCATTCCCAGAAGACATCAGTTCTAAATCCCATCTCCACCTGGGAGCAAGTGACGTCACTACCCCTACAAAAGACCAAAACCCTTCCTCCTCTCCCTCTTTCCTCTTCCTCTCTTCGCCCGGCCTTGACCCCTGCCCTATCCCGTTCTATTAAACCTCTCCACGTGGAACCGTGTTTGGTGTGGTCTGTCTGGGCCTAGGCGAGAAATCTAATTTACAACACACAGGAATTCCATGAAAACCCAAAACCAAAAGGCATAATATATGCAAAGGACCTGTAAAGTTTTCTTTTTAAATGCCCTGACTTAACATCGTGAGACAAGTTCACTATCTCTTGGCCATCTACAGTTGCACATTGCCTACCCTTAAGAGTGGTTTGTTTCCCTAGTGAGAAGGCCATAATCCCTTGAAGAAAGATAACCATTTGCAAGTGGTTATCAATTGGAGATATTTCCTGGGTTAGGGATAGGGATGTGTCCACTTCTCCTTTCAGGTATAGGACCCCATCTGATGTAGACCCAGACAAGTCCTGTGCATGCTACCACAGTCTGTGAGTTTATGTGTGTACCAGAGAATTCCTTGGGGTCTTCCATCCCCTCTGGCTTTTACATTCTTTCTGCCTCCAATCCCAGAGTTTCCTAAGTCCTGACAGGATAGATTTGACTGGAGTGAGTGTTCCAAGGTCTCTCACTCTTCATCTTTCATCCAGTTGTAGGTCTCCATATTTGTTCCCATCTACTGCAAAAGGAAGCTGCTCTGTTGATTGGCTGAGCAAGGCACTGATCGATGAGTACAGCAGACATTGTTAGAAGTCATTTTACTGCTACGTTCCTTTACCAAAACAGTAGTATTTGTTTTCCCCCCTGGTCCCTGAACTATGTAGTCTCAGGTTCTTGGCTACCCAAGCAGTGTCTGGTTCCATCTCATAGAGTGAGCCTTAACTCAAATCAGATGTTGGCTAGCTCTTCTCAAAGCTTTGTGCCATCATTGCACCAGCATATTTTGCAGGCAGGTCACTTTTGTAGATCAAAGGGTTTGTAGCTGGGTTAGTGCAGTGTGCCTTCCATACCATAAATACTAGTCCATAGGGATGAAGGCTTTAGGTAAGCACTGTTGAAAGATCCTGGGGAGTCTTAGCTCAGGAGTGCAACCCACAGAGCACAATTAGACAATAGACCACTGTAATAACAAGAGGTTTCTATTCCATGTACATGGGGTTGTTCATCCTCACAGGGAGAGTCAACCACAAACTCAAAAAGCATATATCTTTTATACTTTTTTGTGAGTGGGGTGAGCTACTATTTTACCACTGGTCAGCAGTATAATTTTCAGAAAAAGGAGAGGAAGGAAAGAGAAAATGGGGGAGAAACTTTGGCAGGAAGGTTGTTGACAATTTGTATTCTCCTTGAAATTCAGTACAGGGAGGGGTAAGGGAGCTGTTTTGTCCTAACTCAGCTTGGTCAGCATAGCTTGACCTGTCCACTAAAACTTTGTTTTTATATTTTCAGAAACTTGTTTATATATTTCAAAACTTTGAGGGGTTTTGTTTCTTAGAATTGGGTGATTAGAGCACGAGTTAACTATGACATGAATCAGGACCCTATCCAGGTCTTTCTAGAGGGCCAAGTGGCTATCAGTCAGTATATTCTGTGTTTTTTTTGTTTTTTTTTTTTTTCTGAGAATTACTCTGGGCCATTGTTTTTATTTGTCAGGCACAGGTGGGATCTCATAGCCTTGAGATGACTGGAAAGTCTCTGAGTCTGACTTGAACCATTTCTGTGTCTTTAGGGTCTCACATTCTAAAAATGGGGTGTTTTGGAAAACTCTCAAAGCCCCTAAAAACTTTGTTTTTTACATCAGCACCACTTCTGCTTCATATGCTCAGTGAATCATATAGGTGTTCAGCAATAGGGCCTTACTATCAGTTTGAGGAGCACCACCAATAGCACTGGTAATACCACTGTCAAGGATCAGCCTCGGCCTAGACCAGGTTCCTGAAGATAGGGGAGTTCATTCAGAAGCTGGGAAAGAACAACTTGAAGTCAATAACAGGTACAAACTGACAGCTTTGTGTTCTGCTTAAGCTGACTCTCTAGCTATGTAGATAACTCACCTCCAGCAGATCAAAGTCCAGACTTTTATTTATATGTCAATTTAGTCATTACTCTGGGTTCCCTTTTGATTATCCCACAAATCAGCATTTTATGACCTTAGCCCTTGATTCTTAGAAAGAGACAGGAAGTACTTTTTTAAAAAAAACATAGCAAATGAACTTAGAGATCTTGCCTACCTTTGTAAGCACAAACAATAAGTTTAGCTGGGTCAAATCACATTCTGAGATCAACATGAAATTACCATCCCTGGACCTAGATTTGCTTTGTCCTAGGTTGACCTTGAACTCAGATATCTGCCTGACTTTGTATCTTTCTGACAAGCTGACTCATTAGTGCATCTGCATTTGTCTTTGTTTTTTTATATCTGTGAAACCCCTCATACAATTGATATTGCATCCTAAAATATTGCATAGTTGAGAAACTATACATTCTTGAACTCATGTTTTCTGAGTTCTTTCCCACAGCCTTAAGAGCTGTCTTGAAGATCACAGTGTTTACCTTTTTTCTGAGGAACACAATATATCTTCTTGGGCTTATGCTGTTTCTGATTATTATGGAATTAACCTTATCATTCATTAACTTTAACAGGGAGAGCATTCCCTGAAGGAGAAACATGAAATTATGTACATTATTATACAAGCAAGCCTCACATCCACAGCAACCATCAACACTGTAACACTGTAGACCCACATCCTGCTGGCTGTGCTCCAGGGGCAGGAAATCATGTTACAACATCCCTTCCACCACAGCCATGAAGGATTCATAGCAGGGTTGTTGGGGGTTTTCATTGGATCCCTTTGACTCACGTCTCAATTTTTTTTTTTTTTGTAACTTATTCCCAATACTGGAAGCTTAACTTGGTGATGAGAAATGTGGCTCTGTCTCTCCATTATTTAGCAATTTCATTTAGATGAAATATACATATATCATAGGAAGCTGCTACTGTACTAGGTTTCCCTTCAAGTGGCCCTTAGTTTAGCTGTCCTTTCCTGTATTCTCTCTCTTCCTGCCCTCTTCCCTCTCACTCCCTGTTTGATATCTCAACTCTAGTCCCCACCTGACCATGTCTATCCATAACTATCTATTCATTTCCCATTTTTAGTGATACCAATCTCTGCCCCCTAGTTCCTTACCCTCTCCCTAATCTTTGTGGTTGTGGTTATATGGTTTTAACCTGCTTAGAATATTACTGAATTACATCTAACTTTATATATGTGCATGTTAATTTATTATACAAGCAAGCCTCTACACTAACATATACATAAAAGTGAGTACATATAATATTTGTCTTTCTGAGTGAGTTACCTCCCTCAGGATATTTTTTCTAGTTCCATCTATTTACCTATACATTTCATAATTTCATTTTAAATAATTGATTAATATTCCACTGTGAAAATATACCACATTTTAAAAAATCCATTCATCCATTGACACATCTATGCTGTTTCCAATTTCTGATTATTATAGAGCAGAAATGAGCAAGTGTCTCTGTAGTAAGATATAGAGTCCTTTGAGTATATGTCCAAGAGAGATATATTTAAATTTATGTTAGATCTATTCCCAGCTTCCTGAGGGATCACCACACTGATTTCCATAATGACTGTACAAGATTGCATTCCCACCAGCAATGGATGAGTATACAGTTTACCCCACAACCTTGCCAGCATGAGCTGTCATTTTGTTTTGTTGGTCTTGACCATTCTGGCTGGTGTAGAGGAAATCACAAATCAGTTTTGATTTGTATTTTCCTCCTGACTAAAAATGCTGAGCACTTCTGCAATGGCTATTTCTGGTTGTCTACTTGACTATATGCAATGAACTGTCGTCCAGAACTGCAGGGCTCACCTGTAATCCAGATCATGAGGCTAGAAGGAACACATTTCTGACCTGGATCTTGACGTGGAGATCTTGAGGCATAGTGGCCATTAAAAGACTTAGCCCCAGGCAAGGTAGTGCATGCCTTTAATCCCAGGAGACTGAAGCAAGAATCTCTGAATTCAAGATCAGCCTGAGACAAAGCAAGTCCCAGATTTCTGGCATGGTGACACATGCCTTTAATCTGAACCACACATTTAAGGGAGGACTACATAAGGACACATAAGGACACTGGATCAAGGAAGATTCGCTAATACAACTTTTTCAGCATTTTAAGTTTCCTCTTTTGAGGATTCTCTGTTTAGATCTCTACCCCAATTATTTGTTTGTTTGTTTGTTTAATGTAATGAGTACACCAGAAAAGGGCAATGGATTCCATAACAGATGGTCATGAGCCACCATGTGGTTGCTGGGAATTGAACTCAGGACCTCTGGAAGATCAGCCAGTGCTCTTAACCACTGAGCCATCTCTCCGGTCCTCTGCCCCAATTTTTAATTGGGTTGCTTGTTTACTTGATGTCCAGGGTTTCGTTTGTTTGTGAGTCCATTATATATTTTTGAATATTAGCCCTTCCTCATATATGTAGTTGTAAAAAGATTTTTCCCCATTCTTTGCCTGATGCTTTTCCCAGATAATGGTGTCCTTTGTTGTACAGTAGATTCTTAGTTTCATGGGGCCCATTTCTTAACTATTGTTAAGAATTGTTCTTAACTATTGCCTATGCTATGTCCTAGTCAGGAAGTCTTTTCCTGTGCCACTGAGATCAAGGATATTTCCCTTTTTTTTTTTCTTGATTCAGATTAAATGTACCTGGTCTTATGTTGAGGTATTTCCATGCATTTGTAGTTGACTTTTTTGCAGGGTGATAGGTATGAATCTATTTGCGTTCTCTACATACAACCATTCAATTTGACCATTTGTAAAGATGCTGTATTTTTTCTAGTGTGTATTTCTGCCTTTATAAAAACAAATCAGGTATCCATAGGTATGTGTACTTATTTTGGGGTCTCCAATTTGATTTCATAGGTCTTTGTGTCTCTGTGACAATAAATTGCTGTCTTATTGCTAGAGTTCTGAAGTACAATTTGAGATCAGAGATGGTGATAATCTCTCCGTAATCTTCCATAATCTTGTAACCTTGGACTATTCCTCCTGTCCTTTTTGTTCCCCCCAAATAATGACCCATGACCCTGAGACTTCTTATATATGAATAAATGCCTATGCCATAAGCTCTGGCTTGTTCCTGCTAGCTCATAATTCAGTTATTCCATTTATCCTATTAAGTCCTGCCATGGGATTAGTTGCAGCTCTTTAGGATGGCTAGTGCCTATTTCCAAGAGTCCCCTCTCTCCCTCTCCTTCTCTCACTCTCCTTCTCTCCCTCTCCTTCTCTCCCTCTCTCTACTGGATGTCCCACCTTCTAATCCTGCCTCAGCTCATTGGCCATAGGATTTTTTTATTGAAAGGTGAAGCTTCCACACAGTACATGACTATTCTACCTACATAGCTCTTACCATTCACGATGGTTTTAGCTATTTTGGTTTGGTTTTGTTTGTTTTTTGTGGTTTTATGTGAAGCTGAAAAATGTCCTTTCAAGTTCTCTAAAGAATTGTGCTAGAAATGTGATAGGAATTGCATTGAATCTGTAGATTGTTTGGTAGGATAGACATTTTTATTATTAATCCTACTGAGCCATGAGCATGGGAAAACTTTTCATCTTCTGATCTTTTTCAATTTATTTGCCAGTGTTTTAACATTTTTATCATATAAGACTATGAATCTGTGTACATTGAACCATCTATTCATCTTTGGGAAGAAGCATACTTGATCATAGTGGATAATCTTTTCGTTTTATTGTTTTGTTTTTTGAGACCAGGTTTGTTTGTGTAGCCTCAGCTGTCCCAGAATTCACTCTGTAAGCCAGGCTGGCCTTGAACTCAGAACTCAAAGATCTGCCTGACTCTGCCTTTTGAGTACTGGGATTAAAGATATGTGCCACTGAAGGCCCCTATGGGCTTTTGCCAACTCCACACCCACCTTTTCTGGTCAAGGCTAGGCCAAGTTCTCCACACACTTCTCGGGAGGATCAGGAATATTCCTTTAAAAAATGCAGAATGTACTCACTGATAGTCTGGTCCCAGATAGTTTAAATTTGTGTCATAATCTACCCATGCTGTGACCTTGCTGATGTAACCTGTACCCCTAAAAAGTATAAAAACTGCTTGTTATAGCCACTTGGGGTCACCTTTCAGTCACTCACCATGAAGGACTGGAAGCCTCTTGCATTTACATCGAACTCTGGTTCTCCTTTCTCACTTGGGGATGGGGTGGGGGGGGGTTCCCAGTAGTTAAGACTCACTTTGAGTCTTACACCATCATCACCTGGGTGTTTAATAGCCTTTTTTAAAATGTGATCTTGGATCAGTTTGCAATATTTTACTGAGAACTTTTAAGAACAATTAAGGATAATTGTAATTGTTTATTGGGTCTTTACATGGTTTTGTTATTAGAGCAACTGGCCTCATTTTTTAAAAAATGGGAAATATTCTGTTTCTATTTTGTGCAATAATTTCAGAAGTATTGGGATTAACTCTGAGTATTAGGACAGGTGGTATATATCAAGAAAAATATCGATTTCTTTTAAATTTTCCAACTTGGTGGAATACGGTTTTTTTATGTCCTTATTCTCTGGATTTCCTCAGGGTCTGTTCTTATGCCTCCCTTTCATCCCTAATTTTTAAAACTTGGATCTTTTTCTCCCTCCCTCGAGACCCTGTTGATTGACTTAGCTGGCTTGATCATCCAAGTTTAGTTTGGCAGCTTATACCTCCCCACAACTTCCAAAGATTCAACTGCTCCCTACCAACTGCCAACTCTGCATATGGCCCGGCAAAGGTACACATATATATATTTGTGTGTATTTTTATAATATAAATATATATACACTATAATATATACTATACTATATAGTACACTGCTATATAACATATACCATAAATGCATATTATAATATGGTATATAGTATATACCATAAATTTTAATAATATATACATACCCTCCTTTTAGGTAAGGCTTTTCAGGTGTGGCCAGTTGGAGGAAGAGTGCTACTGCCCCTAGTAATTCCTCACCTATGTTCTGTAAGGAAGCCCAATAAACTTATTGGTTTTCCAAAATGAACCTTAATGGAATTGTACCATCCAAGAACCAAATGGAATCATTTCTCATTGGGTAGGAGGGCTAACTATGGCTTATGTCTGCTCCTAGGAAGGAATTTTAGCAACAGTCTGTGTTTGCATATGCAGGTGGCTTAAAAAGCTAGACATGAAGGATTTTTCCTGAAGCTAAGGTTAATACAGGTACTTTTGAGCTGCCTAGTGTGGTGCTGGGAATTGAACTTGGTTTGTATGCAAGAGCAGTATGCAATTTCAAGCACTGCAGATACAATATACAATCTGGTTGGCACAGTAACAGTCTGTATGAAGCAGGAAGGAAATCTGGTTCAACAGGGAGTTAGTTAGCCAGTGTTTCAAACTTCTAGACTCTAATGCCAGGAATTTCTTTTTTGACATAGTTTAATATAGTACAGCTTTGAAAAAAAGTTTCCCAGTGACAATGATCACGGTAAAGCTTAAGATATGACTTCTTGTCAGACTTATCCAAACTCTTTTGCAAAGAACAAGTGATCTCTTTCATATAAGAATGGGTACTGAGAATATACAATAATAAAAAGAATAAGATACAAGGTTAGAGACAGAGTCTGGGATGAAGGTAATGGTCTGGGAGATGTGGCCTGGCCCTACAAGGAGCACAGATTACCAGGCTATACACTGAGTCCATTCCTAGGTTTCAGAGCAGAAACAGTTATGTGGGTCTCCATGCTCTTGTTGCTTATTGGCTAATGTGATCCATGAGGGCAGCAGGAGCAGAGACACCCAACAGGGGGTTCAGAAGCCCTGAGAGTACATACGGTAAATAAACTGCACAGGGACCCACAGTCAGTAAGCACAACTTTACTTAGGGTGATTCAAGGCTTATAAAGTTTTGGGGGACTGAGGGTCCAGGATGGGCTAAGGTAGGGTTAGATCCTAAGTCTGAGGTTCATGGAATGCCTCATTAGCATGGGATTTCAGGTTAAAGGAAAGTGGTCCTATAATCTAATTGAGGTTATGTGACATTCCTCAGTTAGAGGTGTGTATTGGGGGGTTAGGATGCCCCACAAGGTCAGAGACACCAGCAAGTGAAGGGAGTCTCCCATAATTCGTGGGAGGCTATCTGGACTTTGACATTAATTTAACATTCTTAGTTTCCCAAGTGATCCTAGGTCTGCATTTTCTAGTACAAGTCTTCTTGCTTCATGTCTTCCTTTGTTTCTTCTCCTTTTTCTGACTCACTGAGTCCAATTAGGGCTTGCTATTGTAATTCTTACCGACCTTGTTGACTTGGTCTTGTGCAGAGATCACCACAGTGGCAGTGAGTACATGGCTGCAGGGATCATGTCATGTCTAAAGGACAACCTTTCACAGCACCCTTTCTCATCTTCAGCTCTTATGTCCTTTCCACCCCTTCTGCAATGGTCCCTAGATGGAAAGAGGGGCGGTGACATACATGTCTGTTTTTTTTTAAGACTTATATATAAGTCTTATATATAAGTACACTGTTGGTGGCTTCAGACATACCAAAAGAGGGCATCAGGTCCCATTACAGATGGTTGTGAGCCACCATGCGGTTGCTGGGAACTGAACTCAGGACCTCTGGAAGAGCAGTCAGTGCTCTTAACCACTGAGCCATCTCTCCATCCCTAACATGCATGTCTTATTTAGGGCTGAGCATTAAACAGTAACTTATTCTCAGCACTTTGACCATGAGTTTCTTTGGCAGCACTAGTCTATGGGTAAAGGCATAAGCATTTAGAATACAGATGGGGGAGCCCGGAAACATGGCTCAGTGGTTAGGACACAGGCTGTTCTTCCAAAAGACCAGGGTCCAATTATCAGCACCCACGTGACAGCTCAGAACAGCTGTAACTTCAGTTCCTGGGGAGCTAATGCCCCCTTCTGGCCCCTTAGACACCAGGCACACTAACGGTAGATAGACATGCATGTAGGCAAAGTAGCCATATGTACCAATTTGACAACAGTGGTAGTAAATCCCCTGCTACCCTGTGAACCTAATGTTGACCACACTGGGCCTGAGCTGGTCTGCAATGATCCTCCTGCCTCAGCCTCCTGAGAAACTGGAACTATAGTACTCCCCACTGCCCTGCTGCTCAGGTTGCTTTCTCTTTGGGTGAAATGTTCTGTAGGCTCAGTGCTGTAACTTCCTGGCCTTTCACACTGGCTGGTCCTGCACACCAGATGCATTGCTCTGGTGGACAAGTTGGCGGCTGCGAAGCCTTTTGCAGGAAGCCTTGCTGCTGTCAGGCAAACTCTCTTCTTGGCCTTGATGTCACCCCCAGGTTTGATCACTTCTATGACTTATAGCATCTGTGATAGACATTCAATCTACTTCTGTCCCGGAGAAGCCAGTCCTATTTCTGGTGGTTGGGCTCTGCACCAACTTTTTCCTGGTTCTTGGCTTTTTACCCAAGGAACAGAAAATCAGTGTTGATGCAGATTTTCCAAAGTAGCAAGTTGATACTACAAATTAAAGAGGAGGCACTGTAAAAATTGACAGTGAGCAACATGACCTCAGAAGCCCTGGTTGTCGTTCCAGGCCTCTTTTCCAGGGGTTCTTTATTGGTGAGAGACATAATGGAGGTGGCTCTCTATTTTAATTGATAGTGTAGGTCATGTATTTGTTTTTCTTATTGTATATGCCATTTCTCATAATGCATCTGAGTTAAGTCAAATGCATACCTACATATGCATAAACATAAGATGCTAAACAGGGAATTCTTCCTAAAAAGTTCACTTGAAGGAAGTGAATGGTTTGCCTCTAGATTGTCTCTAGGTGCAAACAAAAAGCCTGTGCTTCAGAGATGGGATGTGATTAGAGGTCAGTTTTTTATTCGGCTTCACAGTTGCCCCCATCTGATAGGCATGCCAGCATCTCGAATAGACAGGGGCTGGGGAGGAAGCCCTTGTTTGCTTCCCTGGGCTGTCCTCTCTGAGAACCATAACAACCTCATTGTCCTTGTAACAGCTGTGAAGCATTAAATCTTGGCCTGTAGCCTACCAATCTCAGAGAGGCCAAGAAAAAAAAAGCAGCTGACCCTGGATCCTTTCTTCCTTGGCATGTCTGGATGGCCATGGCATTAGGAACCAGAAATCCAGAAGCACAGTAAGCCCCAAGCTGCCAGGCAGTTCAGGGATGATGACAGCTTTCAGTAATCTTGGGAGAAAGCCCAGAACTTCTAAGGTTTCTACCAGGTCTAGAAGGAACGGTACCTAGCCTGTCTGGTAGAGCAGAGGCAAGCTCACCTCCTTAGACCTTTCAGTGATGGATATGTCCTTATTTCTCTATTCATACAGAACAGCTTTCTCGACTTAGCCCTGGCTAGCTGGGAAAAAAGCTTTCAGGGTCTGCTAATGCTAAGAGTAGAAGGTGGGGAGAAGTGGCTGGAGAGATGGCTCAGTGGTTAAGAGCACTGGTTGCTCTTCCAGAGGTTCTGAGTTCAAGTCCCAGCAACCACATGGTGACTCACAACCATCTGTAATGAGATCTGATGCCCTTTTCTGGTGTGTCTGAAGCCATCAACAGTATACTTATATGTAATAAATAAATCTCTTTTTATTTTGTGGTGAAGGTGCAGTGACAGCCTCTCCTCTGGAAAGGGACCAGGCACTCCCCAGTGGTCTCAGTGCTACCTGCTTGGTTGTTTCCTCAAGTTGCTCATTTGAGGAGGTTACTGTAACAAGGCTCAGACCTTACCACAACGGAGTCCATGATGGAAGTGCCATTCAGGCCATAAAACTCAGACACATAGACAGTACTACTGGCCAAAACAAAAATAAAGACCTGGTCTCTAAATATACTACCAACCGTGCGTTTTGGCTTCTGTAGTTCCACTTCTGGCTAACTGAAGTTTGTCACCCAGAATATGGTTTTCATGCTTAAAAGTTCACCCTGAGGGGTTGGACAGATTGCTTCAAGTTAGAAGCATTGGCTGCTCTTCCAGAGGACCGGGTTCAATTCCAAGCACCCACATAGCAGCTCACGCCTGTCTGTAACTCCAGTTGTGGGAGACCAGACACTCTCACACAGGGAAAACACCAGTGCATATAAAATAAAATTAAAAAAAAATTAAGCTCACCGTGAGAAAGGCTTCGAATTGCACTGGGATCTGGGATACCCAGTGTAGTCACTGGCCGCTAATAAATACTTCCTAATGGTTTAAACCCGTCCCCAAGCACTCGCCGCTGATGAACAGACACCCAGTGACAGTTACTCCACGTCTGCTCCATTCTTTCACGTTCCTCTGAGTTTTCTGAGGCAGGCAGTGCTGCGTGTATCCCAGGCTAGTCTCAAATATGTAGCCAGGAATGACCTTGAATTTCTGATCTTCCTACTGAGCTGACTGCTTAGGTTATAGACATATATAGCATTTCTGGTCTGCTCAGTAGTGGGGACACCACCTACCCCCTTGTCCACATTGGGCAAGCGCTCTACAAGCTGAGCTACAGCTTAGCTCCCCCACTTTGTTCCTCTTGGGGTCTTTTGCTTTGTAAGATTACTTACATGCATGAGGCTTGCCCTCATACCTGTCCTATGAGCTTGCTTGCTGCCAGAGGCAATCAGAAGGAACCACCAAGGCCCCTGGAGCCATCATGTCTGTGCTAGGAACTGAACTTGGGTTCTTTGCAAGAATAGCAAAGTTCTTAACTGCTGAGCCGTTTCTCCAGCTCCCTCTTTTAGATGCGTCACATCTGTGTGACCAAGTCTTAGAATTAGATTTCTTTTTATTTGAAAGTAGATAATTTTGCCTATACATTGTAAGAATTTTTTTTTATCATCGTGGTGGCTATACCTTGTAAGAAGCTTTATTAAGATGGCTAGCCCACAGTATTCCTCATCTTGTAAGACTTTTATGAATTTATTATTCTAGTCTTTGAAGACAGGGTTTTCTATGTAGCCCTGGATACCCTCAGACTCAGAGTCACCTGGCCTTGCAAATATTTTAAACTCACAACCACCAAAACATTCCTTTAAGAAAGGATCCCGATGCCAAGAATGGTGGCACATGCCTTTGGTCCCAGTAGTCCAGAGACAGAGGCATGTGCGTCTCTGAGTTCAAGAATAGCCTGATCTAAGGAGTTCCAGGATAGTCATAGCTATGTAGAGAAACCCAGTTTCAGAAACCAAAAACAGTAACAAGAAAACAAAGCGGGGGGGGGGGAAGAAGAGAGATGAGGGGTGGCGGGGGGACCCTGGTACAAAGTAGCTGACCCTTTCCCTTTTCCTTTCATGTGCCTTTCTGAATTAGCCAATAAAAGATACTGTGAGTTTTAGGGATAGCCTAGCTACCTCTTGCTTTAGGGATCAAAGACAGAGGCCATTTTGGCTACCTATCACAGGGTAAGTCAGTTTGGTATATGTAGTATCTTTTTTATTTTTAAAAGATTTATTGACATGAGTATATTGTAGCTGTCTTCAGACACACCAGAAGAGAACATCAGATCTCATTGCAGATGGTTGTGAGCCATCATGTGGTTGCTGGAAATTGAACTTGGGACCTTACAAGTTAGAGAAGGATGGGGTGGGAATTTGAGTCCACACAAGTTAGCAAAGCAAAAATGAATAAACACATTTTGCCATATTCTTTTCAAATATGTAAAATAATAATCAATTAATTGTGTCCTGATTAGCACAGATCCCTATGTAGCAAAGACATAAACTATACCTTCAGATAACCAAAGGGGTGAATCATTATTATTGTGTTTTTCTTTTAAACAAGTTGGCCTCAAATTTGAGATCTTTTTTGCTCCTACGTGTTAACATTACAGGCATGCACCACCAAGCCTGGCCAAAGGTATTCATTTATTAAAAAAACTTAAGACCTGGGTTACCATTGTCTGTCTAGCCAGCCATTTTATGATGTTACTATTGTTACAAGGAAACTTTCTCATGTGCTATTACTAGGAAACTTTCTTATGCCTGAGTTGATTGCATATTCTGTTATGTTCCATGCTTTGGTATTCTTGGAAACCAATCTCAATTAGAGGACCTATAAGCTGCCCTGTTGTGTCAGGAAGCATTTGTGAACCAAGGAGCCATTTCCAATATGATCACATTAGGAACTCTTTATTACACGCTCAGTCTTGGGCTTTCTCCTCCAACCCAACCCTGACACCGCAGGACAGAAAGGTGGAGCAACCCAGAACCGTTGGCAAGACAAAGTTTTATAGGAAATGGGAGCATAAGGGGGTGTTCAGTGTAGCAAGCATCTAATAGAATGACTCTTGTAAGCCGTCAGTGGGTGCTCTGAAGCAAGACCGTATACAATCACAAGAGGCCAGAGAGTACAACTGGAATGACTAGACTAGTCTTTGATTGACTGTTGCTAGGAAGTAGCTAAGGAGTAATTCTGAGGTCTGGGCCAAGGACAAGCCATGGGGTCCTTCTTGGTACTTGGGTGCAGCTTGGGTTCAGCTGCAGGTCAAGTTATCAGTTTTGTTTGTTTCTTCTAAGGTGGAGTCTAGTCTCAAAATGGAGTAGGTTTGGTCTCTCATCCCTAAGATTGACTCCAACATAAGAGTTATTCCCTTTTCTAAATCTAGAGATTCAAGAGTTGTTCATTTGCTTATTTGACTTTAGTTTGTCTTTTTTTTTTTTTTGGAAGAGGTGTAGATGTTGAGGCAGGGTCTTGGTAGGTGAGTAGGTAGCTCTTCCCCCCACCCTGTGTGTGTAGGTGTACATATGTGATATGTGTATGTTCATCTATGGAAGGGTGTTCATGTGTGTGTGCATTCCAGTGGAGACCAGAGGTCAACTTCCGATATATTTCTCTATCAGTCTATGCTACTACAAAGATATGACAGCATGGCAAAGACAGTTTAGATAAAAGAGTTTATTGGAGGTGTACAGTTTCAGAGGATTCTCCCATGACTGTCATGATAGGAAATATGGCATCAGACAGGCAGGCAGTAGCTGAGAGCTTATATCATGTCCTACAAATAGGAGCCTGCCTCTACTGACAAATATCCAACAAGGCCATGCCTCCTAATCCTTCCCAAGCAATTCCATAAACTGAGACCCAAATATTCAAATATATAAATCTATAGGGGTCATTTTCATTTAAACTACCACACATACTAATACATTGTTATTAATTTCTCACAAGTGGGCATAAGGGACTACTTAACTAATATAATCCCAGTTCTCAGGAGAACTGCCTCAAGTTTGAGGTCAGTTTCAGATAATGAATTGCAGGTTAGCCTGGGCTATAGTGTGAGATACTAGCCCTATCTCTAGAAACAAACAAACAAACAAACAACAAGGCCTGATGGTTTGTGTCTTTGATCCTAGCACTCTCTATGAAGAAACAAGCAATATTTCCGAGTTTTGGGCCAGGCTTATCTACACAGTAAATTTCAATCCAGTTGAGGCTACATAGGAAAACCCTGTCTCAAAGAAACAAACACAGGAGCCTGGTGTGGTGGCTTATGCCTTTGATCTTAACATTCAGGAGGCAGAGACAGGCTGATCTCTGAGTTGGAGGCCAGCCTGGTTTACAAATTGAGTTGTAGGACAGCCAGGGCTACACAGAAAACAATCAACCAAGCAAGCAACCAAACAATAATAACAACATAAAACACAAATCCAGGTGGCAGTTACTGCCCTTCCAGATGTACCAGGTTCAACTCCCAGCACCTACATGGCAGCTAACTACTTACTGTTTCTAGCTCCAGTTCTAAAGGGATCCAACATCCTCTTCTTGCCTCTGCGGGCACTGCATGCACATGGTACACACACATACATGTAGACAGAACAATCATATACACAAAATAAAAATAATGTAAAAATGTTTTTAAAAGCCAAAAAATGGAAAAACACTAAGGATGGGAAGTTGGTTCAGTTGGCAGAGTGTTAGCTATATATGCACGAAGCCAGGGGACCAGTCCTCAGAACCACATTAATGACTGGGCATGTGATGCATACCTGTAATCCCAGCATGCAAGAGGAGGGACAATCAGGTCAGAGTCAGTTTTTACTATATGGAGTTTGAGGCCAACCTGTGCTAGATGACAGGCTGTAAAACAATACAAAACAAAACATACTAATTCTTTGAGGTGGTTACTGCTGCAGTTTTGTTTTTATTTTAAAGACACATTTATTATTTATTACACACCAGAAGAGGGCATCAGATCCCATTACAGATGGTTGTGAGCCACCATGTGGTTGCTGGGACTTGAACTCAGGACTTCTGGAAGAGCAGTCAGTGCTCTTAACCACTGAGCCATCTCTCCAACCCAGCTGTCTCTTTTAAAACAGCCTATGAGTTTGTTCTCTCAAAGCTGGAGCTAGACAGTTTTATTCCAGAGTGAACTCATGGAATCATGAGGGTAGTTTTAACTTTCAAGTAAGCAATTATGGAAAGGCAAACATCTGGGTGGTAACTGTGTGGAGACAGTTTTTCTGGTAACAGTAAGGCTATGTCACACAGATTAGAGCTGCATGTCAGGCTCAGATAGAAGGCTGGCACCACTCAGCTTTTGGGCATCTTCCCTCTTCCATTAGATTGGATTTAGATTATATTAGATTTCTGTATTATATAGCTGTGGAGTGGTGGCAAATATCTTTAATCCCAGCACTCAGGAGGCAGAAGCAGGTATATTTCTGAGTTGAAGGCCAGCCTGGTCTATAGAGTTCCAGGGCAGCCAGGGCTACACAGAGTAACTCTTTCCCAGGTGGGGAATTTCTGAGTGTAATGCAGAAAAGAGGAAACGCCACCACTCTTTGCATACTGAAGGCATGTTTTAGGATTTCCTGCTGCTCATAATTCCATCCTGGGTTCCTCTTCCCTGTGGTAGTAGCGGGAACTGAGGCGTGAACTACATGCATGCCAGGTGATGCTGTGCACAGGGACAACATAGCCCTGCTTTGTTTGCATTCTCATCAGTTCTGTCCACTGCCTGTGGAGAAGATGACACTGAAGTGTAGTTTCTTTCTTTCTTTTTCTTTTTCTCTAAGTTCTGTTCCCTGCCTTTCAGAATCATTTAAAGACAAAGACAGCATCTGGACCCTATTCCTTACCAGGTCAAAGCAACAACTGTGTTTCTAATTTGAGGATATTTTAAGTCCAGCTTAGTTCTAATATTTACCTCCTGGCAGCTTGATAACCAGGGAGCAATAGCTCCCTTAGCTCTGGGCTGTTTAATGACTACCCTGGGAGCAATAGACTCAGGCCATTTCCCAAATGTTGTGTTTTAAAACATTCAGCTAGAAAAGAACTCTGATGTGTGAAATTTATTTTGATTAAAGTTGGAATTTGCCTCCTTATTCAGAAGAAAGACAAAAAAAAACTTGATTTCTGTTTTCATGCCTCCAACAATTCTGGCTCTAAGTCATGATCATACATTTTCAGTTGTTCAGGCAGACAGGGAAAGGCAGACACACAACAGAAGTAAGCACCTCAAGGCTGTGATAGGAACTGTGAACACTGTTGTAGGGATTACATCTTTTAAAAAGAAACCACCCTTTCTTTAAAGACATCTTTGGAGTCTCTCTAAAGCTTGGGTCCAAAAGGCACTAAACAGGTTTCCTTGGGTTTTGTTTCCTACAGGTAATTATGCACTAGTAGAATTTATTTCAAACATCATGCATTTTCAAGCAGATGGTTTGTTGGAAAGTTTCACTATTAAATATGATTTACATTAAAAAAAAAACCTTTGTTTTTTTTTGAAGACAAGCACATTAAGGATGCGTGCCTTAACAGAAAAGCAAAATGTACTTGAGCCACTTTAAAAAAGACTTTTCAAAAACATGTGTATGTATGTGTTTATGTGCATCTCCTGTGTGCAGTGCCTGGGAGGCCAGAAGACGGTGTGCGACTTATTGGCACTTAAGTTACAGGCAGTTGTGAGCTACCATGTGGAAACCTGTCCTACTCAGTGTCTGGAGTTATTTGCCCTTTTTCCCCCTTTTCTTCTCCTTTTCCTCCTCCTTCCCTCTCTGTCTCTGTCTGTCTTTCTCTCTTCTTCCTACTCCTGGATAGTGGGTATTTTGTTGATGTCATTTGGAGTTTCTGGTGATGTTAAACTACAGATGGGAGTAGGTGTTCCCTGGGCCATCCCTAAAGCTGAGTCAGCCTGCCCTTCTCCAGTGCAATGGGAAGCTAAGGAGGCCAGATGCCAATGTCTGACATTCAGCCTGGCATACTCTACATGGGCCTTGTTCTGGCCGTCTTTGGTTTGATCTAAACTGCCCACTTCCACGTCGCTTTCGAAGGCGGAACTCGGTCAGGCAGTGTGATGTGAGCGTGGGCACAAGATGAGAAAAGCCGTCGGCAGCTCCGAATTGCATTGCCAACGTGGGCGACTGCTTGGGCAAGGCCGCAGATCCCTGAATGGCAGCTTGAAGTGCCACCTGCAGCCTCCCGGACAATGCCCTCGCTAGACCAGAACTACAAATCCCGACGTGCTTTGCGCTGCGGCCTGGTCCGTCGGCCCAGCAAATTGCAGCGGCCGGTCTGACACCCGTGAGCCGAAATGAGTGAGCTCCTCACCCGCAAGGCGAGCCCAGTAGGTTTCTGGTCTTCGCGGAGAGACTCTGTCACTACCATCGGCCCCCACAAATGAAAGCAGTTGCCTATACGCTAACCAGCGCCAATCACAAAAAATGTGGGGACCAAAGCCACGTGACTAAGGGGCGGTACTCCCAGAGCTTCGAGATCTCTATGGTTCTCATCGACTCGCTAGAGGACGTTTGGTCCACTGGAGGACTCCCTACATTCTTCCTCCATTACCTCACTGCCTCCGGTGACTGCTGGGATAGAGGAGGACTCGGGTCCCGACTCGACTTAGTCCTCCACCCGCCCCTGGTATACCTCTAGTTCTCCCCGGCCGCCACCGCCCCGCTGCTTCCTCCTCTCCCCTCCCGCCGGCCTCCTTCGGCTGTTCTAACCCGCCTTGGGACTCTGCTTTTCTCGGGAGCCTCCACCCAGGCGTATGGCTCCATGAAGAAGGAGGAAGAGAAGGCAGAGCGCGAGAGGTCCCGTCCGCCCCGGCCGCGTCTGGGTCAGGAGAGAAGGTGGGAAATTCTAGGGGGTTGTGTCGAGTTTTCTCTTGCCAGGCCTTCTCGAGGCCTGCTCAGTTCGGAGGCAGACAGTACCCTGGAGAGTGGGGTCTCGAGGTGCCGGGCGAGGGGTCCCGGGGCGCCATGGGGGAGGGGCTCATGGAGGCGGCCACCGCGGGTGGGCAAGGCCTCCTCCGGGCTGCCTGTCCCCGTCGAGGACCAACGGGATCGTGAGGCCGTGTGCCCGAGTTCTGGGTGGCAGCTGTCGCCCCCGGCCAAGAAGGCGAGGCAGCAGTTGTATCCTTAGAGCCTAAAGTCCCTCCAGGAAACAGTCGGAGGAAAGTTTGGTGGTCTCCTGCGCCGCCTGGTGGCCCCCCACCCAGAGTCCCCTCCCCCGCCCGGCGTCTGGATTCCACCCCCGCGGCCCAGACCCAGTTGCTCTACCCGTCGCCCTGTCGTTTCCCCAACTCCCACTGCGCCCTGTACTCTCCTGTCCCACATCCTCCTTTTCACCTTTTCGTTCTGCCTGTTAAACCCCTCCTGGCCTTTTCTTTCCCTCTTGTCTTATTGTTTTCTTGCTTAACTCTCTTTTCTCAGTTTATTTTCTTTTTCCTCCGGCTCCTTCTTCCGCATCTACTTATAACCCCCCTTGCCTACTACCAACCCTCCATCTTAAACTTTGGGTCTTATGCCTGTCCTCGGAGCTCTGTGTCTTTTGCCCTTCATTCCTTGCCCTGATCTGACTCCTCTCTCTCTGCTCACTTATCCCTCTGGGCCTATCCGCTTTCAGTGCCCTCTCTTAGGATTGAGCGGGTGGGGCCTGGAGTTTCTGCTTTGCATAAATTCTGTAGCATTGGGGAAGTAGGAAAGGTGCAAAGCTGAGTAAGGATGATTGGCTCCACCAACACTTACCATGGTCTCCTGGCACAAGGTGCCTTGTCCTCAGGGGCCTAGCATGTTGTCCGGTATGTTGGGAGTATTCTTCTATACAGAAACCTGTGGAGAGCTCAAAGTGAAAGATCCTGGCTAGAGAGCAAGTTTTTACCTGTATGTGTGTGCTATGTGTGTGCTGTGCTTGTGTGTTGGGGATGGGAGGTGGTAGAATACAGCCTTCGATCCTTTGTGGGACTTTTGTTACTTATCTTGAAAGTAAGCTTATTTCCAGATGGTTTTGTTCTGTTTTTGTTTTTTGCTTCAGAGACTGCTCTGTTAAATTGTAACTTTTGATCCGGGCTCACACCTTTAACCCCACACTTATCATTGAAGCAATCTAAAAAGGTTTTCAGTGGTAAATTCTCTTGGCTCTTTGTCCTAAAACAAATTAAGTCCGTTGTAAAGCCGGGTGTGGTGTTGCACACCTTTAATCTCACCACTTGGGAGGCAGAGACAGGCAGCTTTCTAGAGTTGACACCAGACTGGTCTGTCTATATAGTGAGCTCTGAGACAGTCTGGGCTACACAGAGAAACTGTGTCTGGAAAAACAAGCAAATGAAAACTTTGTAGCTTTGCAAAAAAACAAAACAAAACAAAACAAAACAAAAAACCTCCACATTACCTAAACTTTGTTCACTGCACCTGCAATTTCTGTCTTAGGGATTGGAAGAAGGAATGGAATTGGAAGAAAGAAGATTCATTCCAGAGACAAAATAGCTTCCCTTTCCTATTGTAGCTGTTTCCTCTGGGACTATAAGCTTTCTGCTTTCAGTGAGTATCACCTTGGGCATACTTGAAGTGGGATTTTTGTTGCATGTTTTGGTTTTGGCTTGGGCCTAGATGTGAGTACTTCATTTCTATTTCTCTTAGAGTCAGTTGTCTTAAGGTTAAGTTCTAATATTTTTTAAACTTATTACATTAAATATATGTTTTCCCATATGTGTGTGGTTGTTACCACAGTGCATGTGCAGAGGAACTTAGCTTGAGGGAATCTGCTCTCTCATGTGGGTCATGGACTTCAGGTTGGGTGGCAAGTCCTTTCCCCAAGGACCGTCTTGCTGGCCTTCCACTTGTACTTTTGCATTCTGTTTTCAAGATGGGGGTTTCTCAGTGTAGCCTTACTGTTTTCAAGATGGGGGTTTTTCAGTGTAGCCTTACTGTTTTCAAGATGGGGGTTTCTCAGTGTAGCCTTACTGTTTTCAAGATGGGGGTTTCTCAGTGTAGCCTTACTCGCTCTGTAGACCTGGCTGGCCTGGAACTCAGTGTTGAGCCTGCCTCTGCATCCCGAGTCCTGGGATTAAACCCAATCCCCAATTACTCACCTTTAAAAGACAACCAAAGAAGCCTCTCCCCCTAACCCCCGGCCTTAATTATTAATTAGGTTGATTTATTCCTAGAGTTAGAACCCTGACTCACTTTGTGTACATGTATGCAATATTTTCGTTTGGAAAGTGAATCTGAATTAAAGGTCATCTTGGGCTATATAAATGAGTTTAGGCACAAGTAGTTCCAAGGTTAATGAAGTTCCTGATCAGTTCTCATTCATACAGATTTGGGCTTCACCTACTTTTGGGTTGTTTTGACCTATATCTGCTATGGTGACAATTTTTTTTAAATCCCATCAGACACTTGAAAAACAAAACTTGTACATGTAAACCTTGAATATAGTTTTTGTATAAAGTTAGTCGTCCCTTTGAGTTTATTAATGATGGCATAGGCCCGTGAGGAATACTTGGCTAGAATGCTCAGGTACCTGTGATGTATCTCGAGTACAACACCCTAAAATCATTCTACTTCACTACTATAAGAGTTTGTCAAAGCCTCCCAAACCTTTTGTGAGGGAAACAGAAGAGGAAATGTCTTAATTTCATAGATGAAAAAAGTTGAGGTCACATAGAAAGAGAAGGGGGATGGTCAGGAACAAACCCACAACTATTAGTCACTACTCTGAGCAGACCTCTACAAATCCCTGCAGAGAAACCTAGTCTTAGGGGGAAACCCTGTAATGTTTTCTTTAAACTGATATAAGAATGTAGGATTTGATCTTTGGGTTTTGTTGTTGGTTATTGAGACAGGGTTTCAATGAACCTGGCCAACTTGCTATGTAGATCAACCAGGCTGGCCTTGAATTTAGAGATTATTTGCTTTTTCTGGGGATGTGTTAGGGGTAAAGGTATGTACCACCAAGTCCAGTTTTATTTACTTGATTTTGAAACAAAGTCTCTATGTAGCTCAGGCTATGAACTCCTTGCAATCCAATTTAATACAACCCTCTCCCCAGTTCTGGGATTATAATGAGCCATGCCTACCTCAAGTGTAAGCATTTTGTTACTTACTTGTTGTTTTAAGTCTTAAGTATTTATAAATAGATTGTAAAAGGAAGCTGTCTGTGTATCAAATGTTAGATAAGTATATGACAGATGCATTTTTTGGCTTTGGTGTTGAGACAGTGAGACAGACTCCCTTGGAGCCCATACTGGCCTCAGACTTCCTGTGTGGTTAATGGTGTCCTTGATTATAGGCATATACCACCACAGTTAAAGACAGAAATGATTGTTTGAAATGGTGGCACCAGAATGTAGCATCTCTCATCTGACTGCCTTGGAAAGATACCATAAATAGCCATGTAGCTCATGCACACACTAGTCTAGTACTCATGATATAATTATTGCATTGTCACGGGAGAGACACCAGCCTGTTCCTATCTGAGGAAGGCTTTATTTGAGGACACTTCTGGACAGAAGCTTTTTCACTACTTCCCAGATCTTTAAAAGGTCATGTCCTCTGATAAACTATTGTAAGGGTTGTCTTCAAAGATAAACCCAGACAAGGTTTCTCTGTGTAAACCAGGCTGCCTGCCTATGTGTTCATTTCTTGAGTGGTATGATTAAAGGTGTGTAGCACATCTGGATAGAATTTTTTTATATTTCTAGATACTATGATTACTGTTTGAATTGAAAACCATGGACAAAAATCTCTAGCTTTCTATTTGTATCAAGATGTTTGTGGTAATAACAATTAGCAAGTAAAGGTTGTGGTTTTTTTTTGTTTTGTTTTTGTTTTTTTGTTTTTTTTTTTAATGGTCTAAGCTTTTTTGGTGTATTTCTACAAAGTTACATGTGTAGAGTAATCCCAGTATTCACTCAATATATTCAGTAGATTGTTGGGTTCTGTAGAACACACTTGTTTGGTTTTCTTTGTTTGTTTTGTATTCTTTTGTTTGTTTTGGGTTATTTCTTTTTTTAAAAAATTTATTCATTTATTATGTATAAGTACACTGTAGCTGTCTTCAGACACACCAGAAGAGGGCATCAGATCTCATTACAGATGGCTGTGAGCCACCATGTGGTTGCTGGGAATTGAACTCAGGACCTCTGGAAGAACAGTCAGTGCTCTTAACCACTGAGCTGTCTCTTCAGCACACACACACACACACACACACACGCCCTTTTTTTAAAGACATGGTTTCTGTGTAGCCCTGTATGGTACATATAACTCTGTATGTAGACTAGGCCAACCCTGAACTCTTCCTGTCTCCTGAGTGCTGAGATTAAAGGTGTGAAATACAAAACTGTTTTTATTCTTTGTTGAGATAGGGTTTCACTTTGTAACTCTTGACTGGCTTCACATTCTTTTTTCCCTTCCTTAGTCTTCCTAGAAGACCTCCAATGTTCTTTATGGCTTCTGCGATCACAGGATGAAAAGAAACCATAAATGGTTTCTTAGAGGTCATTATATTTTAAAGAAGTGCCAAGGTCTTTTAGACTACAAGGTAGCTGTTAGAGTAAATTAATAGTAATTATGTGCCAAAGAACAGTCAGGTTCCTTTCATGTCTTTGGATTCAGATATCCCTGTCAGGCTGGGCATGGTGGCCCACATGTTTCTGCAATGCCAACACTCAGGAGGTAGAGATAGGAGTTCAAGGCTATCCCTTCTGGTGATACCATATATAAAAGGACACAGAAGGAAGCTTTTGCTTTTTGCCTGCTTGCCTTCAGTCTTACTGGCAAGTTATCATGTTATTGATGTATTCCCTTCCTGACCTTAGACTCTCCTTCAGGATTCAATGAAGACAGAATTCCAATAGCTCTCTAGGAATCCCCAGTACCCTGACTGCTGAGACATCAAGTCTCATAGACTGAACAATGACCAGAGTCTTGGTCTTTCTATCAAGCCATTGTTGAACTACCCAGACCAGAGCCTGTAAACTAATGTATTTATGGCCTTGAACTCTTCCTCCCGAGTTCTGCCTTCCTCTGCTTCCCGAGTGTTGGGATTAAAAGTGTACCACCACTGCCCAGCCATTGAGCATAGTCTACATAGTGAGTTCTAGAACAATTAGGGCTAGGTAGAGAGACCCTGTCTCAAAACAAACAAGCAAACCCCACAGAACCATGTACACAAAAATGTTACAGTTTGCCTGAGTTTGCAGTCAGACTTTGGATCTCAGAGTTGGAATTTGAGCCAGAGTTGGCAGCTTGATTGTTAACTCACAGCCAAGATTCTGTCCTCAAAAGGTGGGAGCGTCTCTGGTTGTTTTGTAATGGGCTTTTTTTGAAAGACACATAGGGAAGAAGGAAGTCCGTTTTGCCTGTCCATGTCAATCAGGGCAGCTCTGTGTTCTCAAATTAATACTGGCTTTGATACTATAAATGTTAGCAATCTACAAGAAATTATGTTATTCCTGAAATCATAAATTGCTACCCAGGCAAATAAATACTATAATGGATCGCTTAAAAGTCCCAGCATTTAAAACTAACTTACTTACTTACTTACTTACTTTATTTATTTATTTATTTATTTGAGACAGGGTTTCTCGGTATATAGCTCTCTGTCTGTCCTGGAACTCACTTTTTGACCAAGCTGGCCTCAGATTCACTTGCCTCTGCCTCCCAAGCGCTGGGATTAAAGGAGTACGTCACCGTATCTGGTTTAACATCAGGCTTATTTTAAAGTAACGTAAGCAATAGCCAAATGACTTTACCACTGAAACATCCAGATGACTGGGATAAGCTCTTCTACTAAAGGCATGCACCAGCACCACCAGGCTGGACCTATGGTCTTAACTGCTGAGCTATCTCTCTGGTTTCTGTTTGGGAATATTTTATGAGACAAGGCCACCCGAGTACTGTGATTAATGGTGTGAGCCACTACCACCCAGTTAAAACATATTTTTTTCTAAATTAAGTTGTATCAACTATGCAAAGTAAGCCTTTGGGTCATCCCAAAAATATTAAATGGCACCTGTGTCCAGAACTGAGTGAATATAACAGTTTCCAGAATAAATTGGATCAAGATGAGAATATGTAGGATAACTGACCTAATATTTAGAATGAAGTGTTTAACTCCTTGTTTGCGTTAGGTTTTGTTTTTGTTGTTTTGTTTTTGGGGTCTTTTTTTTGGTTTTTGTTTTTTGGTTTTTTTGGCTCTGTACACATTGCAGGTATAAGTATATGTGGCTGCCAGAGGTTGATGTCAGGAGACTTTCTTTTTAAACAAGATCACTCATTCAGCTTCAAGCGTATGAATGAGCTAAGTTGGCAGGTTAGTAATTTCTGTGAATCTGCTCATCTCCACCTTACAGGCATCCAGCTACCATACCCAGTGTCCCAGTGTGTGTGCATGTGCGCGTGTATGTGTGATAATGTAAGTGATACATACACACATACTAGTTTTGTGAACCATGTTTCTAGTCCCTGATTTGTCTTGAGTCATGGTCCTACCATGTAGCCTTGGCTCCTCTGGGACTCATAGATCATGCTAGCTTGAACTTGAAGAGATAACCATAAAGGTATGGGCTATCAAATCTGATGCATATATGTGTGTTGTCAATTTTTTGCTAGACTTTTTGTTATGTCAACTATGTAAACCTATATACTTCTGGAAACCCTGAGCGTCATTCCCCAATCAGGAGTAAATCATTATTATTATTTTTTTAAAGATTGTATTTATTTATTTTATGTATACAAGTACACTGTAGCTGCCTTCAGACACACCAGATCCCATTACAGATGGTTATGAGCCACCATGTGGTTGCTGGGAATTGAACTCAGGACCTCTGGAAGAGCAGTCAGTGCTCTTAACTGCTGAGCCATCTCTCCAGCCCTGTAAATCATCATTTTTAAAATTTGTTTATTTATATATGTCCATATTTGTCACACATCTGGTATACAGGAAATTGATTAACCATTAGACAGGGAAGCTGATGCTTTAGCAGCCTATCAAGGAAAGGGCAGGGTCTTTGAATGGAGGGCAGGCCTAACTTTGATATTTGCAAGGTTAAGAGAAATGTATGAGAAATTATTTATATTCCTGAAATCATAAATTACCTACTACTATTTCCCTTAGCTTCATGTTATGCGTGGGCAGTGTCTCCATCTGGTGGAGCTCGGTGTTAACTACTGTGTTCATGCTGATTGTGGAAGTGTGTAGGAAAGGTTGACTACTGCTGACTCCTGAACTTTGCAAGGCAGCAGACCGGGCCACTGGGTCACAATGTTGAATGTTTTGATCAAGGGACTGTTTCTGTGCCCAAGGTCACATACCCACTGTGGCTACAACATGGGTAGTTGTTTGGGAAGAACAACAGATTCACACAGTTTTAGAAGAGGTAGCAGAACATTTAATAAAGAATTTTTGGGGGGGGGGGGTTCTTTTGTTTCTGTGGTACTTGGAATGGATCCCAGAGTCTTGAGCATGACTGACTTACATTCCACACTCTATTACTCTGAAGTCTTAGTTACTTAGTCCTTTTGTGAGGAGACATGATCAAAGCAATTAATTTAAAAGAAAATATTTAACTGGGGCTTGCTTACAGTTGTAGAGAGTTAATTCATGATCATGACACAGGAAGTCAGGCATCTCACTGGAACAGTAGCTGAAAGCTTTACATCTTGATCCATAGGCAACAGACAGAAAGAGAAAAACACTGGTCCTAGGAACCAAAAGTCCTCCCAGTGATACACCTTCAACAAGACCAGAACTCCAAATAGTTGTACGAACTGGGGCCCAAGCATTCAAACCGGAGCCCTATGGTGTTCTTCTCACTCAGTGTGTGGACTGCCACCATGTGCTTACCTTCAAAGGCCAGAGTTCTACTATTACAACTTACAGGTGCTTGATGTGAGAGCTGGAAACCAAACTTGGTCCTGAAAGACCAACCAGTGCTGTCAATTACTCTGAGATTCCTGCAGTGTGTAAAGAGGAAGTTTTAACACACTTGGCAGGTACTTGTTAATGTTTGTATTGGTGCTCTTAACAGTTAGTGGCTGAGATGTTTTCTGTCAGTACTCTTGTTCATTTTACATTTTTTTACCTTTAGTTTAGTACTTGCTTATTTTGGCAGATAAGTAGGCTTTTTCAAACCTGTTCAAAAAGGAAGTAAGCAATACATCTTAAAAGTGATTGTATATTAAACTTTGTCACATAGGGCACATGTCTATAATTCTAGCATGCAAGGTTGAGACAAGAGGATCAGGAGTTCAAGGTTGCATCAAAAAACAAAAACAAAGACCTGAAAAGATACTATTCTCCCAGACCACCCAGGTTCAAGACTACCTATAACCTCAGATTCAGGGCATCTAAGGCTCTCCACCTGGCTTCTGCAAAGACTTACTCCTACCGCCTTCTCCACATAACACAGTTAACAATTAAAAAAAAAAAAAAATCTTTGGGGGGAAAAAAGCCAGCAGAACCAAAACAAAACTTAGTTTCAGTATAAGATATAAGAATGCTCCCATAGGCTGATACTTGAATGCTTAGTCACCAGGGAGTGTGGCTCCTTGAAAGAATTAAGAATTTTCTTGGTCATGGTGTCTTTTCACAGAAATAGAACAAAAACTAAGATTTTTATTTATTTATTTAGTTAGTTTTTTGTGACCTCAAATTCAGAGATCTGCCTGTCTTCCAAGTGCTGGGATTAAAGGCATGAACCACGATGCCAAGCCTTAAAAGTTCTTTTCAATGAAATAATTCCTGAGTTTAAGGTGTTTAAGGGCAGGCAGATAGACAACTAACTGGCCAACAGAAAGAAGTGATCCAGGGAGGTTCTTTGGGCCTTACTCTGTACGGTACTTTCACTGAACCTGGCTGGGCTCACTGGTTGGTCGAGGCTGGTTGCTGTTCAGTGAGCTTCAAGAGTCTTGCTTTCTGCCATGTTACTCCAATGCCTGGTGTGTGTGTGTTTACGTACTGTCCTTACAACCTCCTTAATATTTTTTTAATTAAAAAAATTTTTTATGTGTATGGGTGTTTTGCTTACATGTATGTGTGTGTATTAACGTGTAGTGCCCATGATGTCTGACCTGTATCTTAGGCTAACTAGCATACAGTGAGAATTCGGCACAGTGGCATTGCTGTGAGGGGAGAAGGCTTACAATTGCCTGGTTATGGTTCAGTATGTTGGCTTTGAGCCTGAGATCTTCATTGCCTTTTGTTGACCTGCTCCTTTAAGCTCTGTTTAGTATGTCTTAGGTTGCATTGTGTTTTCTTACGTTCTTAGAAAAAGGCACTAAAACCCAGTGGGTATTGTTGGCAGATCTTACTGTGCCATGTGTCTTGGTGAGAAGGTCCAGGTCTCGGAGCCTGACAGATTGTGGTCCAAGTCCTAGTTCTGCTCCTTAAGTGTGGCCTTGGAGGATCCCGTGCTTATTATCTGAGGCTCGTTCCCTTTGTAACGCTGGTAATTTGTCTGTCTTGCCAACCTGGAGTAAAATTCTGGAGTATGAAGCATTCTAAGTGTAAAGATGATGTCTAGACAATTTTTAGGTTGTCCTCTAGGAGGGAGCAGTGGTTTAAAAGCCCAAATGAGAAAAGCAGCTAACTGTAGTGTTTTTATTTAAGGCCCTGTGACTACTAAACTAATTTAACTCTCAGTAACTCCAGAGAGCAGTTACTTTTATTCTAGTTTGAGGAAACTCAGTCTTAGATTAAGTTTTAAACTTGGTGTAGAGGCACTATCAACTTTAGTTTGGTTTGAGATAGGAACTTTCTAAGTATCTAAATTAGCCAGCTTCCTGTGTAGAACAGGCCGGTCTCAAACTCATAGATCTACCTGCCTTTTGCATTAGTACTGTGATCACAGGCATGAGAGCTACCACTTTTACGTAGCTTTTTGTGTGTCTGATATATATAGCCAGCCCAATGTAGCCTGGAACTGGAGATAATAATATATAGAGATCCAAGGGTGACTTTGAGCTCTTGATTCTCCTGCCTTTGCTTCTAAAGTGCTAGGGATACTAGTTTACACAAAGCCTATGTGTTAGGCAGCCAGTCTACTGAGTGAGTCTTCCCAGCTCTGGCTGGTTTTTGTCTTACATGTTTTTGTTTTGAGGCAGGCTCTCACTGTCTAGCCTGCAACTTGCTATGTTAATTTTAATTTAATGTGTATGGATGATTTTTATGGTTTTTATTTTTTTGTTTTTACCTGGATTTGAGTGTACTATATATATCCTGGTGCCATGGAGGCTAAAAAAAAGGCTATCAGATCCCTTGGAACAGTGAGCTGGTGTGTTGCTGCTCTGTTCACTATAGTAGGAAAGCAAACCAACCTAGTTGTCTATCAGCAAGTGACTGGATAATGAAAATCTGGTGCAGATAATTTCATAAATTAATGAGCTGAGTGTGATGGCACTTACCTTTATTCCCAGCACTCCAGAGGCAGAGCCTGTGAAATCTACATAAAAAGTTTAAGAAAGCCAGGACTATGTACAAAGAACTCTCAAAAAAATAAGACAAGCAAACAAATGAGAAACCCAGCTCCACAGTTTTAGAATGGCTATTTTAAATATATAGAAGTTTGTTGAAAGTATAAACTATGGGTCTGTCTAATCTTGCTGAGTAATGGTTTTTATTTGCAAATTATTTACAATAAAGACTTGGGTTTTGTTTTGTTTTTTTTTTTTTTTTTTGAGACAAACTCACTATGTAGCTCAGTTTGCCCTGGACTATACCATATTATGTTCTAGGCTGGCCTTGAATTTACAGAGATCTGCCTGCTTTTGCTTCTTCCTCTAAGGTACTGGAATTAAAGGCTTGTACCATATCACCTAACTTGTAAAGAGGGTATTAAAATATGTAGTTGCATCCTATCTCTGCCCAGTGCCCTTGAAAGTATTTTGGGATAAACAAGCTGCTCATTGCCTGCCTCTCTCCGTGGTGGCTATAAACTTCATAGGAACTCTTTAAGAGATTCCTGTCTAGAACTTGAGTTATCTGACCTTTTTGACCATGTCACGTGGAGTTTCTGGTTAGAAAAAAAAAATTGACAGCTTTAAAAAAAATTAATTGCAATTCATTTCTGCTTGGGGAGGGGAGACAAAGACTACTGTGTTGTATGTGTCAAGGTGAGAAGACAACTTATAGTCAGTCTGTCCTTCCAAACTAGTCACAGGGGTTAAACACAGGCCATCCGCATTGATTGGCAGGCAGCAAACGCCTTTTACCCATTGAGCCATCTTACTGGTCCTTGACAGTTTTTAACTGACCCAAACAATTTTTTGACTTTTGTTCTTGAATCATTCCAATTAGTACTTACTTACCTGTTCTCTTTTGTGTAGGGTTCTGCAGCATTCCAGATCACGTACACCAAATCAGGATGGGAAAAAGACGTTGTGTTCCTCCCCTTGAGCCCAAGTTGGCAGCAGGCTGTTGTGGGGTCAAGAAGCCCAAATTATCTGGAAGTGGAACACACAGTCACGGGAACCAGTCCACAACTGTTCCTGGCTCAAGTTCAGGACCTCTTCAAAACCACCAGCATGTAGACAGCAGCAGTGGTCGGGAAAATGTATCAGACTTAACTCTGGGACCTGGAAACTCTCCTATTACACGAATGAATCCTGCATCTGGAGCCCTGAGCCCTCTCCCCCGACCCAATGGAACTGCCAATACCACTAAGAATCTAGTGGTGACTGCAGAAATGTGCTGCTACTGCTTTGATGTACTCTACTGTCACCTCTATGGCTTTCCACAGCCACGACTTCCTAGATTCACCAATGACCCCTAGTGAGTAAATTAGGTATTGGACAATGTGGAGGGCATGGTAACATCTTTCTGAGGTTACTCTCTAATCAGGGTCTACCTAAAGGGTTCTAGAAACAGACGGCTCGTTTTTGTTGGCAGTAGTGGGTATGTAATACAGCATAGGGTAGATAGAGAAGTCATATTATCAAACCACTGGGGACCTCAATAATGTTGAAATTCAAGTGAATGTGAATCTGAAGTGTTTGAGGGTTGAGCTATAGACTAGGAACTCTCATTGGGAGCAGTGCTTTTAAGAAAGATCTTTTTTTTAATTGGTGTCCATTTTCATGCATGTGTGCATACTTGTGTGTGCATGGGGGTTGAGAGAAGCATGCATGTGTTTTGAGCATGCATGTAATTGGAGGCTTCAGGCTGATGCTTGGGACTCATCTTAGAGTGCTCTTCCACCTTATTTTGGCAGGGTTGATCTCAGTCTAACCTAGAACCGGTGGGTATGGCTAGTGTCAACTAGCTAGCATGGCCAGAGATCTGCTGTCTCTACCTTTTCATTTACAGGCAGGCCACCATACACACTGTCATTTATGTGGATTCTGAGTATGCAGATGCTAGTCTTCACACTTGTACCACAAAGCTTTTTTAAGCAATGAACCATTTTCATCTTATTTAAGGAGTACTTTTATAAAGTATAAGATAAAATGAAGAAAGGCATGCCAGTTTTTTTCTGCAAAATAGGAGCTAATTCTGCACTGCTTTCAAAAAGCACTTCTGCCAGTGCTTTAATCCCAGCACTTGAGGCAGACACAGACATCTGGATCTCTAGAGTTCATGTGCAGCCTGGTCTACAAAGTGAGTTCCAGGACAGCCAGGGCTACACAGAGAAGCTCTGTCTTGGGTGGGAGAGAAGAAAATATTTCTGCTTTTGGGTGTTTGTTTCCAGGGCATGCTTTGGTGTTCACTCCCCAGCTGTTGCTAATGTGCTGAGGGTTCCTCAGAACTTTGAGCAAAGTTGGGGAGTAGAAAGAAAAGGTCTTTGTCTTAGGAAGACTCTTGAGTTGTTGAGCCACACACATGCATGTAAGGGAAATTACTTCAAATGTGTTCTTGGAGGAAATGTGGAGAAAAATGTGACTTCTCAGGGAATTTTGTTTATTCATTTTGAGATAGGGTCTCACTATTTAGCTCTGGCTGTCCTGGAATTCACCGTGTAGATGGGGTTGGCCTTGAACTCAAGAGGCCTCCCTCTGCCTCCCCATGGTGGGGCTAAAGGTGTGTGCTACTTTAAAGGAATTCTTGATGCGGGGTGCTATGATCAAAAACAAAGCAGATGAGATTCAAGGCTGATTAAGATATATAGGGATTGTTTTATTCAGGGCCTTTTATTTTAGCCTGTGGGTGGCAGAACTAGACTTTTGAGTAGGTTTGGCACAGTAGCTGACTGGTATGGTGCAGGTATGCTATCTGAAGGAAATGCGTAGGTGAGAGATCTGTCTGTTGAGATAGAGATATAGGCGAGGGCTGGAAAGATGGCACCGTGAGTAAAGTGCTTACTATCTAGGTGAGGGTCTGACTTCAGATCCTCAGAATCCACAGAAAGAGACATGGTGCTTGTCTGTGCTCCAGTACTCCAGTGAGATGGGAGGTGAAAACAAGCAGCAAAGAACAGGACACACTGTTCCTACTTAAAAGACTGTTAATTATCCAAGGTTAAATTGACCTTGGAGGCAGGAGGATCTTTTTAAGTTTGAGGCCAAGCCTGGGTTTTATTATTTAAAGTTATAGGGGTGGAGAAATCTAGGTAACTTCTTGCATTTACTTTGTGTTTGGGAAGTGCTAATTCAGAAATCTAAGGGCTGTAGGAATGTGGAGGTATCTCTGTAGCAGTCAATTGGCAAATCTGATAACAGCCAATTTGACTTTGGCCTAAGAACAGAAATGACAATTTCTGTTAAAGTGAAATTTTCTTGAAAAATGTTGTTATCTAATGAAAGTCTATGAGCCAGAACTATTTGTAGTTTGCCAATAGTGGTGATGCTTGTAGGTAAGGGGAGTTCAGTATGTACGAGGTGTGCCATCAGGAACGATGGAGTAAGGAGGGTGTGGACAGTTGGAGAGGGCAGAGTGTTGGGTTCTTTAGAACACACTTGTTCAATTTTGTTTGTTTGGTTTGGTTTTTTTTTTTTTGTTTGTTTGTTTGTTTTGGATAATTTTTTTTTTTAAGATTTTTTTCATTTATTATATATAAGTACACTGTAGCTGTCTTCAGACACACCAGAAGAGGGCATCAGATCTCATAACAGATGGTTGTGAGCCACCATGTGGTTGCTGGGAATTGAACTCAGTCAGTGCTCTTAACCACTGAGCCATCTCTCCAGCCCATAGAGCACACTTGTAATTCCAGCACTTGAGGAGTAGAAGTAAGGATATCTCAAATTCAGGTGTACTTGGCTAGCTATGAGTGACAGTCTCTAGCAACATTAAAGGGAAGGTTAAGTTCAAGGCAGGAAAGAAAACATACTACATATTAAGTGAATGAAAGTTGTGAGGACATAGCATAGAAAAGGGTACACAGAGCTCCTTCATCTCTTGATAGGTTGTATTTCTAGCCAGGGCTGAGCAACTTGCAGAAGGCAGAGTTCTGGGAGCAGAGTAGCTGGCAGTTCAGAAATTCCTTTGGGCAATAACAGAAATAAATGAAATGAATATTTTTTATGTTTTCTTTTTGTTTTGTTCTTTTAGTCCACTCTTTGTGACCTGGAAGACAGGGCGAGACAAGCGGCTTCGTGGCTGCATTGGGACCTTCTCAGCCATGAATCTTCATTCAGGACTCAGGGAATACACGTTAACCAGGTAATGGCACAAATACAAGAAAATGTGCATAAATTAAATAAAATCACAAATAGCTGTATACCCCAGTTTCTTCAAAAATATTTGATAGAGTCTCGACAGTCCCTTTTTGTAGGCAGGAAATGTAAGGACTATAACCTGGGGTCATAATTTCATGCAAAGATAGTTTATACTGACATTAGTGTTAGATGCTGGGAGATGCTGTCAGAGGACCTTAGGAATCAGCTACGTGGGCTCTGTGGCATGCAGTGTTGTCTTCTAACTGGAGGTGGCCTCACTTATGTTTTTTGTCTTTTCTAGTGCACTTAAGGACAGCCGATTCCCCCCCCTGACCCGAGAGGAGCTGCCCAAACTTTTCTGTTCTGTCTCCCTCCTTACTAACTTTGAAGATGCCAGTGATTACCTGGACTGGGAGGTGAGAACAGCTGCATTTGGAACTCTGCATCTCTCGTTGCATTTGGGTTCGGGTTAGTACATGGTAATGTATCTCCTTCATTGAGAGAGGGTAAAAGAATGACAGAAAAAGGTACTCCTCTACTAGGAATAGAAAATAAATGGAAAATCAGTACTTCTTGCTATGAGCCAGGTGTGGTGACAAACACCTTTAATCCCACACTGTTAGCTTAAGTCCAGCCTGGTCGAGTCAGCTAGTACTGCATAGTACAAACATGTCTGTCCCCCTACTCCAGAAAAAAAACTCTATTTCCAGATTCTAGATTAAATAAGGTTCCATCTGATCCTTCTATGTCTAGTTAAGAAATAATGAGGTGCCAGGTGTGGTGGTGCTTGCTTTTCATCTCATCTCTCAGGAGGCAAAGGCAGATGAATCTGTGAGACCAGCCTGGTCTATAAAGTGAGGTCAGAGAAACCCCAAGAGACAAAGGAATGAGAACAAAACACTCCAGATGTCTCTTTATAAAGCCCTAGAGAAAAGCTTATTAGAATTCAGATAGAATTCCGGTGGTGTACTCCTTTAATCCAGCACTTGAGTTTGAGGGCAGCCTGGTCTACACAAAGAAACCCTGTCTTGAAAAGCCCCTCCCCCCTCCAAACAAAAAAAAAAAAAAAAAAAAGGAAGAAAGAAATCCTATGAATCTGGGCATGCTAGCCCAACACTATAATGTAAGGAGATAGGAGGAGGGTGATTGCAAGTTCCAGACCAGTTTGGGCTATATAATAAGACAATTAAAAACAACAACAAAAACACACAAAGGGAACTTCTAGAAACAGTTTCACATGTTCATATAGAGTAGAGTTGGGCTAGAAGTAGAATATTTAAACTAGATATGCTATTACTGGAATTTCTGCAACCTTCATATTCTCAGAGGTGCAACTACACATATTTTACCTTCCCTTTGGTTTCTAGGCTTTAGAATTAGTCATGTAAAAAAATTCTTTTCCCAGACCTGTGTTAAGCAACTCAGGAGACAATGTTGATTTATATGTGAGTTATGGAAATATTGTTAGAATCAGAAAATGCCATGTACTTGGTCATATTTTTCTGTAGGTAGGGGTCCATGGGATTCGGATTGAATTCATCAATGAAAAAGGAATCAAACGAACAGCCACATATTTACCTGAGGTTGCTAAGGAACAAGGTGAGTTGGACAGATGGCCACTGAGCTGTAATGCTTAAAGCCATGCAAGCTAAAGGGCAGGAGAAAGAAATACTCAGTTCAACTGCCACCAAATATGGATGCCCTTTTTCCTCTTAGTTCCTGCCAGATTCCTGTAGGGCAAAGCCATTAGAAACTGGGAATGGGGGGTGAAGGGGCGGAGGGGGGAAATAGCTTTCTTACTTGATTATGGCCTCAATGTTTCCTTCCAATCAATAGTTATATTTCTTTGCCCCCATAAGCTTCAGTGATCATCACAGCAAAATCCCAGCAACTAGAATGACAGTGTTTCATCTTGAGTGCTATATTTTTAACCGTGAAATCTGTACACGGTGTTATATTCGGAAAAGTATAAACATCTTCTCTACTGCTTTTAAAGGGCTCAGTAGTTGCCAGATATGGTGGCACGTGACTTTAATCCCCAGCACTAAGGAGGTACACACAGGAGGATTTCTGTGAATTCAACACCAGCCTGGTCACTGTAGGACCAGAAGGCCAGTCAGGGATACGTAGACTCCGACAAACAAAGAGCTCCGTAGTTAGAAGTGGGTTGGGCACATTTTCACTTTGAAAGAGTGTCTAGAATTCCTTTCTTGTACTTTCTATGATATGTAACCCCATTTTCTTTCTTTCTTGGAATTAGTCTGGTTTTGAAAATAATATGTGAAACACAGTAATTGTTGGGTGTGAACCTGGAATAGAGAAAAATACCCAGTTAAGTATATTAATGAACTACTTCTGTGGAAAGCGATCGCTTTGTTGGTTTTCATTGTGGTTGTGTTTAAACTTGTTCAAAAAGCAGTGTGTTTGTAGCATAAAAAGGATGAGTTTTAAGACATTTTGGTTAGGTCATAAATCCAATATGCTCCTGTTTAAAGAATACCAAATAGATTTTTAGTAGTTAGATATGAATTATAGCTCAGTTAAATAATCAAATTGTTTCTCCCATTTTAAAATTGAGAAAATTGGTAGCTTCTGTGGTAACAGAGAAGGAAGTTCAATTTGATGTAAGACTGAGGGCTGGTCCAGTGTTAAGAATGTGTACTGCTCTTGCAGAGGACCACATTTTGTTTCCCAGCAACTACCTCAGGTAGCAGCTTACAGTTGCTATGAACTCTAGGGACATCTAATAACCCCACTTGCATCTTTGGGCACCTGGACACTTAACCTACATACAGGCATACTGACATACCTTAAAAAAATATGTGTGGCTTTTTTGTGTGTGTAAAATTGAGGTAGGCCCAGTGGTACACACTTGGGACACTTGATTGCCTTTTTGAGTTTGAGTATAAAACTGGGGGAGACATATTTATTACAAGACTGTATCCAAAACAAAAAACAGTAAAGGACAAATGTGAAGAACTTCTCTGTTTTCATTAAGGACTTAGTTTTCTTATTGCTATCAGTTCTCTGTCATACCAAGTATCAACCTGAAGGAAGGCAGCTCAAGGCAGTAAAAGCCACATAATTTAAATTCCCCTCTTGGCTAGAGAAATGATTCAGCAATTAAGAGTCCTTCTTGAATGACTCTTGATGAGGTTTGATTTCCAGTACCCAAGTCTGCCAATTACTTCAGCTCCAGGGGGATCCTTTGATTTTGGCTTCTGGGGTCTCTACACTCTGGTACACACAAACACACACGCTCACTCACTCAATTTAAAATTTTTAAAAAACCAATTCCCCTCTTTCTGTAGTGTCATGTCCTTAGTTCCATCTTCATAGGAGGCTGAGAAATTACTTGAAGGTAGAAGTTCAAGATCAACCTAGGTGGGGCTAGAGAGATGGCTCCGTGGTTGAGAGCACTGGCTGCTCTTCCAGAAGACTCAGGTTCAGTTCCCAGCAACCACATGACAGCTTATGATTGTAACTCCAGTTCCAGGGATCTGACACCTCAGTCATACATGCAGAGAAAACACCAGTGCACATTAAAAACCAAACCCAGGTAGTGGTAGTAGTGCCTGCCTTTAATCTCAGCATTGGGAAGGCAGAGTGGTCTCTTTGTTTTGAGGCCAGCCTGGTCTACAGAGTGAGTTCCAGGACAGCCAGGGCTGCACAAAGAAACCCTGTCTTGAAAAACCAAAAATAAAAGTGATTCTTACTGCTTTGCAGAAGACCTCGATTTGGTTCCCATCACCCATGATGGTCTGCTCACCACCTGTAACTCCAATTTCAGTGGATCATACATCCTTTTGTCCTACATACATACCACCTCCAACACACACATACCCAGAAACAAAAAGTAAAATCTGAAAAACAAATCTAAGCAATATAGTGGGACCCCCGTCTTTCTATTCTGCCTTTCTGTAGAGCAGCCATGGGTTTCAGAATTATACTTAGGTAACACCTGGTAAGAAAAGAGTAGAAGACTTGGGCACAGCATTGTGGCATACTGAGTTATAATGTCATGTGTCAGGGTCTTTGCTGGACTGTTAGTGAGGCTGACTGGTGTCCAGTGCGTGGGACCAGGGCCCACCAGTGCTTCCTTCTCCCCAGCACACTCTGTTTCTTGAATCCCATTTGTCTTCTTACACTGGTCATATTGGCTCTCATGTCATCCCCCCATGTTCTGGCTGCATTCTGATCATATTGTGGCTTGTTTTCCTCAGACTGGGATCAGATCCAGACAATAGACTCCTTGCTCAGGAAAGGTGGTTTTAAGGCTCCAATTACCAGTGAATTCAGAAAATCAATCAAACTCACAAGGTAAGCAACTGCCCTATTCTCCTTGTTAGGTTTTCTTAATGGGGGGTGAAAAGAAAACAGTGTTTATACTTCTAAGCCAGGAGTTTGTGTGAGACAGGAGCTCTGAGGAAGCAGTGGCTGCAAAAGCAGAGACTCCCCAGTTATTCTTTGTTTCCATAGCCATTCTAACAGGATTGAAGCAGATTTAGACCTTCCAAGGAAATTTAGGGGGAGGTAGGATTTAAAAGGAGAGGGCTCCAGAAATGTAAATCCAGAGTCACCATGCAGTCAGGTGGCCAAGAATAAAGGAGAGTTATATTAACAAGGAGTAAAAAGGCTCCATTTTGGGTATTGTACTTCTAGGACAAGTTGACTAATTTTATGGAACACATACTAACTTGGGTCTGTAACCTGGGACAGTTAGTTCATCACCTGAACTGTTTCCTGTCTGTAAGATGTGAGTTAATTCCTTCAGGTTTTAAGGTAAGGTGTAGTGTTTTCAGCCAAGGGCAACACTGGAAGTGTTCAGTGGATGTCAGTGTTCTACCCCTTTGTGCTGATGTTGGGAACAGAGAGGTTAGCTTTGGTGGGTCTTTGCTATGACCCTCATCTACAAAATGCTGAGTCATCGTATGCTAGCCTCACAGGTCTGTTTGGAAGATAACCCAGTGTTTTTGAATGCATTAAATTTCAAAAATTCAAGGGGCTGGGACTTTGGCTCAGTGGTAGAGCTTAATACATAGCATGCTCAAGGCCCTGGGTTCCATCTCCAGCACCAAAATATAACAATAGTAATAGTAATAATAAAAACACTGCAAATACAAAGCATCATTACTATTACAATTTATTTGAACAGCCATTTCCCTGTCAAAATTCAGGAATAATCACCTTGCAGTGGAGGAGTGATTACAGTGGGAAAGAGATGGCTCTGGGTAAGGATTGTCACCCAGCTCCTGTGGTCTGTAGTAGGCTCCATAGGTTTGTAACACCCATGCTTTGCATCCTGACTCATGGCTCTTTCCAGAGCAAAGCCAAAGTGCTATGAATTCTGTTCTGATGACCCTGTGATATGGCATATTCATCTGGGGATTGAGACCTTCCTATAGCCAAGGATCCATTAACCTGCTTCATCAGAATTTGACCCAGAATTAGGTATCTATGCCCCCTTTTAGTTATAACTTGTTTGTTGCTCTTCTACAAATTGAGGTTGCATTTCTGTCAAATTTATCTCATTTTTAACCTGAACATAGATAACGCAGTTTACACTGGGTTTTGGTGCAGCCATCTTCCAATCTGCCACCCATGTAATTTGACTTTGAAATTCCTCATCCAGATCCTGGTAGCAGATTGCTTACCAGCAGCCTGTTGATAAGCATATGTAGCGTTTTGAGGTGGGATGTGCTGAGATACATTCTCAGGGGTGAACTGTGATTGTGCTTTCTCATCTTGTTCATTTGTAATAACAGCATCATTTTCTTGTGCCGTCTTTTCATTTTCTGTAAGTAAGATTGCTCTTGGTCTTCCATTTTATTCTTTGATACTGTGGGATAAGCTTTTGGTTTTCTCTACTGAGTGACTCTTCACACTGAGATATTTGGGGTTTCTAATGCCTTTCCCTGTTTCCTCATACAGGTATCGGAGTGAGAAGGTGACAATCAGTTATGCAGAGTATATTGCTTCTCGACAGCACTGTTTCCAGAATGGCACTCTTCATGCCCCGCCCCTCTACAATCATTACTCCTGACACACGGCTACATGACCAGTCCCACCCCCCTGTGGCCACTAATGGCTATGACATCATTGGAGCAGATGCCTCCTCTTCCTGGTCCAGTTACTTCTATTACTGCACCATTTTATGATGCTAGCTTCCGTTGCCAAGTCTGCCTCCTGCTGACTGGAGGGTGTGGGGATACACTGAATGCAACAGAACATGAGGGGCCCAAGCCTTATATCAGCCTTTCCTCAATCTGGGGTTCTGTTGGATCAGGGCTCCCCAATAACCAGTGAGAATGGCTGTGTGGGTTCAGAAGACCGTTGTCTGGTGATTTCCCACATTTGCTGACCACACACTGAAAACTGGAATTGACGGTGATCCATGGAGGCTTCTTCCCCAGTCCCTCACAGCCCACCAGATCAATTAGGTGTACTACCCTGGCAGTCTTTGCAACGGAGACCAACATGAACCACTTTTAGGTTGTTTTAAATTCCTTTTTTTAAACTTCCAGTTTATTGTGTACCAAGAGTTGATCCACAACCTCCATGCTTCATAAGTGAACACCGTGTTAGGGTTGAATGTGGGCACCATGAGCCCCTGTGAGTCCTGGACAAGATTCTCATACCAAGATCAGAAGTCCTGTGGATGACATTTCATTGTGCAGTAAGCTGTGAAGGCTTTCGTGCTTATCTGACTCTCAGTGGACATTCTGGTACTCTTCCTGCATTGAGTCTCCTAGTGTTGAACAGAGAGCTCTGTGGCATAGCCTGCTGAGGAATGGAATGGAGATGCCCATAGTGGTCATCATCGTAAGCAGGTGTCAAAGGAGAGATCTCTTCCTCACCACCCGGCTACCTCAACTCTTTTTTTGGTAGCAGTGCCTATGTAGCTGCATCTAGGTTCTCAGAAGCACAGACATGTAAACAGGTGGATGGGCTGGGCTTTAGAACATCCTGTCACAGGAGAGCTTCCAGGGTCTCTGAGCTGATTTTCTTCACAGGCAAATATCCTGAGGGACCTTTAAGTAGGGGAGTTCTTTTTTTCTGATTTGCCTGCAGAAGTAGGAAGACGTGATATATCAGTCCTCAGTAGGACTCTAGAACAATGCTGTGTAACAAAACAAGGTGAACCTTTAACTTGCCTACCATCCTGGGACTCTTCACCTCACCAGTGCAAATGTCCAAACTGTTGGTGTTGCTCATTTAAACTTTTGACATTCCCTCTCCCACCTTTACTCATTCCAAAATAGCTGTTAGCAAATTCTTTTCACTCACTTGGTGGCAAACCACATAGTACTAGGAACCTAGGGAGGTGCTTTGAAAGCTCTTTGTCAAAGGCACTGCTCAGGCAACTCAGAGGAAACAGCCAACTGGAAGAAAGGCTCCTGAGGATGACAAACTGTTTTCAGCAATGTTCATAGAGAACTCATGAGGGAGATGTGGCCTCACCTCGGTGAACATGTTTTGATTTCTTTTTTAGAATTGATGGGGTGATAGTGTGACTTTCCAAAATGGGCAAATAATTCATAAGACCATCTGAGTTTCTTGCCAGGAATGGAGGAAGGGAAGTATGGCTACTTCCTGTGTGCTATTCTAGGCATCACTCTCAAAGTTCCTGGGGTTGTGTTTTTGTTCTTGTTTTTAAACTGGGCAGAGTGGTTGTACCAGGAGTGATCACAGACCTGGAGCAGATGAGGGAAGTGCTGATGACATTGAAATGCCCAGGATGGATGCCCCTTACTGCCAGGTTGGGTTCCTTCACATCCATAGGATGAAGGGGTCTCATGCTGCTGAGGGCAATGAAGGCGTGTTGTTGACATGTAACAGCAGGTGCTCTCAGGTGCCATGGATTGATGTAGGGTGCTCAGCTCTGGACTGAGCCACCCACCTCCAATTTGTAAAACAGTATTGATACATAGGGCTACACTCATTACTGTTCAAGTGTTCTATGTTAAGAGTTGTTTAATTTCTAAAGATTTAAAGCAAAATGCAAAAAAAAAAAAAAAAAAAAAAAAAATGGTGCTAAACTTCACCCCTGAGCACTCTCAGTGAGACTGGTCATGCAAACATCTACAGTGCCATGCTCCTCAAGCCTGTTTTTCTTGTAGAAATGTTGCCCTATCTTGTCTTCCCCAATGTATGATATGTATTTTATTTTATTGAGGGTGGGATAGAATACCTGCCATTTAAGGAAATTAACAGAAAGACCCAAAAAGGTGGGGGTGGGGGATCAGTAAACAAGATCCGGCTGGCAAAGCCCGGCATCAGATTGGAGTGGGCTCAGTGGTTTCCGGGTGAAGAGGCCTTACTCCCTGCACGTTCCCTCATGTTCCCATAGTAGTCTGGCAGTACAGATGCTTGAGATTCTCCTGCCTTGTCACGGAGACATGGAAATCAGCCAAGGAATACTATTTGGCCCCAAAGAAATGGCTCCAGTGGTCAGTCCTGACCGGAGCAGTCATTCACAAGTTGAAGTACACAATCTTGGTCACTTCACCTCATGGGAACATGTGGCAGATGGCTCTCAGGAAAAAGCAACTGTGGATTGTCCACATGGGGGCTTCAAATAGGGAGGTAATGCTCTGAATTAACTAAGCTGCCTTCCACACATTGACCAAAGCACTGATAAGGGTGGCAAGTATGGGGCCAGTTAGTGGTGATAGTGGAAGGGGGGACCGTTTCCTGCCCTGGGTTTCCTTTAGCGATAAGCTGCTCAAACAGAGGTTACCACTGTTCTCAAAGAACCAGCCAAACTCTGCTGGCTTGGTTTGGAATTTGTTTCATCCCTAGCTGTGAGTGCCTTTTGGTCTGGAAAGTTGGCTTGTCTCATCATACCCACAGCTAGGACATATACTCTGTAATTATGAATTGTCCTTGTTTTCCTGAGCTAAAATTGAATGTCTTTGATCACTAGAGTTTGTCAGTGTTGGGTTGTTTCCCTTGTGAGGTTCTTAAAAACGTTTTCGCTTCATAATGTTAAAATAACTCATGTTAGAAACCCTTCCCAAATGAAGGGTTTGTAGTTGAGACATTACATATATTTTACTGTTTATAATAAAACATCTATATAAAAGTCTTGGGTGTTAATATTTTGTGTAAAATCTGTTTTCCATTCTGTGTTAAATCTACAGTTTCATAAATGGTATTACTTTCCATGAGATTTCTGAATCCTCAAGAAAATTATGTTCTTTGTGCTTTTATTTTTTGTTTCCTCCAAGAGACTACTATATGGCCTTCACTTCAAAGACTTCAGACCAATTATTTGTATTACACTTGGTTGCCTCTTGGCTATCTAACTTCTGAGTACAAGTCATCAGAGTCCTGAAATATCGTAGAGAATAAATCATAATGGATAACAACTGTCTTTTGCCTCTTTGAAGCCAGGTGTCTTGAGTTATCAGAAACAGATTACCAGTTACTTTTGTTTCTGTTGATGGTCCTCATAAGATCTGTCTGCCTTTGCCTCAAGGTCCTCTGGGACCGAGCTAGTCCCAGATCAGGGTGTGGTTATACACACCTTCAATCGGGGACACACCTTCAGTTGAAGACTTACATAAGGAAGGCTGGCTCTTTGCTTGCCTTGTGGGATGACTGAGCTTCTGCTAGATCCTAGCTGTTGCCGATCGTTGTTAGGGAGTTGGACTACAGACTGTATATAGAAACTACCCATAAGTTTTGTGATTCTAGAGAACTTTGACTAATACAGACCCTGTTCCTTAAAAATAAAAACAACAAAAACTAGAGATGGTTCAGCAGATGAAGGCGGTTGCCACCAAACAACCTGAGTTCTAGCCCTGGAACATAATATTTGGAGAAGACCAAGCTGTCCTCTGCCTCCTTTATACACGTGGTCCGGCACACATACATGCACACAAAATAAGTAGTTTGATAAAATCTTAAAGATTCCATCACTGGGATTAGAGGTGCTTAAATACGTGGTGCAAAATTGGCCATTTTTATTCTAGGTGAGGCTAGTAGTGCTAATTCTTGGTGAGATGGGTGATAAGGTACTTGTAAAGCTCTTTCCAAAAACTAGGCATAGTAGCTCATTTCTGTAACCCCATGATTTGGGAGACAGACAGGAAGATGGACAAGAGTTCAAAGCCAGAATGAGCTACAGAATGAAATCTTACCTCCCTCTTCCAGCCCCCAAAAAAGAAAACTTGATTAGTGGCACATGCCTGTAATCTCAGGCAGACTGACTACTGTAATTTTGGCTACAGAGTAAAGCAATGCTAAATAATCATCTGGACTGGAGGAATGTCTCGATGGTTAAGAGCATTTGTTCTTAACTGAGGCTCTGGATTTAGTGTTCAGCACCCACATGACAGCTAAGAGCCATCTGTAATTCTAGTTCCAGGGGATTTGGCGCATTCTTGTAGCTTCCTTAGAGACTGCACACAAACAATATACTGATACATGCAGGCAAACACTAGGATTTAAGGGGCATGGCCCCCCATCCCTGTAATCCCACTACTTAGAAGAGGCAGAGACAGGCAGATCTCTGAGAGCTCAAGGCCAGCCTGGTTTACAAAGTTCTAGGAGTGTCAGCTAGAGGTATATAGTAAGACCCTATCTCAAAAACAAAATCTCATTCTGAACTGGCATTTTAACGGAATTCAAATCCAGGTTTATGATTGTGTAACAAGGGTTCTCAACTGTGGAGCTATCTCTTTAGCCCTAGCTTGTTGGAAATTCTTAAGCCAAGTCCAGAACATAGTGCCAGGGCAGGATGGCTCTCTAGCCATCTGAATTGTCAGCAGTGCTGTGTATAAAGTGGGATTCTAGAAAAATGGAAAACCTTTTAGAACAGTAGTTCTCAACTTTCCTAATGCTGTGACCCTCATGTTGACTCCGAACCATAAATTATTTTTAGTATTACTTCATAACTGTAGTTTTGCTGTTGTGAGTTTTAGTGTAATATGTAAATATGTTTGGAGATAGAATCATAATCTAGTAAATTTGCCAAAGGGGTCATGAACCACAACTTGAGAACTGGTGCTTTAGAACCTGGGCATGTAGCAGGAGGCATTGTTTATGTTTCAAGTCAAAATAATCTTCCTGAAGTTGCAGACTTAACAAAGGAAACTGGGCAAGTCCAATTTGGCAAAAAAAATTAGTTTATTAGGGTTACTGGAGTACAGACAACTCACAGTTACATTACTGAAAAATGCCAACACTACTCTTCAATTTCTACCTCTGCTCCTCTTTGAGGGATAGCAAGTTAAGTTCTCCTGTATCCTGACCTGGCCTTGAATTCACCCTATAGCTAAAATCAGCTGGGATTAGAAACAAGCCTTCACCATCCCACTTTTATGAGGTGCTCAGTCAGAACTCAGGGATTCATGCTTGATATAGGCAAGCATTCTGCACTACATCCTAGCTCCAAGATCCTATTTTATGTGGCTCTAAGTCTACAGCAAAATTCATGCAAATTTTATAAGAGCTGCCAAATAATATTTATGAGTTAGAAGTTACTCAGTTCAGAAGACCTAAAATACATATAAAACCAGATCCTGGCAAATTATGTTTATGTGTGCTAATCTTTTGCTCTTGGGTGTGTGTGTGTAATGAATCTCAAGCCCATTTCCACTCCCTGGATGTAGTATGACCATGAACCATTGCTCTAAATATTTTCGCAGGAGTTCTGAGAATCCTGAACATATCTGTAATAAAGATTTTTGCTTTAAGGCAGTCTTAGTTAGGGTTTTATTGCTGTGAACAGACACCATGACCAAGGCAAGTCTTATAAGTAACATTTAATTGAGGCTGGCTTAGAGGTTCAGAGGTTCAGTCCATTATCATCAAGAAAAGGGCATGGCAGCATCCAGGCAGGCATGGTGCAGGAGGAGCTGAGAGTTTTACATCCTCATCCTAAGGAAGCCAGGAACAGACTGAGCATCCATAGGAAGCTAGGTGGAGGGTCTTGAAGCCCACACCCAGAGTGACACACTTCCTGCAAAAAGGCCACACCTTCTAATACTGCCACTCCCTGGGCCAAGCATATGCAGACCATCACATTCCACTCCTTGGTCCCCATAGGCTTGTTCAAACACATGAGTCTATGGGGGCCAAACCTAAACATAGCATAATAAAAAGTACATTTAGTCCAACTTCCAAAGTCCCCATAGTCTGTAGCAGTATCAACAATGTTAAAAGTCCAAAGTTCAAAGTCTCTTTTGAGATCCATCCAATCACTTAACTGTAACCCTTGAATTAAGTCAGGCAACCAGCTGGGCAAACTCCAAGTTCTGCCATCTCCATGCCTGATGTCAAAGCGGTCTTCAAATCTTCAACTACTTTTTCATCTTTGTTGACTACAAGAAACTTCTTTCTCCTGGACTTGTTCCACTCCCTGTTAGCAGCTTTCCTTGGTACATATCCCGCCACTCTGGTATCTTTAACATCTTTGGGTCTCCAAGGCAATTTCAATGTTATGGCTTCTCGTTTCAGTGTCTGGGATCCACACCTGATCTTGTGGGCTCCTCCAAGGGCTAGCTTCACTTGACCAGCGCTGCCCTCTGTAGCACTTCAAGCTCAGGGTGATCGACTACACCTTTGCTGTTATTCTTGGTGATCATCCCATGGTACTGGCATCTCAAATATACTGGGGTCTTCCGTTGCAACTAGGCTTCACCAACAGCCTGTCATAGGCTCCCTTCGTGGTGCCAAGCCTCAAATCCTTTGCATGACCCCTTCAATCCTGGATTGTCAACTACAACTGAGGCTGCACTTTCACCAATGGCCTTCCATGGCCTCTCAGTCACAAGCCTCAGCTGTTCTTCATGACATTTTCATGCCTTCAAAACCAGTACCACTTGGGTGATTCTTACACATTACCAAGTACAGCTGCAGCATGTGGTACAACCTTGGCCATCTCTGGAACACAGCTTTTTATCCTCTCAGAAAACACTTCACAGAAGATTTCATCTCAGTGATGTTGGTCTCTTCTTAATCACCACTAATTTCATAGCTCCAGCTAACCAGCATCAATTGTCCCCGTGGTCTCCTTCTCCTCTTAAATATGAGACCAGAGCCACATGGCCGAAGCTGCCAAGTTCTGCTGCTTGCAGAACATGGAACACGCCCCCCTCCCTTTTTATTACATTATCACTAGATTCCTCTTTTCTAAGTCCTTCACTACCTAAGCTTGGCTGTTCTGGATCTTTCTCTATAGATTGACTTTGAATTTAGAGATCTGTAGGCCTGTCTCCTGGGATTAAAGGTGTGTACCACCACACCTGGATTTAAGCTTTTCTTCACCTAGAACTTGCTCTGTTCTAGGCTGGCCTTGCATTTAGAATCTGCTTGTCTTTGACTCCTGGGATTAAAGGTTTGCACTAAGTTGCCTGGAGCTAATTTAGCTGGGTGGTGTCTTGCCCCAAGGTCCTTACTTCCTTAATCCTATTTAAAATTCTTGAACATAGAATTTAGTTCAATTTCACTTCCTGGTGTCCCTTTAATACTGGAACCATATATTTTGTATCTTTCCTTTCTCAACTTGCTCCTTTTTATTAAAATGCTCTTATAAGGGTGAGCTTTAGTAACCACACAACAGAATTTACACCAGGCTGTTTTGAGACTTCCCTTTTCAAAGCAATTAATCTAAATCTCTTCATCTTAAACTCAGGCAGACTCTTTGGACAAGGGCAACAAGCAGCCATGTTCTACACCAAAATACTACAAAAACAGTCTCTTAGCCACATACTGAAATTTCCACTGAAACTGCTTGATCCAAGTCAGCACATTTCAAATCACTCTCAGTAACAAAGTCTTCCATATTCTTACTAGGATAGCCCATTAAGCCCCATTTGAATCCTTCCACTGCTTTCCAAATCCAAAGTCCCAAATCCACATTCTTCCAAACCAAAGCATGGTCAGGCCTATTACAGCAATACCCCAGTCTCTGGTACCAACTTCTGTCTTAGTTAGGGTTTTATTGCTGTGAACAGACACCATGACCAAGGCAAGTCTTATAAATAACAACATTTAATTAAGGCTGGCTTGCAGGTTCATAGGTTCAGTCCATTTTCATCAAGAAAAGGGCATGGCAGAGTCCAGGCAGGCATGGTGCAGGAGGAGCTGAGAGTTCTACATCTTCATTCAAAGGAAGCCAGGGACTGACTGAGCATCCTCAGGCAGCTAGGAGGAGGGTCTCCAAGCCCATCCCCAGAGTAAAACACTCTCTTAAAGAAGGCCACACTTTCTAATACTGCCACTCCCTGGGCCAAGCATATGCTAACCATCAGAAAGGCTTATTCATCTTACGTGTATAGGAATTTTGTCAATATGTATGTCAACACACTAGAACTGCATGGGATCATCGTTACAGACTGTGTGAGACACTTATGTGAATGTTAAGAATCGGTTTTTATGGGCTGGAGAGATGGCTCAGTGGTTAAGAGCACTGACAGCTGCTCTTCCAGAGGTCCTGAGTTCAATTCCCAGCAACCACATGGTGGCTCACAACCATCTGTGATGGGATCTGATGCTCTCTTCTGGTGTGTCTGAAGATAGTGTACTCACATACATAAAATAAATAAATGTTTAAAAAAAAAAGAATTAGTTTTTATTTGTTAGCAGAGTTGACTAGTGTTCACTAATGAACCAAGCAATGGAGAAGAGTTTTCCCCCTTATTGTACAGATTTTTATTTCTCTTTACATTGAATACAGAATCATTTTTTTCATTTAGCTTTTTACTTATCATTCAAATGTCCCAACAGATATGCTAAAGGATTCTCAATATTAAAGTTCACCTGCACAGAATTGTTAAATAAACTAGGAACAATTTAACACCTCTCCCCCACTCTTGGGAGGGGCAAAAGAATATGTAACCTAAACTGGCATGCTGGCATGGATTTGAGGAATTTGAAACTATCACTTTGTAGACCAGGCTACTCTGGAATTCAAAAGATCTGTCTACCTTAACTATGCTGGGATTAAAGGCATGAGCCACTACAAACCTATCTCCTTCAACTCTATCCTCGCGCCCAGTGGTTTAGTCTTTTTTTTTTTTTTTTTTTTTCTTAACATAATCAAATCATTGAAAGAGATTTCAGTTTGTTTCTGTAGTCACCTACCCAGCTTTTCATCATAGGCCATTCCTTGGATCAGGCATTTAGTTCACTCTAGCACCTCACTTTCTTCTCAAAAGACTTATGTGACGCTCCCAGGTGCCACAGTAAGGGTGTGTTGTCCAAAATAAATTAATCTCCAAGCTGGCAGTACGGAACCCCGCCTCCAACGACCGGAAGTCGCTAGGACTGCGCCCGGACCGCCCTCCTCCGGGACAGCCTCGTGGGTTCCGCTCGCGTAATCCTGACCTACCCTCCCTCGCCCTCTCAGCGTCCTCGTCCACGCCCATTCACTTGGCCCCGCCTCTGAGCCGGATTGGTTCTCTTCCTTGGAGGAGTCCGCCGTCGCGGCTTCCGTCTCCGGCAGTGTCTGTGGCGGCTGATTCCTACAGCAATGGCTGCAGGGAGCAGCGATCCTCGGGCCGGCGACGTAGAAGAAGACGCTTCCCAGCTCATCTTTCCCAAAGGTAGGATCCGGGACAATTGCGTGGTTCAGATAATTTCACTAAATCAAGCAGTTTGTTTTTTTGAGGATGTTTTATTAAGTATCCTATGCTAGCCTCCACCTTATTACATTCCTATCGCATTCGTTTGAGTGCTAGAATTAAAGGCACGTGCCATCACTTTTGATTTTCAGGGGGATTTAAGTTATGTCCTTTTCCTGTCATGCAAAAGACATATCTGGTGCAGAGATCTAATTTAAAAATTGGCAACTAGTAGGAACAGAGTTATGGTTGCTCTCACAGTGCTAGTCAAAGCCTTCCAAAATCTGTAGGTCAGAAGTGGTCTTTGCCCTAGCGTTTGAGGAGAGATGCTGTCACCATTGTTTTCTGAACCCTCGTTGTAGCTTTTCGAGTTAGGAAGAACGTTTGAGAGCAAGATGAGTTCCAGTTTGGGATGTCTGGAACTTTTGCTGGATGTGTGCCAAAAGTGCCCTGTTTCTGCTACTTGGAGCCTTCTGTAGGAGAATAGTTTGAGCCCAAGAGTTCAAGGCTAGTCTGAGCATTGCTGTAAGACTTCAAGTTTCATGCTGTGCTGTTGTGAGTTTTGTTTTGAGGCAGGGTCTCAGGTAACCCAGACTGGCCTGGAACTAGATAGGAAGGCCAAGATAACCTTGGACTTCCCATTCTCCTGCCTCTGCTTCCACACAGCTAGGTTTACAAAGGTGAGCCACCCTGGTTTAGAGACTGTAATAAGGGTTTCTTTGCTCCCAAATTCTGGGATTACAGGTATATCGCAGTTTATGTGGTACTGTGGATGGAATTTACTGCTTTGTGCATACTGGGAAACATTTTGCCCACTTACCTACATTCCCAGCCTGGCACATACTCTCAGATCTCTACATAGCAAGCTTTCCACTAGACAGATACAACTCTGTCTCAGTCATCACCATCATCATCATTTTTTTTTCTAAAAAAAAAAAAAAAAAAAACAAAAAAACCCCAAAAAACCAAGGGCTGGAGAGACGGCTCAGTGGTTAAGAGCACTGGCTGCTCTTTTAGAGGTCCTGAGTTCAATTTCCAGCAGCCACATGACTGTAATTCCAGTCCTGGGGATCTAACACCTTATTCTGGCCTCTGTGGGTATTGTACCTACATGGTGCACAGACATACAAGCAGCCAAAACACCCACAACACATATCAAAAGCAGAGTTTGGTTTTGAACTTCTGTTAGTACTCACCTGCGAACACTGGCAATGGTCTCTCTGTTTTTGAAGCGGCTGAAAAACACCTCTTGCTGAGCTCATGTGAGTTTAATTAGTCACCTTGCCCCAGGAAATCAATCCCGTCTCTTCCTACCAACTGCTGGATTATAGAAACCTTCTATACCTTTTTGTGGGTTCTGAGGATCCTAACTCTCCTTCTCACATTGGAGTGTCAAGTATTTTATCCACTTAATCCTCTGCTCAGCCCCAGAAAGTCGTGTTATCTTTTGTCTTTTGTGTGTACTTTTCAATTGAGATGGAGAATCTGTTTTTAAATTTTTATGTATAAGGATTATGTTGCCTGAATGTATGTCTGCATGCATGTGTGGTGCCCATAGAAGTCAGAAGTATATGTTGTATCCCTGTAACTATCTGTAAAAGATGATTGTGAGCCACCTTGTTGGTGCTGGGGACAGAACCCTTATCCTCTGGAAGATTAGCCAATGCTCTTAAGTGCTGAGCTGTCTCCCCAGCCCTATGTTAGTGTTTTAAAATTTATTTTTATTTTAATTATGTCTGTCCAGATACCTGAGGAGGGGAGAAGTGCTATGAGGTCTCTCATGTGGGTGCTGGGAATTGAACTTCCTTTGTAAGAGCAGCGCATGCTCCTTTTTCTAACCTTCTGGTTGTGGGGTTTTTTTTGTTTTTTTTTTTTTTTTTTTTGGTGATTTTTTCGAATCTTTGTGTATTTCTGGCTATCCTACAGCTCACTAATAATAGACCAGGCTGTCCTCAGACACAGAGATCATCCTGCCTCTGCTTCCCAAATGCTGAGAATTTTAAAACAGTCGTTTCAGTTGACACTTCCTGTTCTTGCAGAGTTTGAAACAGCTGAGACACTCCTAAACTCTGAAGTCCACATGCTCCTGGAGCATCGCAAGCAGCAGAACGAGAGTGCAGAGGACGAGCAGGAGCTCTCGGAGGTCTTCATGAAAACCCTCAACTACACAGCCCGTTTCAGCCGCTTCAAAAACAGAGAGACCATTGCCAGTGTTCGCAGGTGAGTACTAACAGAAGTTCAAAACCAAACTCTGCTTTAGTATGTGTTGTGGGTGTTTTGGCTACTTGTATGTCTGTGCACCATGTGAGTACAATACCCACAGAGGCCAGAATAGGGTGTTACATCCCCAGGACTGGAATTACAGTCATGTGGCTGCTGGGAATTGAACTCAGGACCTCTGGAAGAGCAGTCAGTGCTCTTAACCACTGAGCCATCTCTCCAGTCCTTGGTTTTTTTTTTTTTTAGAAAAAAAAATGATGATGGTGATGACTGAGACAGAGTTGTATCTGTCTAGTGGAAAGCTTGCTGTGTAGAGATCTCAGTATGTGCCATTAGGCACAGCACGTCATTTTTTAAATGTTAGTTTGTTTATGTGTATATACATGATTGTCTATATGTGCCCCATATGTATTCAGTGCCAGCACTAGCAGAGGCCAGAGAGGAGTTGTAGACACATGGAGCCACTCAGTGTAGATGCTAGGAACCTAACTCAAGTCCTCTGAAGGTTAGCAGATGCTTTTATGACTGAGCCATCTCTCCAGCCCCCCAGAATGTATAAGTTCTTAATGCATTCATTTTGAAAGCAAACTTACTCTGTTCAGCTTTATTTTATAGTGTAGGCTATGGAAATTCTGAAGATGCAGCTTATACACAGATTTTCACAAAGCATTGTTTGGTGTATTTATTTTCAAAGTTAGAGGAGAGGTGTTTCCACATCAACATACTTAATAGACTAGCCAATCAGATCTTCTGTGTTGTTTGACATTAACTTATCAAAGGTAGCAGGTAGAGCAAAGAGCTAGAGAGTCACTTCCTAAAGGCAGACATTTTAATATTTGTTAAATTATTAAATGTTTATTTTATGTATCTGAGTGTTTTGCCACTGCATCACATACGTGTCTAGTACACATGGAATCCAGTGAGAAATATCAGAGCCAGTGGATCTGGAATTTAGGCAGTTGTGAACCACTGTAGGTACTGTGAATTGAACCTGGGCCCTCTGAAAGGAACAGCTCTTTAACTCTCTCCAACCCAGCATACATGCTCTTTTCAGGGTTCTTGCCTCTACCTGCTGTTCATTTGTTTGTTCGTTTGTTTTTTCTGGAACTTCTTGATTTTCTGGAGTAGGAACAGAAAGTAATCTCAAAGGGGGGTTCTGATGCCCACATAACCATAATCAAAGGTTATAAATACTTTTTATCTCAACTACATTTGATCTTTTTTTGCTCTTGATGAATTTAGCATTTGACCAGCACTGAATGAAAATGTGATTTTGTGATTTTATAAGCATGTAACTACATTAATAATGGGTTCCATTGTGACATTTTAGTTCAGGTATATAATATATTTTGATGGTACTCATTTTCCTCTCATTACTTCTTTTGTTTCAGTCCCTCTCTTTATTTATCTTTCTGTGTTTTTATTTTCCCCTACAATCAGCTTGCTTCTCCAGAAAAAGCTACATAAGTTTGAGTTGGCTTGTTTAGCCAATCTTTGCCCAGAGACTGCTGAAGAGTCCAAAGCTCTGATTCCAAGGTTAGTACCAGATGGGATGGGTTTTGTCTACTTTATATAGATTTCTATAAGGGAGATTGCCAGATCCAAAAGTTGTATGCATTTAACATTTGGGTTGATGACGTGCCAGCACTGAATAAGGATGTTATTAAATGGTGTTTGATGTAGTATTTGGGGGTTGGTTCTGTGGATTTTTGGTGGCAGTTTCAGGTAGCCAAGGCTTTCCTTGAGCTCTTGATTGTACTGCTCTCACCTGTCAAGGGCCGTGCCTGCACGTGTGAACGATCATGCTGGCCTAAGAATAGTTTGTGTATATGTGTGTACACATGCATGCCTATGAATGTCACACAGAGCGCATGAGGGTCAGTGGACAGTTTCTCTCCATTTATTTACTAGGTAGGCTCCGAGATCAAACTCAGGTTGTTAGATTTAGTGGCAAGCAATCTTTATAACCTGAACCATCTTGCAAACTTGAGAATAAGAGTCGTATACCACAGGACAGGAAGAATATGGAAGAGAAGAGGATGCTAGGAATATATGGCTCAGTGGTAGAACTTTTGCCTATTGTGTGTGAGACTCTTGAGTTTGATCTCCCAGTACCTCATAGAGGAGCATTAGAAACAGGCACTGCAGGCAAGAGCAGAGCATATAACTGTATCTAGTGAAATCAGTGTGACTACTCCCCTTACCCCAAGGTATTCCAGTATTCACTGCTGAGGTGCTATAGGTATTGGCATAACAGATATTGGACACAATCATTAAATCATTCAACAAGTGAATGACTTACAGATTGTATCATTGCAGGGCCTAGGTCCAGTTTTTAATCCCAGTAGAGGCAAGGCAGATCCCTGTGAATTCTCCAGTATCCAAGGTTGCATAATGAGACCTTGTCTCAAAAAAAGGGGGGGCTGGCAAGCTAAAACAGCCAAAGAAAAAGTCAAGTCATTTGTGACTATTGAAGCTTTTAAAAGTCTTTTGTTTACAACTTTTTAGTGCTTCTATAAGGGAATGTCAAAAGAAACTTAGTTTAAACTTAAAGGCAGTAGAACTCAGTGAGCTGCTCAGAGATGAACCTCCTCTGAAAAAGTGTGGGACAACTGCCAGTTGCTAAGTCTCTTAAGTTTCTTGGTCTTCTTATAGCCTGGAAGGGCGTTTTGAAGATGAGGAACTGCAGCAGATTCTTGATGATATCCAGACGAAGCGCAGCTTCCAGTACTAATCGCCAGACATCCCGCTGCTCCTTGAGACGCCTCCAGACAGCACCACAGACCACCACAGATGGAACCCTGGGGGACCTCCCGCAAAAAGTGCTTCAGAAGACACTGGGACTTCTTCCTTGTCTTTGCTTTACTGACATAGAATGTCTCTGTAGTTGTCAGAGTCCTAACAGTCCTGCCTCAGCCTCCCAAGTGCTGGGATTTAGAGGTGTAAGCCAAAACTCACATCTTGGCTTTTGGAGAAGAAAGAAGAGCTGGCTATTGATGCTCCAAGTGCCTTCTCTGAAGTGACTGTTAGTTCATGATGACTATTAGACATAATTACCATCTGTTCTCCTTGCAAGGGCTGCTATGGTCAATACTGCTGCCATCCTGAACTGGTGAGGCAGACTGATGTGAGACATTTGGTGACTACCCCTTACCGTGGATTTTTTGGACCCCGTGTTAGTTTTTGTTCTTGACATTTCAATTTTTAATGTCAATATTATTTTGTAGTTTTTGAAGCTAAAATGATATATAAGAAACTTGTATAGGTGACGAATGTTTTTACTTTGTTGCAAAGGTGAGAAATAAACCAGAACACCGTAATGACTTGGTTATTTATTTGTTTATAGGGAGGGGATACGCGATTTACGGCACATGTTTGGAGGTCAGAGAGTAACTTGCAAAGCTCAGGTGTGAACACTGTGGGATTTCAGGATTAAGCATCAGGCTTAGAGGCATATGCTGTTACCCACTGGACTACCTTGGTAATTCCTAAATTATTTTTAATTTATTTATTCATTTTTGCAACTTAAGAAATTAGACCCTAAGTCTAGTACATGCTAGAAAAGTGCCGTACCATTGAGCAACATTCTAGCCCTGAACTTGCTTTTGTTTCTGTTTGTGTGTTACACAAATGTGTGTGCAAGTATGTGCTTCCATGTAAGGAGACTAGCAGAAGACGTTGGGTGTGTACCCATGTTTCTGTCCTTTGGAATGGGGACTGTCTCACTGAACCTAGACCTAGACTGGATGACTAAAGGCCCCAACGGTCCTGTCTTGACTTTCCCTTTGTGCTTGTGCCTTGGGTTTCAAGGCATGTACAGCTAGAACACAGCAGTCTCTTCACTAATTTAGTGCTAATGGTACAGACTGGATCTTCATGCTTGTATAGCAAGTGCTTATTCACAGCCAATCTCCAGCCACCCTGCAATGTGTAAAGAAAGAGTTCAGAAGCCACCTCACCAGGGGATCTACCCCATATGCAGTCACCAAATCCAAGCACTATAGCTGATCCCAAGAAGTACTTCCTGGCAGGAACCAGATAAAGATGCCTCCTCAGGGACTATGCTAGAGTCATAGATACAGCTGAGCATGCTTGCAGCTAACCATCAGTCTCAACTTTGGGATCCCAGTGAGGTTGCTAAAGAAAGGACCTAAGGAGTTGAAAGGTGTTGCAATCTCATGGGAAGAACACCATTATCAACCAACCAAACCCTCCAAAATTTCCATGGACTGAAACACCACCCTTTTTGCACACTTTGAGAGACCTATTGATCCAGTTGCATATGTAGCTGAAGATAGCAGTGTCTGGCATCAATTTGAAAATAGGGTTTTGGCCAGGGAGGGCATGTTTTCCCAATGTAGGGGAATGCCAAGGCAATGGGTTGGAGAGGGTTATTAGGAGGGAGTGCACTTTTGTGAAGGGAAATGGAGGGGGAGGGGGGATGGGAGTTGGGTGTGGTTAAGGGATAACAGAAAAAAGGAATTAGAGACAGTTGACTGAGAATTTGGCACCACTCTGCCTGACCTGGAGACTGGGAAAGCACACCATGAGGAGCACTTAATCTTTAGTGTCCTTAGCCTTGTGGCAGATGTCCTTCATCTGGGGTAAAGGGGCTGTCTTGGAGAATGTATTTGAAGTGACCTTGAAGAGTTTTTATTGTCATCTTCAAATTAAGATCTTTCCTTCCTAGGCCAGATTTGAAGACAAACACTTAAAACTCCTCACGAGATAGATACCTAATCCAATTCTGGTCCAATAGAGTGACAGGTAGTCAGTTACACAGGAGATATGGAAGGAGTGAGTGATTGTACTCAGTGCTAGAAATCAGGACCAGTGTCCTCACATCTTAAATTCCAGCCTCTGGAGGGAAGCAGAGGCATGCACAATAGAGAGTTCCAGGGCACCCAAACATACATACATACAGCGGTGAACTCCTGACCCTCCTGACCCCTCATCATTCACCTCCTTTCTAGAGGGAAAGTAAGAGAAAAGTGGAAAAAGATGCTTGAAAAGGAGAGAGCTCATTGGCCCTGTGAGGGATTAACATTAAGGGATGTTAGGCTAGATCTTAGGAAGTCCTGTTGAAAGGCCAAGATAAATTCTGACCCCCTAACAGGTAAAGTAGAAGACCCCTAGCAGGTAGAATAGAGCCAAAAATGTAGGATATCTGGTCAGTGACTCTGTTTCAGGAGCTGACTAACCATAAAACCATAAAAGTTAAAATAACACCTTATAAACATTCTTGAGAAACCGGGTGTTTCCCTTGCGATTCTTCACTGATATTTTGGGCATTTTCCAATGACGTACTCCCTCCCCCCTTGGTTGTGATTTTTTTTCTTTAAAAACCCCTTCTCCCAGCCACTTGGAGTCAGATTTCTCTACCCCTGTGTGGGATATGAGTCTTGACCCCAGTGCACTGGTTCATCAATAAACCTTGTGTAATTGCAGCAAGGATGGTCTCTCGTGAGTTCTTGGGGGGTTGTGTTATCCCAAGACTTGAGTGAGGGTCTCCCCTCTGCGGGGGGGGGGGGGCTTTCACTGTAATGGATCACAGGCTACTGTGATTCAAGATGGCAGTGCTCACAGCCAGCTTGGAGGAAACAGCTATATGGCAGGAAAAAAACGAAATAGACAAGCAGGTGTTTTCGATTACTGATGGGGAGAATGAATTCAAGTTGCTCAGACTGCTCTCTGGAGGCCTGAGGAGTGGATGAGGAGGCCTGTGCAATCAAAGACCCTGCTTACCAAAAATGAAGAATATGATGGGCTCCAGGCAGGAGTGGCTACAGAAGAGTCTGTTTCAGCATGGAAGTGTGTAGAGAGGAGCTGGAAGACAGACACCGTGTGAGACCATGTGAGGGAACAGCCATGGGACAGAGCTGCAGAGTGCTTGTCTGTGCTCAGAGGAACAATGCAAATACACAGAAGTTCACTTTCTGAACTGTTGAGAAGAAATGGGGATCCAGTGGCTACTGGGAAGGCCAGTGATGGCCAGGAAGAATGCAAGGGAGGTGGAGAAGGTGCTTGAGAGTAGACAATTGATAGATTGAACCCTTGTAAAACAAGGATCACAAGGTCTATTTTACATATCCTGGACACCTACTGGGCCATCTCTTTAAGGAATAGTTGGTATTTAGCTGGAATTAAAGGCATTTGCCACAACACCTGCCTGCTTATTTTGTTTTGTTTTTGAGAAAAGGTCTGGAATGAATAGCAATCTTCTTGCTTCCTGAGTGTTGGGATTATAAAAGAATTAATCTTTATGGTGCTGATACCATAACATGATCATTACCTTAAAGAGGTGTGATTCGAGAACATGAAATAGTCTTTTCCCTTGTTTCTGTGTGTCTTTCTGTAGATGTCTTTCCGTAGATTAGTTTTGAATTCTCTATTGAAGTTTGTCTTTGAACTTCTGACCCTCCTGCCTTCAGTTCATAGGCTTTCAAACCCAGTTTATGCAGTGTTGGTGAATGAACTCTAAGGCTTCCTACACGCAAATGCTTGACCAAGCAACATCCACATCCCTTCTTATTATAATACACACATATATATATTGTGTGTGTGTATATACACAAGAAAGAACAGTACAATTGTAGGGAACATTTTTATTTCTTGCTCACTATGTAGGTCTGGAGATCAAGCTAAGATAATCAGGCTATCCTGCAGGCTCCTTTACTGATAAACCATATCACAGGCTTATGGTATGTTTTTTCGAGAGAGGCTTTGAACTCAGGGTAATTCTCCTGTCTCAGTCTCCTAGGTGCTCGGATTACAAACATGAGCCACCACACCCGGCTTTTACAAGCATATTATTTAGTTTTGTGAATTAGGATGCTTTGAGAACATGTAGGATGGCTCACGCGGTGAGGAAAGTAGGGCGAAAAGTCTTAGTGGTAAGATAACTCCTTCACCACCAAGACGAAATCAAATCTTTAGGCGCCTATATCTAAGCTCCACCCCCTCACCTGCGCGCATGCTCTATTTGAGCCCTACGGTAGACCTGCGACTTAGGCGCGCGGGGCGCAGCGTCGAGAGGCCGTGATGACGCACAGGCGTACGCTCGGTGGCTCCTCGGGGAAGATGGCGCCTGCATCTTTGAAGGAGAGGAATTGAGAGTGGGGAGAAGGGAAGAGGACCAGACGGAGAGACATTCCCTACGGCGCCAAAGGACGCCGCGCTCGCGGTTAGGAGCTCCTCCCGGCCTCCCACGGTAAGTCCGCCTTGGGACCTGTGAGGGCCGCGGGCGGTCGCGTTCCGCCATTTTTGGGCCCAGCCGTTGCGTGCTTCGGGGGTCCGGCGGGGACAGGTCGCGGGAGAGGGGAGGGCAGACATCCGCCGGGCCGGCCGCAGCTGCTGGGGGTCCCAGCGGAGGAACTATGCGGAGGAGGCCGTGAGGCAACCGAGGCCCAGCCGGGACGGCGAGGCCGGCCGCAGAGACGCGAAGTTCGGAGGAAGGAAGCGCGTAGGGAGGAGAGGGGAGTGGAATCCAGTGCGGCTTTGAGGGCAGCCCAGAAAGGGGCTGGAGAAGTTCCTGGCAATCCCGAGAAACAGCTGAAATGATTCAGCCTGGGTGCTTTTGAGAATCGAGATCCATGCTGGGGGTGGGAGAAAGGCAGAACCTTGCTCTTTTGCACGAGTTTTATTCCTATCTGGCTACTTACGAATGTCCTATTAAACCTTGTTTCTCCATTTCCAACTGGGAATTAAATTCCGGTCTCAGAATATGAGAAAAACAAAGACCTCCTGGCATCTAGAAATTTATGGTACTAGAAAGCCTCTCCCTCTCTCCCTTCCTCCCTCTCTCCCTCTCTCGTTCCCCCGCGGGGGCCCCCATTTCTTTGAGACTGGCCTAGTTGTATTGCCTGTGTTCACCTAGAATTTCCAGTCTTCCACCTGCCAGTCACAAGCGAGAGATAAGAGCGGGATACTTATCCTTCCTGGGCTAGCGGTCTTTTTTGTTTGTTTTGTTTTGATTTTTTTTTTTTTTTGATACAGGGTTTCAATGTGTAGCTAAGTTTCAAACTCAGCGGAATCATTCTGGTTTATTATCCCAACCGTGGGCTTGATGTTCCTGAGCCCCACTAGACTTGGCTAGCTACTATTTCCTATGCAGCTGACCTGGCCTTACTCTTTAATCCTCTTGCTTCCCAAGAGATGCGATTACAGGCCTGGGGCTCCACACCTGGCCTACATAGAATTCCTGTTTTTTCTTTCTTAAAGAATAGTTAGTGTATGCATGGAAGGGAGGGAGGAAGGGAGAGGTGCAGACAGACAGACAGACCACACGCACGCACACACACGTTCATACTCTTTTGTAGGTATGTCTGAGGACAGTTTCCTGGAGAACGCTTTTCCACCAAATGAGGCTTGAATTTAGGTTGCAGTAGGTGCTTTTACAGCCTAGCCATCTATTGGGATACATTCTCCTGTCTGTCTGGTTCTTTCCTTCCTTCCTTCCTTCCTTCCTTCCTTCCTTCCTTCCTTCCTTCCTTCCTTCCTTCCTTTCTTCTTTTCTCTCTTCCTCTCTTCCTCCTAAAGAAAGTAAGTGTTGATATTTGGTTGTAATCCTATGGCCTTTCTGGAGTAACGGAGAGACTGGATTACCTCCTTGGATTGAGAATCAAAGTCAGAAAAGTGTGTGTTAGTGTGTGTAAGTATTGTAAGGAATGCTTTAAATTCTATATGAGAGACATTAGCATTTCAGGAGCTTTGGAAGACAGGAACCAAGGCACAGTGGTTACATACACCTCTTGGGAGCAAAACTTCCATGTACACTCTGGACATAACGCAGGCAGCTTTTTACCTATGAATGTTTAACCCAAACAAAGCACTTAGAGACTGTTAAAAGAAAACACTTTAATTGTTTCCCTGGTGGCTTTTTTTCCCCTTTCTAATCTTACTATCTAATCTTACTATTAGGTACTTGTGCATTTATTTTCTTGCCCAGTACAAGGCAATATACTGTACAGATTTGGGTTTGAGTCAAAACTTGAAGTACTGTATTTAGTTTGTTTATTATAGAGACTTGGAGAACATTTTTGACACCCTTTTCCCAGTCCTGGGAAGAAGTTGGCTTATATCACACTGCATTAGAAAAAGTAAATTTGGCTGTGGTGGTGGTGCATGCCCCTCTAATTTCAGCACTTGGAGAGGCAGAGGCAAGTGTGTTTTCCAGTTCAAAGCCTGAATTCTAGGACTGCCAGGGCTACACAGAGAAACCCCAGGGAAAACCAAAACAAAAGGAAAGAAAAAATAGTTATTTATGAAGTTGAAAGCTTAGTTCTCATTTCTTTCTTTGGTTGGTAAAAATATGTAGTGACTAATTTTGTCACCAACTTTATAAAAGTTGTCTGGTGCCTTATTTCTATTATTTGAGTGTTTATAGATTCTAAACCTGAGGGAGATGAATTGGAAAGAAAATCATGGGGTTCTGTAGCAGGTCTGAAAGCTAGCTTTGTAGTAGGAGAATGTGGTGAGTGTTGAACAATTCTATTGTAAATGTGTGTTTAGTACACCTTGAGCTCTAAAGCATTTTTTAAAATGGGCCAGTTAATTAAACACTTGGAGTTTTAGTTTCCTCACATATAGAAATGTTAGTTGTTATGGCTGTGATAGTATATGCCTTTAATCCCAGCACTCCAGGAGATAGAGGCTTGTTCTGCAGTGAGTTCTAGGCCAGCTAGAGCTATATCTCAAACAAAAACCAAAAAACAAAAAAACAAAAAAACAAAAAACCCCCCAAAAAGCAAAAGTGGTTTCACCATATCCAGTCCCAGTAAGATATGAAAATGTATTGAATGTGTGTATTATATTGTACTCACTGCTGAGCTAGACCAGGCTGGCCTCACAGAGATCTCCCTGTCTTTGCCTCCCTAAGTGAAAGAATTATAGATGTGTTCTACCACTTCATTCACTTGTTGATGGGCATCTGGATTGGTTCCATTCCTGCCTGCTGTGCAAGCATCTCTGGTGCATAATCTTAAGTTTATACATATGTACCTAGCAGTGGGGTAGTTGGGTCATAAGCTCTTCTCAGTATTTGAGGAATTCCATAGTGGCTGCATATGTTTACATTTCTACCATCAGATTTGAATTAAGTTTCTTCTCATCCTTTCCAGCATTTTTTGTTGTTAGTCAGAACCTCATTATGGCACTCTGGTTGGTTTGGGAACTCACTGACATCTGTGTGTTTCTATATTCCCAGTGCTGGGATAAAAGGCCTGTTCCACCACTAATATTGGCCAGCATTTTTTAAGGTTAATTTTTTGTGTGTATAGATGTTTTGTTTTGATTGATTGATTGATTGATTGATTGATTTAATGAGTACACTGTAGCTGTATTCAGACACCCCAGAAAAGGGCAACAAATCCCATGGTTGTGAGACACCATGTGGTTGCTGGGAATTGAACCTCTGGAAGTATAGTCAGTGCTCTTAACCACTGAACCATTTCTTCAGCCCTTGTGAATAGATAGATGGTTTGACTGCATACATGTTGGTGTACCATGTATGTGAAGAGTCCTAGGAACCTTGAACTGGAGTAACATGGTTTGAACTGCCAGTGTGGTTGCTGGGAATTTACCTTTTTTTCTTTTTCTTTTTCTTTTTCTTTTTTTTTTGTTTTGGCCATTTTGATTGGAGTGGTGTGGAGTCTCATAGGAGTTTTAGTTAGCATTTTCCTGACTTTGTGTATTTTCCTCATTTAGGAGTTTGTTTGAGATAGGACATTCTGTAGTTCAGGCTAGATTGTCCTTAAACTCAGGCAATCCTTATTTTGTTGTTGTTTGTTTGCTTGTTTGTTTTTGTTATTTGAGATGGAGTTTCTCTGTATAGCCCTTGCTGCCTTGGAACTTGCTCTGTAGACCAGACTGGGCTTGAACTTGGAGATCCACCTGCCTCTGCTTTCCAAGAGCTGGGATTAAAGGGTGCACCACCACAGCTGACTCTTAAGACAGGCTCTTAACTTTATAGCCTAGCCTAGGCTGATCTCAAATCTGCAGTGATCTGTGTCACCACCCCATCTTTATGTGCATTGGTGTTTTGCTTGTGCATATGTCTGTCTGTGTGAGGCTGTTGATTCCTTGGAACCGGAGTTACAGACAGTTGCTGCCATGTGGGTTCTAGGAATTGAATGAGGGTCCTTTGCTCTGAGACACCTCTTTAGTCCAAAATCTTTTCCTTTGATTTTTCTAGTGTTTTTTCTTTTGAGACAGGAGGGCCTTAGTATGTAGCTCTGGTTGATCTGGAACTCACTGTGTAAACCACACTGGCCTCTTGAACTTGGATCAATTCCCCAAACCTGTTACTGCCACTGCCTCCTGAGTTCTGAGACTGTATATATGTGACATCACAGCCAGTTTAAAAAATTAAAAATTTTTGATTGGGGTATGTAGCCGAAGGTAGTTTCCATGAGGTAGACCTGGCCTAATCCGTACCTTGCTATTTTGGTTTTTATTTGTTGTTGTTGTTGTTTAAAGTTTTTAGATCTTGTGCATGTTAGTCAAGCACTTTTACCATTAAGCTATATATTTGTGAACTTTTTTTAAACCTTGCCAAAGCTTGGCAAGTACCTAAGTGTTCCTCCCAGTTCAGCTGTACTGTTGTGTGTTTTTAAAAACATTTTTTTATGTGCATGGGTGTTTTATTTGCGTGTATGATTGCTGTAGAGGCTAGAAGAGGGTATCAGATCCCCCAGAACTGGAGTTACAGATGGTTGTGAGCTGTCACATGGGTGCTTGGAGTTGAACCTTGGTCTTCTGGGAGAAAATATGTCTTTCCTAACCTCTGAGCTGTCTTTTTAAGCTCCCTGTTGCATATTTGCTTGAAGAAGATCTTCTGTGCATGGTGCACATGCATTTAATCCAGCACTGGGAAGCAGAGGCTGTGAATCTGACTTCCAGGCTAGCCTGGTTTACGTAACAAGTTCCAGGCCTTGGTGCTACATAGTGAGACCTTGTCTAAAAAAAGAAAGATCTTTTGCCCATTAACACGATGAATTATTTCTCCTTTTTGCTTTTTTAGGTATTTTTATTTTATGCGTTTGTTTTTTTTTTGTTTTTGTTTTTGCTTGCATGTCTGTAGTCTGTATGTGTTCCATGTGCCAGTGGGGGTTAGCTGAGGGTACAGGGCCACCTAGAACTGGACTTAAAGATGGCTTGTGAGCCACCATGTATGTGCTGGGAACTGAACCTGAGTCTTCGGCAAGAAAAGCAAGTGCTCCTAACTGTTGAGCCACCTCTCCAGCTCTTGATTCACTTTCTTTTTATTATTAAGTTTAGGAGTTTTTTACTGGGCTGGAGAGATGGCTGAGGTTAAGAGCACTGACTGCTCTTCCTGAGGTCCTGAGTTCAAATCCCAGCAACCACATGGTAGCTCACAACCATCTGTAATAGGCTCGGATGCTTTCTGGTGTGTCTGAAATTAGCTACAGTGTATTCAGATAAATAAAATAAATTAAAAAAAAGAGTTCTTTATATATTCTAAATCCCTTTCACCTTCATTCCTCTCTGTGGGACAGTATCTCATTAGCCTTCCATGTGCTGAGATTATACACGTGCTGACTTGCTCCGATGCAAGATTCTCATTAGATTTATGATATGCAGCTATTTTCTCTGTGTTTTTCATTTCATTTTTTTGGTGTTGCTTGGGATAATAACCCAGAGCCTCCTGCATACTAGGCCACATGTGCTCTGCCACTGACTGTATTTCCAGCTTTCTTTTTCATTTTATTAACAAGATTTGTTTTTGTTTTATATGCTTTTTCTGTATGAGTGTGCCACATGCATTCAGTCCTGCAAAACCAGAAGGAGTACCAGATCTGGAACTTGTGGGCTACCATGTGGGTACTGGGAACTGAACTTGGGTCCTCTAAGCAAGAATACCAAGTGTTATTAACCACTGAGCCATCTCTCCAACCTCACTTTTTTTTAATGTGTGTGGTATATATGTGCGGTGTGTATATATATGTATGTATGTATGTATGTATGTATGTATGTATGTGTGCACGCATGTGCACATATTAGAGATTGCACATGTTTTCCTCAGTTTTTTTTTTTTAGTGAGACATGGTATTCTCACTAACATTGTTTGAGCTAAACTGCCTCTGGAATACATATGTACCTTGCTGTACGTTTTCCCGGATGCTGGGAATCTGACCTGTCTCCCCACCCTCTTTTTTTTTTTTAACTTTTTTTTTTTTGTGCCACATGTATGTTCCTTTGTGTGCTCATGGGGAAGGGAAAGAAGAATGTCAAATGTCTTGTTCTGTCAGACCCTGTCTCTTTTTATTTAAAAGATTTATTTATTTATTTATTTATTTATTTATTTATTTATTTATTTATTTAATATAAGTACACTTGCTGTCTTCAGACATACCAGAAGAGGGCATCACAGCCTATTACAGATGGTTGTGAGCCATCCGGTGTGGTTGCTAGGATTTGAACTCAGGACTTATGGCAGAGCAGTCAGTGCTCTTAACCTCTGAACCTTCTCTCCAGCCCCAGGCCTCTTTTAATTACTTTGAGACAGGGTTTCATTGACTTTAGAGCCAGGCTGGCAATCACCAAGCCTCAATAATTCTCTTTGCTCCTCACAGTGTTTGGGGTTACAGGTATGTGTAGCTACATTTGGCTTTTTAAACAGACTCATTGTATACCAAGATGAGTTCAAAGATCTGCTTTTGAGAGTGGTGGGTTTAAAAGTGTGTGCTACCATACCTGGCTGTTTACAACGCTTAAGCATCTGCAGCTAATATTGTCGCTACCAATAAGTTTCGTTACTGTAGCACCCTCTGCTCCCACCTTTTCCCCTTTCAACATTGAACTTTGTACTTGTTCTTGTACATGGCTTTTTTGGAATGCTTATATTGGGAGTATCTGTCAGTTCCAAGGCAGGATTTCTACAGTAGAGGGGCTTCATCTTCTTGGACTTTTAGCATTAACGTACACTTGTTAACCATGCCAATAGCTGTAGCTAAAGACTCCAGGCTTTTTGTTGTTTTGTTTTGTATTGGTTTTGGGGTATGGGAGCTTCTCCTACAGGGAGACTCACTGTACATCTGGCTGGCCTTGAACTTGTTTGTGTGTGTGTGTGTTACAGGCTAAGCTCCTTTTTACCTTTATCCTAATTAACTGGATTTTTTAAAATGTATTTTACCTCTTTGTATGTCTTGTATCACATGCTTGCCTGGTTCCGAAAGAGGCCAGAAGAAGGCATCAGATTCCCTAGAGTTGGAGTTACAGCTAATTGTGAGCCCCTGTGCCGGTGCTTTGAATCAAAACAGCGGCCTCCCTCTGCAAGGTTGAAGAACTCTTAACCATGGAGCTCTCCAGCCCTGCATCTTTAAAGGATTGCTAAAATGCATAGTTTATTCCAAAATGAGTGAGTGTTTATTAAAGATGAAAAATTTAGAAAATGAATAGCAGTAAATCAATCTCCATCAATCCTTTTTTTTTTTTTTATTGGAGTCAGTTTCACTATGTAGGTCTTGCTGTCCTAGAACTTAACTATGTAGACTAGGTGGGGTCCAAACTCAGAGATCCATCTGCTTCTGCCTCCCCAAGTTCTGGGATTAAAGATGTGTGCTACTAGTAGCTTTTGATTTCTGTAGGTCTTTAAAAATATTTATTATTATTTTTGTGTGTGTTTGTACCTTTTCAGTTGAGTTTATGTGCATCACATGTGTACATGGAGCTCTTGGAGGCCAGAAGAGGGGATTAGATATCCTAGAATTTGAGTTATAGGCACTTTCAAAACTTCATGTGAACCCAAACATGGGTCCTCTGCAAAAGGATAAGCCCCTTTAACCACTGAGCCATCTCTAATTCCTAATAAGATACACCTTTCCATCGCTGATTTAAGCGTTTATATTTTATTTCTTTTTTTTAAAAAAAGATTTATTATGTATACAGTGTTCTGCCTGAATATATGCCTGTATGCCAGAAGTGGGCACCAAGATCACATTACAGATGGTGTGACCACCATGTGGTTGCTGGGAATTGAACTCAGGACCTCTGGAAGAATAGTTAGTGCTCTTAACCACTGAGCCATCTTTCCAGTCCTTAAGCATTTATTAATACATATTTTTCATGCACTACCAGCTTACTTTATATAATTATTTCATATAATCAAGGTAGTAGTATTATTTATTATTCATTTGCTTATTTGCTTTATTTATTTATTTTTTGGTTTGTTTGCTTTTAAATAGAGTACTTAGGAAAACTAAGTGGCTTAAGTTGGCTTCAAACTTGCTGTTTTTTTTTTGCCAGTCTCTTGAGTGCTGGGACTATAGGGATACCACGACACCTGACCCTAGGTACCTTTATTGGGGGGTTATTGTAGGCCCTACATGTCTTGAACTCTCTGTACACCAAGCTGGCCTCAAACTCCTGCCTCTGCCTTCTAAGATGCAGGGATTAAAGCCATGCGCAGCTACTACTGGGCTCCATTAGGTGATTTTTGCTATTGTATGAACGCCATAGATGGTGCTTACGTGATAGTATAGACCAATCTATATCACTCTTTCTCCTTCCTTCCCTTCCTCCATTTCTTTCTCCTTTCCTTCTTTTCTTCCTTCCTTTGTTGATTGTTCGGGTGGTTGTGCTTTTGAGACAGGGTCTCACTATGTAGCTCTAGCTGTCCTGAATTTGTAGACCTTTTTGTCTGAGGCTGCCATTGGTCATCCTGTCTCAGCTTTCCAAATACTAGGCATGGTCTGTTGTGCCCTGTATGTATATGTGTATATCTCTGTGTATTTTTTCTCTAAATAGGAGTATACTCTAAAATAGAATATTATATAGTATACATAAGCCTGTAGTGCCGTAGTGTCAAGTACTGTGTGTTGTACATAATTCAGAATTGTATGTGCTATATTTTTATGCGCTTGGCAATATAGATTCGCTTATACCATTATTTTTACAAATCCAAGTAATGCCTTATGCTGTGATGTTGGGGTGGCTATAACTTTACTAGGCAATAGGTATTTTTCATTTTTATTGTAATGGTAAGATACCACATTTGTTTATATTGCCTTTTGTGTGCTGGGAAATTCTAATGGGCATCAGGGATCAGGAATGAAAGAGAAGAATTTTCGAGAAAAATTTATAGATGTTAATATACTAAGGAGATACCATGAGCAGTCGTATTGGGAGAAACCTTTTGTTTTTTAAAGTACAGACCACCAAAATTAACTAAAGAACCAAGAATCAGTCTCCTTCCACAAGAGCTAATAGCATCAGGAACTAAAGAATTTCTAACGAAACTTCCAAAACAGCATAGAACTCAGGTGGCCAAGGGAACTGTGACTATTACGATTTGTGGCTCTTATGTGCTATCCAGTATAAGTTTCAGTATAAGTCACTTCTGCCTAACTTAGTGACTGCCAAAGTAGGTGGGTTTATCTGTCAGAGCTTTTATGTGATGGTAGTTCTTGTTCTGTTACATGGTTGTAACAATCTGCTGGGCCATCTCAAAACATCCAGGATATTGATTGTTTTTAAGTACATCACCCCCTGTCCCAGATTGGGCTCAACAACACAGACTTCCACTCACCACAGCTGACCTGGCTACAGCTGCTGCTGAATGCCAGATCTGCCTAAGATATGGCACCATTCCTCGAGGTGACCAGCCAGCAACCTGGTGGCAGGTAGACTACATTGGACCACTTCCTCCGTGGAAAGGACAAAGTTTTGTTCTTACTGGAGTAGATACTTATTCTGGTTATGTATCTCCTGCATGTAATGCTTCTGCCAAAACTACCATCCGTGGACTTACAGAATGCCTTATCCATTGTCATTTTATTCAACACAGTATTGCTTCTGACCAAGGAACTCATTTCACAGCCAGAGAAGTGCAACAGTGGGTCCATTATCATGGAATCCACTGGTCCTACTATGTTTCCATCATCCCGAAGCAGCTGGTCTGATAGAAAGATGGAATGATCTTACTGTGTCAATTAGGTGGCAGCAGCATGGAGGGCCGGGGCAGAGTTCAGAAGGTGGTATATGCTTTGAATATATGGTACAGTTTTTCCCACAGCCAGGATCCATGGTTCCAGGAATCAAGGGGTGGAAAAGGGAATAGTTCCACTCACTTTCACTTCTAGTGACCCTCTAGGTCAATTTTTGCTTCCTGTCCCTATAACTCTAGGTTCTGCTGGCCTAGAAGTTTTGTTTCCAGAGCAGGGAGTGATCCTACCAGAAGCCACAACAAACATTCCATTGAACTGGAAGCTCAGAATTACCCCTAGTCATTTTGGGCTTCTAATGCCCTTGAACCAACAGGCTAAGAGAGGAATAACAGTGTTAGGAGGGGGATAGATTCAGATTATCATGAGGAAATTGGATTGCTTCTCCACAATGGAGGTAAGAAGGATTATGTCTGAGTGCAGGAGAACCCTTAGGCTGTCTTCTTAGTACTACCATGTCCTGTGATTAAAGTCAATGGGAATCTACAACAGCACAGAGCCATCAGGAATGAAGGTATGGGTCACTCCAGGAAAAGAGCCAAGACCTGCTGAGGTGCTTGCAGAGGGTAGAGGAAATACAGAATGGGTAGTAGAGGAAGGTAATTATAAATACAAGCTAAGACCATGTAACCAGCTACAGAAACGAGGATTATAAAGTAATACGAATGCTTTTGTTTTATTTTGTTAAGAACACATTTGTAACATCAATTGGTATTTAAGTTGAGATACTAAAAGAATGTTTCCAGGCTAGAGAGATGGCTCAGTGGTTAAGAGCACTGATTGCTCTTCCCGAGGTCCAGAGTTCAAATCCCAGCAACCACATGGTGGCTCACAACCATCTGTAATGAGATCTGATGCCCTCTTCTGATGTGTCTGAAGACAACTGCAGTGTATTTATATGTAATAAATAAATAAATAAATCTTAAAAAAATGAAGGCTCTCTCTCTTCACCTGCTTGCCTTGTGGGACTGAGCAACTGCTAGTAGATCGTAGGACTTCCATTCACAGCTGCTGCTGACCATTGTTGGGGAGTTGAACTACAGACTGTAAATCACCAACTATATGTAGACTACCCATAAGTTCTGTGACTCTCGAGAACCCTGACTAATACACCCTTCTCCATTTCTTCTTACCCTCCACTCCTGTCTCTGTCTCTGCCTTCATGACAGGGTCTTACTATGTAGTTCCTGGCTGGCCTGGAATCCATTGTGTTCAGGAGGCTGGCTTAGAAATTCAGAGATCCCCTGCCTGCCTTGGGATTGCTGGGATTGAAGGTCTGTACCACCATGTCTGATAGAATTTTGATTCTTAAAAACTCTCCCAAAAATAATGAAAATTATATTTACTCTGCCTAATTTTTTGTGATACTCAATTTTACATTATGGTACTAGGGCTGGAATACAGGATGGACTAATAGTACATAAAGCACTGCTAGTTTTGAAAATAGCTTGGTAGTTTTTCAGAAAATTGAGAAATTCAAATGACTCAAAAGTTTCAGTTTTAGGTTTTTACTTCAGGAAAAGAAAAATATAGTCATAGAAAAAGCTGTATTACTATTTATAGTAGTTTTATTCAAGTTGATGAACAGTATACATTCCAGATGTCTCCAGTGAATAGGTAAAATTTGGTTATCATCATAGAATTTAGCAATAAAAGAAAGTAATAATTAAAACAGAACATCATGGCAAACTCAAAATTTATGAGATACAATTTTTTTTTGCCTGATGTTTGTAAAAATATACTTTAATGATGAAAAACATTTCAGTGGGCGCTATAGTTAAGGTTAGTATTGGAGACTGGTACAAGGCACACAGTGAGTGTGGGTTTGAAGAGGAGAGAGAGGGAGCTGAAAATGATGTTGAACACCTTTTTTTTTTTTTTTTTTTTTTTCTTTTTTGGTTCAGTGGTTTTTAGCTTTTTGAGACAAGGTTGCTCTGTGTAGCTCTCGTCCTGCCTGTCTGTCAGCAGACTAGACATGTACTTCCATTGCCCTGCCAATCTTGAATTCTGATTTTCCTGTTGCTACCTCTTGAGTGCTAAAATTACAGATATATGTATGCCACCAAATTCTGTTTTTGTAGTGCTGGGCATCAAATGTAAAGCTTTAGGCATACTTACAAGCATTTTGCCAACTGAGCTATATCTTTAGCCCCAGAGTCTATATCTTAACTGTGGTCAGTGTGTGAAACTAGGTCTATTAAATATAGAAACGTGTTACATAAAAATATTAATATTTTATTATAAAATTGATTATATGTATATGTGTTCTTGATTATGGGTTTATACCTGTTTGAGTGCTGATACCAGGAATAGGTGTTGGATCCTTTGGAGTTAGGATTCTGGACCTGCTGAAAATTGAATTTCGGTCCTGTGTAAGAGGAGTACATGTTCTTAGCCACTGAGCCATCTCTAAAGCTCTGAAATAAGTTTTTAAAAAATTTATATATGTGTAATATTCAAAATAAATTTGGAGCTCAGTATTAGGGATGCTTGTGTATTAGGGATGTTGTTTGCAAGGACCTGAATTTGATTTCCAGTACTTCAAAAGTAAATTTAAATAAGTAAGTAGATAAAATTTATAGATCATGAGAAAATAGATGGTGTTCACCTTTAATCCCAGCACTCAGGAAGCAGAGGCGAATAGATTTCTGAGTTTAAGACCAGCCTATTCTACCTAGAAAGTTCTAGGCCTTCTAGGGCTACATGTCTTAAAAATCAAACCAACCAACCAAAACTCCCAAAATCATTAAGGTTATTTTAAACATGCAAAGAGCTCACAAAACATAATTTTTAAAAAGGAACTTGATTTTAAAAAGTAGACAAAAAGGTGTGAGTAGAAACATGCTAGAGATGTCAGATAGGCCTGTAGAGAAAGATGCTGAGCACTGGGCATTGTGCTTGTGAACACTTAAAATCTGGAGGCTAAAGCAGAAGATTTGCTATCAATTTGAGGCCAGCCTGGGCTACACTATATTACCAGCCCAGCCAGAGTGACGTGGTGAGACCTTGCCTCAAACACACACACAACAGACAAAACCCTCACACAAAAGCTACACACTTAGCATGATTGCCTTTTTATTGCATTGTTCAGAGGAGCAGGAGTGTTTATGCCATTAAAACAAACAATAAACTTAAAGTAAGAAAATGCAGAGGGCTGGAGAGATGGCTCAGTGGTTAGGAGCACTGCCTGCTCTTCTAGAGTTCTGAGCTCAATCCCCAATAACCACATGGTGATTTACAACTATCTATAATAGATTCTGAGTCCCTCTTCTAGTATGTGGGTTTATATGCAGAGCACTCATATATAAAAAAAATATATAAAGTATATAAGATAAAATTTAAAAAAAAATACAGAATGCTAAGCTGGGCCTGGTACATAACCTTTTACCTAGCACAGGAGGCTTATGAAGGCTGGATCTGAGGTAGAGGACTGGAACAGAGCCAGAGTTTCACAGTGAGACCCTGTCTTCAAAAAACCCAAAAGATACCATGTCTGTTTATCACCACAGCTAACGTAGAGAATACCAAGTCACTGCTCGGCCTGCAAGCTTGATGCCAAGCCATCTATAAGGATGTCTGTTCTGTAGCATGGCATAAGTTGTCAAGATGGTAAACCTGACTGCTATGCTTGGAAATGCAGAGTGAAGTTTGTATAACTAGCGTATTGTTCATGCCATGAACCAAAATATGGGAGTTAGCCCAGGCTGCTGTGCTCATTGTACTAGCTTGCTGCTGGCCCACAGGCTTCCCAATAGAGTTAGCTTGTTAAGGTCTGTGAAAGCCAAGCAAAGGCGATTGAAGATAAATACAACATGGAAAGCATTGATGGTCAGCCCAGTGCCTTTGGCTGCTGTTGAGGTGCATATATTGCTGAAACTAAACTGGCACTAAGGTTTTGGCGGCCTTGTAGGGGAGCTGTGTTGCTGGACTTTGCAACCCAATTTGCCCATATTTAAAAAAATACAATCCAGTTATTATAATTGTAAGCTATATATGCCTAGATTGGGCAGGTCTAACAGTACACTTATTCTCCAACTGTAAGACTCCTTGCTACTTGTGGTTTCTCCTGGTCTCATTGTTTAGGTCCATTGCAACTTCCTCATTGTCTTAGGGCTTCTGTTCCTGCACAAAACGTCATGACCAAGGAGCAAGTTGGGAAGGAAAGGGTTTATTCAGCTTACACTTCCATATCGCTGTTCACCACCAGAGGAAGTCAGGACTGGAACTCAAGCAGGTCAGGAAGCAGGAGCTGATGCAGAGATCATGGAGGGATGTCACTTACTGGCTTGCTTCCCCTGGCTTGCTCAGCCTGCTTTCTTATAGAACTCAGGTCTACCAGCCCAGGGATGGCACCACCCACAATGGTCTGAGCCCTCAGCCATTGATCACTAGTTGAGAAAATGCCTTACAGCTGGATCTCATGGAGGCATTTCCTCAACTGAGGCTCCTTTCTCTGTGATAACTCCAGCTTGTGTCAAGTTGACACAAAACCAGCCAGTACACTTGTCTTCAGTCCTCTCTCCTTCCCCTCTCATCCTCTTCTTTTCTCCCTGCCCCCACTCTCAAACCTCTAGTTTCACCTATCTTCTCCCAATCACAGGCTCTGGCCTTTCTGACTAGTTAAAATGGGGAGAATGTTCACCTGCTCATCTGGGGCAAACCCTGTTAAAGCAGAACTAACATTAGAATACAACAGCTTCAGGAACCCACAACAGAGTTGTGAATGGAAGCTTTTCTGTCCCTTACAATTCTTGATTTTTTCTTTAAAATAATTTGAAAGTGAGTATTAGGGAGAAGTACATTAGAGGTTGGAATATTGCAAATCATATATGTACTACCTGATGGGAGGAAATGAAAGTACTTATAAGAAACAATTTTCTCAGCACCTAAACAACCAATAACTCCCTATGTAAAGATTATTAGAAGAGGAAGGGTGGGGAAGAAAGCTCATGATGGTCTATGCAAAATTCAGTCTATGAGAAAAGAAAAACAAAGACAAAACAAAATGAGCAGTTTAGAAAGATGCAGAATTTTCTCATAATATCTCTTTCTAGAAGAAAACTTGGGTAGCTCAGGTAAACTTCCTCAGAGCTCAGGGACAGGTTACTGAGCACTAAACCAGTTTTTTAAATGAAGATTATTTTTCATATGAAAGAAGGCAGCAAACCTACTGATCAAGCAACAAAAAAAGAGACAGTCATAAGAACCTTGGAGTAGTGAGAGGGGTGCTCTACATGTTTAATGGCTTCATTATTTGTCCTTTATAAGTCAGAATGTATAGATTACTGATTTATTCTTTTTAATACAGGATCTCATTATGTAGACTGGGATGGCCTTGAACCTCACAGCGTTTGGCCTGCCTTGTCCTCCTAAGTGTGTGCGGTTAAAGCATATGCCACATGCAAGGTAAAATCCCTACTTATTAATATGAGAACAAAATGAAGAGAACGAACATGTTGATAATTTCATTACTGGCCATCAGTGTGGCCATCTTCATTTTCATAACAGATTAGGCTTGTTTATATGTCGTTTGGGGTGGTACCTCAGGTTTGATCATCCAACTCAGAACCTAGATGGATAATTTAAAACAGCTGCCGCTACAGTGAATAACTCCCATCCCCCTTCTAAAAAAATCTAGGGACAGTATTTTGAAGGTTTAGGGAAACGAGTGCAATGACACAATACCAGTATATCCAAATGTGTAATTCAAGGTTAGTCTCCTGAGACTACAGGAGGAATCTTGATGCTAGTCTTGAATGCATGTTCCTTTCCTATGTGAAACGGCTCACTTTGCCTCTGGTAATAGTTTCTGTTAGACTTGAGCCCTCACTGCTGGAGTGACAGTGAATGAATGGTTGGTCTTTTTCCCTGTCTCTCCCTCCCTCCTGTTCTTTTTCTTTCTCATGTAGCTGAGGCTGGTCTCAAACTTGTTAGGTAGCCAAATTCCTGATTCCCGTGCTTCTACCTCCTAGGTACTGGGACTATAGGTTTGTGCTTCTCCACTCTTCAAGCATATTTGTTGTTCTTAGTGGTGTCCTAGTTTTGTGTAAAGTCTTCAGAATTTGGAATGTCCCAGAATTTGGAGGGCACCCTGAGTTCAAGGCCAGCCAGTCTTCATGTTGAGACCCTATGTATTTAAAAAAAAAAAAGTTAAGAATAAAAATAAGGGCTGGACAGATGGCTCAGTAGTTAAGAGCACTAACTGCTCTTACTTAGGTCCTGAGTTCAAATCCCAGCAACCACATGGTGACTCACAACCATCTATAAGATCTGATGCTCTCTTCTGGTGTGTCTGGAGACAGCTACAGTTTACTTATATAATAAATAAATAATTTTAAAAAATGAAAAAAAAAGAATAAAGACAAATAGGAATCCTGAACAATTCCCTCCCACCCACCCCCCCAAAAAAAAAAAACCAAAAAACTGTCTTGCTATGTAGATCAGGCTGGGCTGGAATTTACAGAGACCCACTTGCCTTTGCCTCTGCCTCTTGAATGCTGGGATTAAAGGTGTGTGTCAACACTGCTGAGCTGTTTTTTGTTTTTAAGAATATCTATGTGTCTGTCTGTATACACACATATACATGTATGTATATACACACACATGTGTTATGTATATAATATTCTTCCATGTATGCAGTGGTATTCCTGTGGGGTCAGATTGTATTGGATATCCTGAAACGAGTTATGGGTGGTTGCGAACTGTTATATAGGCTCTAGGAGTAGAACCTGGGTCTTCTGAAAGAGCACTGACCATTTACTTTTATTGCTACAACAACTATCTGTTTTCAGCTTCCCCCCATCCCCGCCCCCCCACAGTCTCACTCTAAATAATAAAAACATTTTAAATTTGTTGTAGTTGTTTTTGAAGGGCTTTTCCATGTATATGTGTACCACATGTATGGAAACGTATTCATGTATCTGTGTGCACATGTGGGTAGAGGACAGAAGTTGAGAATTGTATCACTTGGTTTAGTTCTCTATATATCCAGGCATGGCCTCTCATTCAGCCTAGAGCATGTTGATTCATTTAGTCTAAGTGGCCAGTTTCCTCCTGGGACCCCATTTCTACCTTCCATGCACTGGGATTACAGGGGTAGCTACTGTGCTCTCTCGGCATTTACATGGGTACTGGAGGTCCAGGCTCTGATCCTCATACTTGAATGGCAAGCGTTTTACTTACTTAATGATCTTCCAAGCCCCAAACTATTTTTTAGCTACACATTTAAAAGTATAAAACCTTATTTGCTAACATGTTCTGTTTTTTCTTTGATTCTTTGAGATAGGGTTTTCTCTGTGTAGCTTTGGCTGTCCTGGCACTTCTCTATAGACCAGGCTGGTGTTGAACTCAGAGAACTGCCTACCACTGCTGGCATTAAAAGCCTGTGCCACTATACCTGATAACAAACATGTTTTTATTGTGTATGGTTTTTCTTCATTGGAAGCTGCCAAAAAGCTGAGAGCTTATTGTAAACAACCATGAGGTGTTTTCTGCTTCTCTACTTCCTAATGTTGAAGTTTGGAATGTGTGTTTAGGTATTTTTGGGTTATCTTCTATTAGGGAAAACATAACATACATATGTTGAGGGGATACATTCATATATGTGTGTATGCACATGGTGCTTGTGTATGGAGACCAGAGGTTGACTTTAGCTTTCTTTTTTGCTTGCTCTCTGTTCTCTTTGTGTAGCCCTGGGTGTAGATCAGGCTGGTTACAAACTCAGAGAGCCTACCTCTGCCTTCTGAATGCTGGAATTAAAGGTGCATGCCATCATGCCTAGCTTCTTCACTTAATTTTTTGAGACAAAAGTTTCTCACTAAACCTAGATCTCACTCATTTTTTAAGCTTGCTGGCCAATGAGCTCTAGGAACTCACCTCTCTGTGCGTCTTCCAGTGCTGCAGTTATAGACGTATGCCTCTGTGGTTCCTGGGAATTCAAGCTCAGACCCTCAAGACATGGTTTTTCTGTGTTGACCTGACTGTCCTAGATAGAACTTGATCTGTGGTCTCTAACTCAGAGGTCTACCTTCCTCAACCTCCTGAGTGCTGGATGTAAAGGTATGCCCTCACCCCTCTGGCCCACTTCTGGAATTTTATATAGTCAGAATATGTTTGTTATATAAAAATAGAATAGATTAGGTTTTAGGGATCCTGGAAACTGTTCTGTGGAAGTGAATGTTGTATTTAATGAGTCAGAATGATGTGATTTTACCTGAGGTATGTACTATAAAGCAAATTGTGCTCTTTGCTTGACATTACTGATTTATTTTTAGGGGAAAGATGGACTGAATTTAGTTGTTTTGGTAGGTTTTTAATCCTTAACAATTTGGATGTTTAGTTATTATAGATGTAATTTACTATGGCTTTTCACATATAACTAATTTGTCTCTTCCTGACTTCTGTTCCTATTTTTACCTACCTGCCTCTCCCTCATACCCCAGCTCAGTTATGGGGTGTTTAAAGGAAGGAACTTTTAGTTGAATTTTGTCATTCCAGTATTGTATCTGAAGTGACTACTACAGAGAGAACAAAACCTGCTATTAATTTTCAAAAGGTTAAAGCTACTATTTCTTTGCATTTGGTTAATAGTTCTAGTTCCACTGTGAAGCTTGAAGGATAACTTTAAGGACTTTGTGTTCTATGTGGGTCACTGAAATTTGAAAAAAATTTATGTGTCAGGTTTTCTGCTCATAGAGAAAGCTGAAATCTTTTGGCACCTCCTGTTGAAGGAGAGTCAGGAGGTCCAGGACTTTGCTCTCACTCTGCTGCTCTATAATTGCCCAGAGGAGCTACAGCCTGGCGGTTTAAATAATAGAAATTTAGTTCCTCCCAGTTCTCAATGCTGCAACTCAGAAATTTAAGATGAGAGAAGGGTCAGTTTTTGGTTACACCTTTCTGTTTGACTTTCTGTGTTCTCCTATGGCTATTCTTTGTATTGTCTGAGTCCTAATCTAGATTAGAACCCTAAAGCTAAATAGCATTATGTTCTGAGATACTGGGATTTAGGGCTTTGATAAATGAAGTGAGGTAGGCACAGTTTTAACTCAAAACACCGACAAAGAAGCATTATTGAAAGTTTGGCTAAAAGTTTTTCTTTCTCCCTTCTCATTTTGAGAAGGAAAGTCTTATGTAGCCTAGGCTAGTCTTAAATTCTTTATGTTGCAGAAAGATTATCTTCTTGCCTCCACCTTTCAAGTGCTGAGAAAACATGAGTGCACTACTGTGTCCAGCTATTTTTATTTTTGTGATGCTAGGAATTGAAGCCAGAGCACTGCACTGGCCAAGCCATCTCATTCTCTCTTGCCCCTCCCCACTATGTAATGGATTGCCTGACTTGAAGATGAAGCTTGTAAGGCATGTGAAGCTTGTGAAGTGTGCTCATTGCATGATTTTGTAAAGCATATGTTCATGGTGTTGTATGATGAGGTTTGTTTTTTGTTTTAATTTAGTGTTAAACTTTTCAAGTATTTTCATTGATTATGTATATGTGGATGGGCCCTTCTGCTATGTTGTTGGGGATAACTTGTGAGAGTTGGTTCTTGCCTTTACACCATGTAGGTCCTGGGAAATCATCAGGCATGGTGAGCTATCTCTGGGCTTTAGAAGATATAGATAGGTGTCACAAAGAAAGAGAACACCACTCCAGTTAAAGTATCTCACTCAGCAAGGTTAACTTTCCTTCTGATCAGAAGAATGTACTCTTCAGAAAACTGAAAGCGTAAACATTGGAGCAGGAGCTCATCTGAGTGCTATTTGTTTGTTTATTTTTAAAGAGTTACTTATTAGTACACTGCTATCTTCAGACACACCAGAAGAGGGCATCAAATCTCATTACAGATGGCTGTGAGCCACCATGTGGTTGCTGGGAATTGAACTCAGGACCTCTGGAAGAGCAGTCAGTGCTCTTAACTGCTGAGCCATCTCTCCAGCTCTCATTCCTGAACTCTTGTAACCTGGAGTTGAGAGACGTTCTCTGTGTAGCATATTCTAGATTATTTATTTTAAAAAAAGTCATGTGGTCTTTGTGTTTGGTTACTTTAACACATTTTCTATTTATTTATTCATTCATTTATTTATTTTCTAATATTTTTGAGTGCTCTATCTGCATGTCAGAAGAGGACATTAGATTCTACTCTAGAGGGTTGTGAGCCACTATGTGGTTGCTGGGAATTGAACTCAGGACCTCTGAAAGAGCAGCCAAATGCTCTTAACCTCTGAGCCATCTCTCCAGCCTACTTTAATACATTTTCAGCATAATAATACATATTATATTTTATTCCATGGGCATTAGAAAATTTATGGCTATAAAAATAGAACTTTTGCTGGGCAGCGGTGGTTCACACCTTTAATCTCAGCACTTGGGAGGCAGAGGCTGGTGAATCTCTGAATTTAAGACTAGCCTTGTCTACAGAATGAGTTCAAGGGCAGCCAGAACTGCATAGAGAGTTCCTGTCCCAGAAATAGCAAGCTACCTAGCAAGCTAGCTAGATCTAAATCTGCTTTTTCTGTGGTGTTTGGGGCTGTGTACCTCAGTGGCATTACATGTGAGATCCTAGACTAAATCTCCAGTACCACACTCATTTCCCAAACTTAAGAATTTTTTTTTTTGTTTTACTAAATTAAGAATGCTAAATTTATTTTGTGGTGTGTGTGTTTTTATGGATGAATGCATTCATGCCTGTGTGTATGTATGTGTACACATATACATATACACATGTGTGGATATTAGAGGACCTGAAGAAGTTGGGGGTGGGAGATTGGTTCTGCCCTCCTACCGTGTGAGTCCTGAGAATCAAACTCAGGTTGTCAGGCTTGGCAGTAATTACCTTTAATTTACCTTTACTGCTGGGCCATCTTGCCAGCCCAAAATATGCTGTTGGAAACCCCATGCATACCCCTCACCCCTATGGTTTCTTTGTGTATCCCTGGTTGTCCTAGAACTCTCTGTAGAACAGGCTGGCCTTGAACTTGGAAATTTACCATCCTCTGCCTCCCGCAGTACTGATATTAAAGTTGTGAGCAACCAATGCTTAGGCCCAAGACATTCTTTAAGGGGACCTTGGCACACAAGTTTGCATTTGCAGGTAGACAGTGGAGGATTCTGAGTTTGAAACTAGACTGGGTTACATAATGAAACTGTCTTCAGAACAAATCTAGAAAAAACTTAAGGCTTTTAGAAAAGTTGACCTAGCTATCTGGAGTGAAACTTTGAATTTAAATCTTAGATGTAGTCGGATTCATGAGATGTCAGTAAGCAAATTCAGTACCAGCCTTAAGTGCTTTATACAAGGTAGCTCATCCAGAGCTCCTAAAGGGTGGAATGTTTCTTTCTCTTCTTGTTACAAACTAACATGCTGGAACTTGAAGAATTACTTCCTAGAGGAGGAACTGACACAGTAGATGTGTATTTTGTTACCCTATTTATTTTGGTGTTGTGCATCTAGATTTCACATATGATCACCCTTCCTTTGTCACACTGCTTTTACCCTTGCATAGCCAAGACGAGAAAGTAGTACCAAGAGGAGTTTTATCTGAAGAAAAATCATAGGTTTTTCTAGGCTCCTGTAAAAATATCTCGAGACTAACATAAACAAATGTAAGAACAGAAAATAATGGAAATTACAATTTTCCTTTTGAAATAATAGTAACTGTGGTCCCTTTTAGTTCTCCAGTGCTGGAATTACAGTTACTGTACTCAGGTACTAATAGGAAGTTTGAAAGGCTTTACAACTTTTTAAAGGGTAAAAACAAGAGTTTTATGATAAAATGGTATAAAAAATAGTTTTACGATAGTCTTAAAAATAGACTGTAAAACATCTAAATGAAAATTTTATTTGAAAATGAAAATAGTGGTGTTGGAGAGATGGCTGTATAGTTTAGAGAGCATATATTGGTCTTGCAGAGGGTTTCAAGAGGACCAAAATTTGGTTTGTAGCAACCAGGTTAAGTAGCTCACAGTCACATGTAACTTTAATGCTAAGAGTCTTGGCAACTGTATACTTGTATGTGCACATGAATAAAAATAAAAATCTTAGTTCAGCTCCTGTTTTTCCTCTGTCACCTCTTCCACCTTTATTTTTTTGAGACAAGGGCTCATGGTATGTAAGTTTTTGAGAAATGTTAATATTCAGTTGATTCTTGCCTTTTCTTCCCCAGAAGAAACACAAAATAAATATAACCCATAATACCCTAAGCCATTATACATTATACATTGTACTCTCTTTCATTGGGGCAAATATTTACAAGAAATGTTTATTAATACTTTTTTGTAATAAACCCTGTAATGTTTTGGTCTTTTGTTCCTATATTTATTTGGTGGGGTTTAGACTCAGGACCACATGCATCCTAGGTAAGCTTTCTGCTACTGAGCTGCATCTCCAACCTTCATGTTTTGTTTTTGTTTTTGTTTTTTTTTAATAAATAGAGTGAATGTTGGAAATACTGCAAGGAAGAAAACTGTTAATTAAATGTTACTGGGCTTGTAAGGTGACTAGGATAAAGTATCCTGCTGCTTAGACTAGCAATCTGAGTTTGATCCAATGATCTCTCTGCAAATAAATAATAAAAACTTTACAGTTGGGTGGTGGTGACACATGCCTTTAGTCTCAGCACTCTGGAGGCAGAGGCAAGGATCTACCTAGCTAGTTCCAGAACAGCTGGGCTACACAGATAAACCTTGACTCAGAAAACCAAGAAATAAACAAACATTTTTTAAGGATTTATGTATTTTTATGTATATGAGTACACTGTAGGTGACTTCGGACGCACCAGAAGAGGGCACTGGATCGATCTCATTACAATTGGTTGTGAACCACCATGTGGTTGCTGGGAATTGAACTCAGGACCTCTGGAAGAGCAGTCATTGCTCTCAAGCATGGAGACATCTCTCAAGCCCAATAAACAAATATTTTAGAAAGCATTCACTTAAAAATGTTTTTAGATTAGGACTAAAAAGATTAGTTAAGAGCATTGGCTGCTCCTTCTAGACAGATGATCCCAGTTTAATTTTCAACATGCACATGGCAGCTCACTCCTGTCTGTAACTCCAGTTCCAGGGATCTGATGCCCTCTTACGGCCTCTTCAGAATATACATGTAGGCAAAACCACCTACACACATTTTGAAAAAGTCTGAAAATGTTTTCAGGTTAAAAATTAAGTTTTTAGCCATAGTTGTCAAGTCATGTGATATGTGTACTGAAATACTTCATCTTCTATTCTAGTGACTTAGTAGGGAAACATCACCATGGCTACAGAAATTGGCTCTCCTCCACGATTTTTCCATATGCCGAGGTTTCAGCACCAGGCTCCCCGACAATTATTTTATAAGCGACCTGATTTTGCACAGCAGCAAGCAATGCAGCAGCTCACCTTTGATGGAAAACGAATGAGAAAAGCTGTAAACCGAAAAACCATAGACTACAATCCCTCTGTAATTAAGTATTTGGAGGTAAGTACAGTAAAAGTATATCCAGTGGCCAAAGTGGTTTTTTTTTTTTAAAGCTATTTATTTTATATATATGAATGCTCTATTTGCACACCTTCATGCCAGAAGAGGGCATCAGATCACATTACAGATGGTTGTGAACTACCATGTGGTTGCTGAGAATTAAACTCTAGAAGATCAGCCAGTGCTGAGCCTCACTGCTGAGCTCTAGCCCCAGCCAAAGTGCTTTTTAAAAAATAAATTAATAAAGAGTAACAAGTATTACTCATATTTCTTGAATTAGTGAGATAGATTAGCATTTCAGATGATGAATTCATTAGCTATCTTCTGAAAATGGCTCAGTATATGTGAAATAATAAGTTATCAACATAGCAGTGTTTTGAGACCCTTGCACTGAGGACATGCCATGTCCTCTTCTGAGTTCTCAGAAAGGTATTGTATTGGAGGAGGCACTCTGTATTTACTTGAAGATCAAGTACCTGCGACAGCCCCGTGGAGTGTATTGGAGTGAAAGGCTCTCAGCTCTGCTTCTCTACATTTGAGTTCCTTATGTCCTTAGTCAAAGGCCTGTTGCACATTGACCTAACCAATATATTACAGGTACATGGTAAAAAATGTCAGATGTAAGGACGCATTTAGACTTTAGTTTTTTTTTTTTTTAGACAGGATCTTATGTAGTACAGGCTGGCTTTGAATTCCTGAATCTTTTCCTCCACCCTCTAAGTACTGAGATTAAGGTGTGTGATGTCATACTGGTTAATTTAGTGTTTGTTGGAATTTCATTTGGGAAACTAGAATATAAAGCTAGAATTTGAAAAGAATAAAGAATCCAAAAGCAAAATGCAAGAATTGTTCTGTGCTAATGGTTTTGGCAGAAATATGGTTGTCAATCTATCCTCACCTCCCTCTTAACTTACTTATTTTTATTTTATGTGTATTACTGTTTGCCTGTATGTCTACTGTGTGTATTATGTCCTCTTAAACTGGAATTAACAAGCTTTGAGCTACTGGTGCCGAAGTCTTTTAGGGGAGCTGACTGTGCCTTTTAACTACTGAGGTATCTCTCTAGCATGTGCCCCATCCTCCACTCCCCCAATTCCATTTATTAGGGTATGTGAGTGAAAATGTGTTAGGGATCAGAACTAGAAGATGGTGGCACATGCCTTTGATCCCAGCACTCAGGAGGCAGAGAGTCAGGTGGGTCTCTGAGTTCGAGGCCAGCCTGGTCTACAGAGTAAGTTCTAGGACAGCTAGGGCTACATAGAGAAGCTATCTCAAAAAATCAAAAGAAAAAGGAACAAAAAAACAAACAAAAAAGGAAAGAAAATAGTCAGACCTGTTGGGTACTCCTTTAATCCTAGTACTCAGGAAGTACAAGTTTGTTTCTCTCTTTGAATTCCAAGCTGCCATGGCCTATGCAAGGAGCTGTAGGCTAGAAAGAGCTATACATCGAGATCATGTCTAAGGAAAGAAAGAAAAATAAAAATCATGATAGGCACAAATCCTATTTTCTTCTTTTTAAATACACATTACATTTAGGGGCTTGGGAGGTGGCTCAGAATTTCCATGTGTATTTAAGAACACAGGCTGCTCTTCAAGAGGACCTGGGTTTGATTCTCAGTATGTACGTGGTGGCCCATAGCCATCTGTAATTCCAATTTTAGAGTATCTGGTGCTCTTTTGATCTCTGTAGGTGCCAAGCATGCATGTGTTACTTGGTATCTACATGCATATGGGTGAAGGCAAATATTTGCACACATTAATAAAAACATACACATTAGATCTCATTAATAATTAAATTTTACATGATTGTTGCAAGACCATATACTCATAAGTTAATTTGTTTTTAACAGAATAGGATATGGCAAAGAGATCAGAGAGATATGCGGGCAATTCAGCCGGATGCAGGTTATTATAATGATGTAAGTATAAATTCTACCATACTAGCTTACAACCTCCTTGTTTGGTGATGGAATCCTTAAACAATGGAAATTCTGGTTCAAGGTTGTTTCTTATATTTTTATAAATAACATATTTTCAGAAGGGTAATGGAGTATGTCTGTATTTACTTTGATTTAACTTTGTCTCAGCCTCAGTATTTCTTTAAATTTAATGATGAATAAACTTTGGGGGCAGAAAGCAATATTCAAACATTAAACAGTCTCAAGTCTTTTAATAGAAAGTTTAATTTTAAGTTTGGGTTTTTACAAGCATACTTTGCTGTATTGACTTTGATAAACAATTTAGGAAATATGATACTTAAATAGACACTGAAAGTAACTTCCAGATTAATGCTAATAGGTGTTTAACTTTGCATCTAAATTCTCTTTTAATAATGTAGAATACTTTTAATCTCCTAATGGTTTGGGAAATTTTCCTGAAGTTTTCTTTAGAAGTTGAAATAGTTATCTCTTAGTTATCTCTTCATGTACCTTGTTTCTTTCCTTTGTGTTTACCCAGTGCTCTTTTTTTTTTTTCAAGCTGGTCCCACCTATAGGAATGTTGAATAATCCTATGAATGCAGTAACAACAAAATTTGTTAGAACATCAACAAATAAAGTGAAGTGTCCAGTGTTTGTAGTGAGGGTAAGTATTCAGTTAGATATTTATTTGAAAAATTAATCGTTGCTTTTACAAATGTATTTGACAAGGTTGGACAAGGTGGCATAGGCCTTTAATCTCAGAAGCAGGAGGGTCTCTATGAGTTCAAGGCCAGCCTAGTCTATACAGTTCCAGGACAACCATGACTACATAGAGAGACCCTGACTGAAAAACAAAACAAAAAAATATTTGATGAAACAAAAATTAAACATTATATTAGTTGGTTTACTACTAATAATTTTCCTTTTGTACCCATTCTTTTATTCATTTTTTTTCACTACTGTTAGGATAATGTGCTCTGAATGGCTTTTATCATGTTGTAATTTCCATAGAATTCTGGAATATATAGGTTCATACTGCTGAGGGTCTTAGTATTACTCTTGAATAGAGATGCCTTTGATGGTGTTGGAAAAGCAGCATCCCAAGGTGAATGAAAAGCTGTCAGGTGTTGCTAGGAAATGATGATTTAGGAGCCCTGAAAAACTATCTACTCAACAGCTCTGTGAATGTGCCCAAGAGTTCCTTTGGAATTTATAACCAGGAACCATATTCACATTGTTCAATATTTTAGAGGGATTTTACATGTTCTTTTCCATATTCAACAGATTCAATTCATTTTCTGTTGATGATAGTGTAATCATTTTATTTCATTTCCTTTCTCTGTGTAGCCTTGGCTGTCTTGGAACTCACTCTATAGATCAGGCTGGCCTTGTTCGTACTCAAGGATCCAGCACATACCTCTACCTTCTGAATGCTGGGATTAAAGGCAAGCACCTCCAGTGTCCGATCACTTGATCTTTTTTTTAGTCTTGAAAAGTAAGAGCCTGATAGTGGTGGCACACACTTTTAATCCCAGCACTTGGTAAGCAGAGGAAGGTGGATTTTTGAGTTTGAGACAAGTTGGAGGTCAGCCTGCTCTACATAGTGAAATGCAGGCCAACCAGGCTAAGACCCTCTTTCCAAAAAGTAGAGGGTATTTTTATTTCTATGTAAATCTACTGCCGTGTTTGTGGAGGTTATTGTATCTGGATTTACTGGCAGTTTTAGGCTACCATTTTAGTGCTAGGAATAAGATCTAGACTTTCTGCAGGAACATCTAGTGCTGTTAATTGTGGAGCAATCTCCAGCTGTGAGATTTCATCTTAAATTATGTGCATGTCTTTGTGTATGCTAGTGCAGGTACCTTTGGAGGCACTCCCAGAAAAGGGCAACCAGTCTCCTAGAGCTGAAGTACAGGTTTTGAGGTGCCTTACATGGATTCTGGCAATTGAACTCAGGCCTTTTGTAAGATCAGTATATTCTCTCCCCTTGTTTTTTTTTTTTTTCTCCTGAACTTAATTATTACTGCATTCATGGGTGTGGGCTCTCCCTCAGGATTTATCATGTTGTGTATGTGGAGGTCTTCTTTTTACCTTTATGTGGTTTCCAGGGTTGTGCTCAGGTTGTACGGATTCTCAGGAGCTGGAGACCAACAGGTGGTTGAGATTTCTCTGATTTGTTAGAACCCAGACTGGTCCTCTGGAAGAACAGCAAGTACTCTGAACTGCTCCGTTAGTCTCCAGCCCTTTGGTGTCCTTCTCTAATACAGAAAACCTTTTGAAATGAAGCCTGAGTATTCTGTATCTTTATTTTTTCTCCTTATTACTAGGGATAGAACCCAGGGCCTTGAATATGCTTCGGATTACATTTTTAGTGCCCCCACCCTTAAGGAAAAAAAACTATAATAAATTTCATTCAGGTAATCTTGATCTCACTTTGTATTGTAGCTAGGCTGCCCTAGAACTCTTGGTCCCCCTCATCTTTCTGTGCGGTGGATAAGTATTGTCCTGTGGAGATAGAGTATAAGATCTTGGTAAATTTTTGTGTATATTAGAGACACAGTCTACTGAAACGAATTAAGAAATAAAGCTTGTGGATTCTGTATTTACAGTTATATGACCGAAGAATTAATAGGGGTGGGATCATAGCAAATAACAAAATCTATTAAGAGTACTGTATTCAGAATAATCAAAATTATGACTTATTGATAAAGCAATAGAGTCAAATTATCACAGGTACTTGTCATTTTTCAAATAACCTTAACTTTATATACTTTCTTTACGCACACTGATTTTTGAGTTATGTTTTTGTTTTTACTCAGGGCATTAGAATTGTTCTGATGTTTTGTGTATTTATATCCTTTATGGAAATGAGTGAAGCTGAACAAATGAAAACATGAATTGTGCACACACAGGCACATATGTTGTTTTCTAGGCAAACCTAATATCACATTGTAGGCAGTGTCTGATGTTTTTAATGCTCTTAATATGTAATTGTTTTGTTTTGCTTGTTGAATGAGGGTATTTTTATTTCATTTTTAAGACAGATTCTCATTATGTTGTCCTACCTGGCTTGAACTTGCTTTGTAGACCATGTTGGCCTGAACTCACAAAGGTCTTCCTGCCTTTGCCACTCAAGTGTTGGGGATTAATGGTGTGTGCCTCATGCCTGTCTGTCTACCTCTTTAGCCACCTATTTTATTCATTCATTCATTTGGCTCTTTTTGAGACAGGGTCTCTCTGTGGCTCTGGACGTCTAGAACTCATTCTGTAGTCCAGGGTGACCTGGAACTGAAGAGACCCACCTGCCTCTGCCTCTGCAGCGGCATATAGCGAAGGATGGTTTTAAACTTGTGTGTGCCTCTGTCACAGGCCTGACTATATTCTTTGACATGAAATCTTTTTTTAAAAGATTTATTTATTTTATGTATGTGAGTACACTGTTGCTGTCCTCAGACACACCAGAAGAGGGCATCGGATCCCATTACAGATGGTTGTGAGCCAACATATTGTTGTTGGGAATTGAACTCAGGACCTCTGGAAGAACAGGCAGTCCTCTTAACTGCTGAACCACCTCTCAAGCCCTGAGATGAAGTCTTAAGGTGTACCTGAGGATGGCTTCAAACTGGTGATCCTTGCACATAATGAGGCTTGCAAGTGCTTTAATTATATGTACACATCACACTGTCTGTCTGTATTTGGTAAATAGCAGTTCATTTTTTATTCAGTCACTAGTGTCTCGTTTTTATTGGTCTACTGTATAGCTTAGAAAAAAGTGAAATCTTTACGTATTATGATTTAACTTGCTTCTTAAGTACATGGGTATATTCTCTTTCACTCACTATATATATATGTGTGTGTGTGTGTGTATAAAATACATAATATACATATATATTTAATTATTTAGATTTAGCTAATCAGTGCTAATGCTTTCTTTGCACTGTATGATGCAAGTTCTTTTATGACAATGTACTTACAAAGGTATTAACTATAAAATTCAGTGTTGTCTACTTTATGTTGATTATTTAATATTTTATGAAAATAGACTTTGGAGAGGCTGGAGAGATACTTAGCAGTTAAGAATACCTGCTGCTCTTCCAGAGAATTTGACTTTAATTCCTAGCACCTATATCGTGCAGTTGACAACTGCCTGTAACTGCAGTTCAAGAGGATGTGATACCTTCTCACCTCCATGGGTACTGGACACCATGTTTTACACACACACACACACACACACACACACACACACACACACACACACACAGTAAAAACAGGTAAATAAACCTTTGAAATATTTCTTAAGTTAGTGAAGTTGCAAGTGCTTATGTGTGACCCATCTTCTTTTTCCTCCTCCAGTGGACCCCAGAAGGAAGACGGTTGGTCACTGGAGCTTCTAGTGGGGAGTTTACCTTGTGGAATGGGCTTACTTTCAACTTTGAAACCATATTGCAGGTAACAGTAACCATCAAATGCTAGCTGATCTAAGAACTTGAGACTCAAGCACAGTCAATTTAATGAAACTGGGCAGTGTTGTTAAACTTAACAATTAGACGGCTTACCGTTCTGGATTAATGTAGGTTTCTGTTAGCCTCTGTCATATATTCTCTTAAAGCAAAACTTAAAAATGTTTTCTGTTTTTACAGGCTCATGATAGCCCTGTGAGGGCCATGACTTGGTCACATAATGACATGTGGATGTTGACAGCAGATCATGGAGGATATGTGAAATATTGGCAATCCAACATGAACAACGTCAAGATGTTCCAGGCACATAAGGAGGCGATTAGAGAGGCCAGGTTTATACACAATATACCATTTTCTGTAGTCCCTATTGTCATGGTTAAATTACTCTCTAAGTGTATTCTGGGTGCAGAGATGCATGGGCTCTCTCAGATTCTGGGACACTTTCTGCACCTAATGAACACAATATTTCTCTTTGTTTTCACACATTCACCATTTTGCTGGCACCTTTCTGAAGTAGTTTTGTCCTGGTATCAGCCTTTGCAATATGTTAGAGATGTATTGTCTGCCACATTTTGCACTGGTTTTTTCTTTTCATTTATGGCTAATAATGTGTATACGTTATTCCTTTTTATTATCTACTGTGTAAGACAAGAATATTCCAAATAAAGAATTCAGTCTTTAATTATACAACTGAATAAAATCTAAAGCCTGCAGAAATGACCTTCAGAATCCACACAAAATTCAAGGAAAAAAAAGAGGCTTAAGTGAAGACCTGGTTGGCTTGGTTCTGCCACGACTTCAAAAAGAAAGTATAGGACTAAAAACCTCACAGATAACTCTCTGGACGTGGCAAACATTAACGGATTAATGAATGGGTTCTTCATGCTTTGCAGCTGTAAGCAGACCTTTGTCAAAGAAGACTCTAGGACTTTTCTTCTGATTCACTGTTGATAACATGCAAATGTATGAGTGGAGTTAAAACGTTTCCAGTGAGTTGTATGTTTATGGAACAGTGAGAAATGTGTAGTAAACCTGGGGCAAGAGTTTCACAAACAAGCCTGAAGAATTGCTGCAGCCTCAGAATAAAGCTAAGCAGCATTCTTTTAAGGTTGTGCCATCTATATGTGGGAGGAGGTTGACTTTAGAAACACTTTTGGCAGTCACTTGTCTCTACTTTCAGAATCCACAGGACTTGTTGCATATACATGTTTCTGCTTTCTAGACTTGGCTTCAGTGTCGTGCTCTTATTTATTTATTTATTTTCACTGTTAGTCATTCAAATAAGTTCAGGGGAGTTCATACAATTCATTGAGAATCTTGGATCTTTTTTCACAGCCAGGAAGAAAACTGGCTTTCTCTTGTATAGCAGAGTCATTGGTTTTAAGCAGAAGTCTGAGTATATATTATAAAAGTTTTCATCCAAAGGTGCAACATTCCTGGGATTGCTTTACACCTGGAAGAAGGAATGAGGTTATCACAAGCATTGTGTATGAAGAAGTTGAGCAATCAGTCTTACTACCCTGCTTAAAAGTGTTTCAGCCTATCATTTTTAAAGTTTAAGTGTCTGAGGCAGAAACTGATGCTCATGTTTTGAGCAATATTCCTATGTGGCTTAAATGATTATACGAAGGAATATTGTTAAGAATAGAACACATTTAGTTTCACTGCTAAGGCAGCTCCCCATGTTTTATTGATATAGGAAATATACCAAAAGGAGCACAGGTAACGTTAGGACTAGTAATGTACTGAGTAGGTCTCTGAATATTGATGGAAAATGGAAAAAAAAAAATTGAAGCCTTTGGATGAGACGCATATCTTAGCTGACTACATTCTCTTTAAAGGCCTCTTCACTGGATACTTCCTTCTCCTGTTTATAATGCAGCACAGTGTTTTTATTTTTCCCTGTCTGAGAAGCATGGATGATCTGTTAAATGCTGACTTCTTTCCCCTGCTGTGTGTCTTCACGTAACAGTTTCTCACCCACGGATAATAAATTTGCTACATGCTCTGATGACGGCACTGTTAGAATCTGGGATTTTCTTCGTTGCCATGAGGAAAGAATTCTCCGAGGTATGTGTGCTAACAGTACTGATTGAAATATTTAAATAGGGAAGGCATTTGTGGTTAAGTCATCACACTACACAATATTGGCTTGTATCTCCATTAAAGTATTTTTTATACATTTACCATCTCTGTCAAGAAAGCACAGCTCTTCTCTAGCTTGCACGCATTCTGTAGGTTTTTACTAATATTATCATTGAGTTCTTTGAGCTATAAATTAAATATAGACTCTCCCTCTTCCTTGTCTCTTATCTTCCTGTGCCCTTTAGGGAAAACTCTTTCTTGACCTTTACATTTCAAACTAATAGATCGCTCCCATGGTCATGCCAGCCTTCATACAGGTAACAAATCAACAGACAAAATAGAGGTAGTGATGGCTATACTTCTTGATACTATTTACCTCCTTTTGAGAAAGGTTCTCATTGTGAGGCTTAAGCTGGCCTGGAACTTGCTATATAGCCTACGTTAGCCTGGAACTTAGGTCCTTATCTCAGACTTGCAACTCTGAGAGTACAGTTGTCCTTCATTGCAACTGGCTTCTTACCTGGAATTGGTAGAAGATCACACCCTTTATGCGACTTGTGAATGTTTGGGAATTTGCTGTATTTTATATATTTTTAGTGCAAACATTATAGTAAAACCATTTGTACTTCTAAGTAAGTCCTCTCAGTTTGTTAGTCACTATGAATGTAGTATTTTCAAGCATTTAGTTTAAATCTGTGATAGTTTACAAACTGTAGTTTTTGCCCCTTGGCTTTGATTCCAGAATGCCTCAGAAATAACATCATGTGAAAGGGAAATTTAGGATAGGAGAATGGGCACCAGAAATAACAGTTGTCGAGACATTACGATTCAGAGGTTTCCCTTCATGTTGAAGAGTCTTCAGTTAGTTGTCTTGGTGTAATTATAAATTTCTTACCACTGGTAAGATATTTAACATACAAGATGTGGTAGTACACACCCTTTATTCTAGAAGAGGCAGGCAGTCTCTGTGAGTTCCATGCTAGTCTGGTCTATATAGTTCCAGGCCAGCCGGCACTTTAATGAAACTCTGTCTCAGAATAAAGCAGACAAACAGAAGTAAACTTAAAAAATTTTAAAAACACATTTCAAGCCAGTATCATTGATTGTGTTTTCACATTAGCTTGGATCCTCCATACAGTTGCTTATCACTGTAGCTAGTGTAGGGATCTTGTTGGTGCTTGTCAGATTGAGTGAGAGGACATATGCATTGTGCAGGTCATGATACTATGCAACCTCACTGAGGTAGAGTCCTTGAAAACTTAGTCTGAGTTATATTATGGATGAGTACCATATATGACCCAGAAGATGTAAATGACACATTCAAAATAAAATAGGTCCAACACCATAACTAGAATCTTACCCACCTGATGTATACGCTGGTAGTACACATTTCTCACTATTTTTAGAAATCTTTGATGTTAAACAGACATAGTTTAATGTTTCCTAGGCTTTAAAAAATCCTTAGGCTAAAGAAATTTTTTATTTAAAATAATCCTGAGGAATTAAAGTGATTAACTTTACAGTATCCTGATTCTGATAACAGAAGTCTCATATATAAGACCTTCTAACAGTTTATATTAAAAGAAAATTTTTTGTATGTTAATATTTCATCCTATGTACCAATGAAGAGCTATTAATTTTTTCATAATGAAAATATCTCTAAATATGCCTAGTAAACTACTCTGAAATTAAGTGCTAAAACTATCAGTTGATATTTTTATATTTAAGTTAAGATAGACTTTTATTACTAACTTCCGTCTAGGTGAATTTAGAGAAAATGCATAATCTTAAAAAGGTAATACAGACTGAAGTATATTAATACCATCTATTAATTAAATGAGTATTTTTTTTCTCTTCATGAGAACTGTCCATTTTAAGCTTTATATGGGTGTTTCAAATATACACAAAAGTATGCTGGATGCCCATGTACTTATAGATACATGCCTTGTAAAGACATTTTTTACCACATTATGGTACCTCAGTGATTATATGAGGCAAATGTGAACATATTCAACTAAATTAATTGAATAACCTAAACAGTTTTGAGACCAAGTTTCACATAACCTGATATTTTAGATTGCAGTTATTATTTTCTGTTAATCAGTTTTATAAATTCTGTGAAACTAAGAGCGTTTCTTTGTACTTGATGGTTGGAAGTCAGATTATAGTCATCTTCAAGAGAACGTAAAATTGTTCGGCAGAAATTAGGACCATAGAGAACATTGGATCCTTAAGTCAGATTGGGACAGGATGAGTGTTCCATCTTCTGAACTGTAAGCGGCCGTGTATTAAGGGTAGTGATCATAATCTACCCGTCTGGCAGGCAAGCAGGCACACTCTTTTCTCTTGGATGTGTCAGGCACTTTCAGAGGTAAAAATATTTGGAAAATCAAGAAAACAGTAGTTGAGGGAAGGCGATGATCACATAGTCTTTGACTTTATCATACACTTAATCTTTTCTCCATCGTTCATAAAAATCAGACCTTTACTCTGAGTTTTAGTGATAAAGTATTTAGTTTTTAGAACATTTTCCGCCTGTGTTAGTAATCTGCTTCTCTATAACTTGTTCTTCCATTTGGGACATGGAACAAACAACAAATCAAACATGCCTGGAATCTCAGCACTTAATATGGAGGACACTCAAAACCAACCCAAAAACCTGTACTCTGTTCAGTCTGACAGCAAATTAAATACTTAAAAATAACCATCGTGTTTTTCTCCAAGTTTTTCAGTTTTAAGCACACAGTATTTTTCTCCAGAAGCCACAATAGCAAACCTTTCGGTGCAGAATTTACAGTTGCTCTTTTTAGTGTCATTGTTGAGATTGTTCTTAACTCTTTATGTAAAAGAAGTTATACAGAGAAGCATAGTTAATCTTTACAATGGACATAGAGTAACTGGGAGGTTTGCTGTGCAAAGGGTTTGGGTGATTGATTCATAAGTTTATGAAACTGAATATAGCACTGAATTGGGAGCATCTTGAAAACGTCCCTCATTACCAGAGTTTATACACATTTGTTCTTTTTCTCTAGTAAAAAGTGCTTAAGCAACTTGCTTAGGCAACATTTTTACAAACTTTTATCATCTTAAAAGTGGAGAGCAGTTAATAATACTTGTTAGAAAATACTTGACATAGAAGAGGGAAGACATTCCAGATGAAAATATTCAGCCAATAAGAATGTAAAAATAAAGTTTAATGAGAAGCATTATATTGACTTATAAAAAAAATCTACTCCAGAAGGTCATTGTTCTTGAGGTCCTGCTTACCTTCTTGATTATATCAGTAATCGCTGGCACACTGTTCAGGAATGGTTGGTACAAGCACTTCATTTCGCCTTCTCAGCAACCTTTTGGGATAAGAACTGATTGATGGTCACTACAAAGTTAAATAGACCTGCCAGAACTCCTACATGTAGAAGTCCATACACATTACAAGTAGGGCCAGGATTCTAAGGCAGGCTGTTCGGCTTGAGTTTATTTTATTGCTTTGTTTATCTTACTTTAGCCCAAGGCACATGCTAGGCAAGTACCCATCCACTGAGCTGTATCCCTAACTTTTTTTATTTTAAAATGTCATGGGCTATGGTGATAGAATTATGAAGTAAAAATTTGATAGGGGAGAAGGTGCAATATGAACAGAGGGAACTCCACTTTATTTTAATATTTTTCTAAAAATTGTCTATATGTGTTACATTTTCTTTTTAATGTACAACATCCTAAACTACACAAACATTAAGTTACAGTGAACTGTTGAAACCACAAATGATATTTGCTAGGTTGTATAAATGTACAGGAAGGAAGCTGCAGTAGGTTCAAGAGGTCGGTATGTGCTTGGTTAGCATGCACTGTGTTCCTGGTTTATTCCCCACTGTCATATGAGTTAGGTAGTACGTCCTGTGATCTTGGCTCTGGAGAGGTGGAGGTAGTGGAATCACAAGTTCAGGCTCATTCTTTGCCAAGTAGCTTTTGAGACCAGCCTGGGCAACATACGACTCTATCTAAAAGCAAATCAAAACCAAGCTGTTTTAGTAAATTTCATTTTGCTTTGCTTTTAGACAGGGTCTTACTATGTAGTCCAGTCTAGTCTTGTATTCACTGTGTACCTCACGGTGTTCTTCTTACCTTATCCTCTTAGGTGCTGGTTCTTTCTTCACTAGCACTTAGGGAGGGAAAATGAACCTACACATTTACTCAGCTTAAGGAAAAGAACAGCATTCATACTTTTGATAAGTTTCTATGTATAGTTTTTGATTGCTTTCAACTATGGTTTTTACAAAATAAAGCCTCCAACTACAAAGATTTTTTAGTTTGATAGCAGATTTTTAAATTGTGTAAAAGACGTATTTACAGTCCGAGAGTTCAGGAAAAAATGCAATTCTCATTGTGAATAATTTACTTGTTATGTAGCTAAAACATTTTTATAGCATCGTACAAAAATGATCTCATTTGATAAAAACAAAAATCCACAAACACTGTCATATTTATAATATAGTCTGTACCAGTGTCTTGGTTACTTTTTTATTGCTATGAGAAAAAACCTTGAAGAAGGCAACTTACAGAAGAAAGTTGGAGAGGGGTTTACAGTTTCAGAGAGTTAGAACACAGGGTTCATCTTCAGGGGAAGTGTGGCAGCGGCAGGCAGGCATGGCACTGGAAGAGCTTACGTTTTGAGATGTAAACATGAGGTGAGAAAGCTAGTGGGGACAGTTTAGGTCTTCTGAACCATCAAAGCCTATGCCTAGTGACTCGCCTCTCTAATGCAGCCATGCCTTCTAATCCTTTCCAAGCAGTTCCACAAATGGTGAACCTAATAATAGTCAAACATGAGCCTATGTTTGATCACATTCGATCACCACAACATTCTATTCCCTGGCTTGTCATATCCTAGTGAAAATGCGTTTAGTTCAAAAGCAGTGAGTGGCAGGTATCTTTAACCCCAGTGTTTGGGAGGTAAAGCAGACTCATCTCTGAGATAAAGGCTATTCTGGTTTACAAAGTGAGTTACAGGACAGCCAGAGCTTTTCTTTCTTTTTTTTGTTTTTGTTTTTGTTTTTGTTTTTGTTTTGCTTTGTTTTGTTTTGCGACTCTCAAAAACAGTCTTCTTGTTTAAAAGTCTAAAATCTCTTAGATTCAAGGCAGGTCTTTTTCACTTTCAGTAAAATCAAAAGACAGATTACATACTTTCAGCATGCAGTGACATTGAAGGAGAAAGAGGGAGATATACTACACTGAGCAAGACCGAATGAACCCAGCAGGACAAACTCTAGCTCAGTCCTTTTATGTTTGCTGACTACAACACAATTCTCTCCCTGCCTCATGCTTGTGAATCAAGATGTAGGCTCTCAGCAACTGTTTGAGTATTATGTCTGCTTGCCTGCTGCCATATTTCCTGTCACAATGGTTACGGACTGACTTATCCTCTAAACTGCAAGTCCCCAGAAAGTGCTTTGTTAAGTTGCAGTTATCATGGTCTCTTAGCACAGTGGTAGAGAAGTAACTAAGACACCAGAATAACCCCCCCCCCCCAAAAAAAAAGGGACTAAGAATATAGCAAAATGGTAGATGACTTTGCATCCATGGTTGTGATTCTCCCAGTACCAACACAAAAGAGAGGAGCCATTCTTGCACATAGTTTTGCCTGTAAGGACCTGTTTGTCCCCTCGAATCCTCCCCCCCCCCCCTTGAGATAGGCTTCAATATGTGGTCTTGAACTCTTAAGAGATCTGCCTGCTAGGATCCTAATCTCATTTTTTAAGTAAGTGTCTCACTGTGTAGCCCTGTCCTGGAGCTTGCTTTGTAGACAAGGCTGGCCTCTGCCTCCTGCAGACTGGAATTAAAGGCATGTGCTACCAAGTCAACCCATGATCCCAATTTTTTTACAGCAGTAAGTTAATATTATTGATTTAAGCAGTCAACCTTTATTTCATCTTTTTGTTTTTTTAAGACAGTTTCTCTTTGTAGCCCTGGTTGTCCTTGAGATTGCTCTATAGACCAGGCTGTCCTTGAATTTACAGATCCACCTGCTTTTTTCAACAGCTGGGATTAAAGGCATGTAACACCATTGCCTGACTCTGTCTTCTTGTATTTTACAAATATGATGCTATAAAAAATCAGTCTTTTTACTGTAGGGAACAAAGCAAACAATTATGTTATATTCAGTGTTTAGATTTTCCTTCTTTCTATTCATCTTATAAAAACTTCATTTAGTGCTAGGAAATGAACCCAGGCATTTGGACGTGTTAAGCTAGTGTTCTAACCTGAGCTATAAATCTCAATCATACTCAGTTTTGGGTGATGCTTTAAAAACCTGTCTTTGTAATATCTAAAAATGTGATTATTTTAGTTATAAAGATGAAGTTATTAATTTAAAAATACATGTGTTTGCCTGCCTGTATGTCTATGCACCACATGTGTGCCTATAGTCCGCGTTAGTAAGAAAAGGGTATTGGATTTTCTGAAAGTCGAATTAAAGATGGTTGAGCAGCCATATGAATGATAGGGAAAGCCTGAGTACTTTGCCAAGGAAGTAGAAGATCAGCAAGTGCTTCTAACACCTGTTATCTCTCTGGGCCCAAGAATTCTACATAAAAGAAGAAATGGTGGTTTCTAGGTCTTTTTACACATGGCTTTAAAAAATAGCCTGATTAAGCCACATGCACTATTAAATCTCTTGAGGCTTATTTGTCAGGCCCAACTTACTTATTTTTCCCCTTTGGATATATTAAAACCTTTTAATGATTTATTTTTAAATCATGTTTATATGTATGTTGGTATGTGCATGTGCAATGGATGCCATGTGTTGAGACTCAGTGTAACTTGAGTTGTGGGTGGTGGTGAGCTGCCCAGCATGTGTGCTATGAATTGAACTCAGATCCTCTGGAAGAGCAACAAGTAATCTCACTTGCTAACCTGTTTCTCTGGGTCTTGATTGTTAACACTTACTATTGGTGTCATTTAGAGAACTTTCCCCTCTTTGTTTGTTTATTAAAAAATTTGGAGAAACCCTCTATCCAGATTGGAAATATTAAAAGTGGAAATTTTCAGGTCTGGGGAGATTACTTACTCACTGGTAAGATCACTTGTTCGTCTTTCAGAAGACTGAGGCTTCATTCCGAGTGCCTACATGTTTCACAAGTGTTTGTAACTTCATTTCCAGGGCATCTCATGCCTTCTTCTGGCCTCTGTGGGTACTAAGCACCTATGTGTTACATAGAAATACCTGCAGGCAAATACACATAAAGATAAATAGTAATTTAATTAGATTTTTTTTTCCTTTTTATTTTTTGGTTGTTGTTGTTTGTTTGCTTGCTTGCTTGCTTGGTTTTTTTTTGTTTTTTTTTTTTTTTTTTTTTGTTTGTTTGTTTTTTGTTTTCCTGAGTCTCACTGCGTAGCTTTGCTTATCCTGGATCTCTGTGTAGATCGGGTTGGCCTCAACTCAGAAAACTTCCTCCTGCCTCTGCTTCTCCAGTGCTGGAATTAAAGACTTGCACCACTATGCCTAGCTGAATAACTTAATTTTAAAAGTGGAGATTTCAAGTATTTCTACATATTGAAGCAGTTAGAAAACAACGATGGAAACTAACATGAGTAGTAGGACCAAGTGGGACGTACAAAGCTTCATTTTAGAAGCTGTCAAGAAGCTCAGATATTTCCAGCAAAATGCTGTGCTAAGGAAGACTTGGACAGTAATGACTGCTTTTTATTACAATTACTAATCTGCACTCTTCTGAAATGTGCTGTAACAAATGACAGCCACAAATAGTTTAAAATATGGCATCAGGATGCACATTCCCCGGGCTCTGGGCAGAGGGGAGCAGCAATCTTTTTAAAATGCTGGAGCTGGGAGAGTCATTTGTAAAGTGCTTGCTGTGTAATCAAGAGGACCAGGGTTCAGTCCTCATGGACATGACAATACTAAGAAGAAAGAGACAGGTCAATCTTCAGACTTTCTGGTTAGCCAGCTTGACCAAAACAGTATGTTCCAGGCTCCGTGAGTGATCTTGTGTTAAGCAAAGACGTGGACAAGTTAATGGCAGAAAATCCCTGAATGTTGACCTGTGGCTTGCAGGCACGCCTAGCATTGTACTACTTTACTTGCACACAGAATGGCAGTACTGGTTCCATTGAAGCCAGTGACACAGAATATAAAATGACTGGAGAACACCTTGATACCATAAGCAGGTCTATTAAAAAGGGAGAGATATGAGTGCATTGGTTGCATGTATGTCTGTATACCACGTGTGCCTGGCTCCCTAGAGGCCTGAAGAAGGTGTTGGATCCCCTGGCACTGGAGTTACTGACAGCTCTGATGAGGATGGAACTCCTTGGGTTTTGTGTCCTGAGCAGTGCAACTAAAGATGTTTATCACCATCCTTTTTCTTTTTCCACATTTCCTTTTGAGAGTCTAGCCACATAGTCCTGGCTCTCTTGGATTTCACTGTTTACGGAGCTCCCTGCCTCTGCCTCCCCACTGCTGGGTCATAGGCAGGTGTCATCACACCCACCAATCTCACTAAACCTGGAGTTGGTTTTCTAGACAGCAAGCATTAGGGATCCTGTTGTAGTCACACCTCCAGCATTGAGATCACCAATCATGTGGGTGATAGGGATAAACTCTGGTCCTTATATTGTGCAGTAAGTACCTAACCAACAGAGCCATTTGCTCAGCCCCTCTTTTAGAGCTACTTAGATGATTTTGTGTTTATGTTGTATGGTTCTCTAAACATTAAGGATGGAGAATATAGAACATCATATTTGAATTTTATTGTAGAAAGATTTTATATAGAATACAGAATGGGCTATTGTACAAACTATTGAATATCTGTTAAAATTGTGCTACATTTCTTACTGTCAGGAATTATTTTTGATGGATGTTTGGCTTTTCTAATATTTAAGCAGACTGCTTTTTTATCTAGTTTAAGAATAAAGTTGAGGATGTAGTGTTGCCTTTGAATTTCAAGGCCTCAGTCCTAAGTAAGGGTATATATATGTATATGTACATGTTGTGTTTGTATATTTATATGCTGATACCCAAGTTTATGTATTTGTATCCAGACTAGCCAACACTGGGTATTCTCTACTTTGCTTTATTCACCTAATACAAGATCTCTCAGTGAGCCTAGAGTTGAAGGATTTATGGCTCTGCCAACTGGCCAGCAAGCCTAAACCATTCTCTTCCCTCCACCCTTGGAGTGCTGCGGTTAGATGTGGCATGACCACACCTGGCCTTTTATGTGGGTGCTGGGGATCTTCTTGTGCTTTTGTATCACAGTTTTGCTCACTAAACCAACTCATTTGGGTTTTTGAGGTCAAGCCTCGCCCTGTAGCACAACCTAGTTTCAGACTCAGGGTTTTCTTTTTCAGATGCTGGGGTTACAGGCATGTACTGTTGTGCACTACTTTTAAATTGTTCCCTGAATGTGTACGTACAAACACATACAGATTGTATTTGCTTTTATATATTTACACATAACCACCCAACCACCTCTATGATAAGATGGAATTTCCAGAAATCCAGAGATTCTTTCCTCCCTCTTTCCTAGCTAAGTATGCCAAGCTCCTAACTTTGAAACATACTTCCAGCAAATTGTCTTAATGTCTTTAGCTGGCTTATCTCAATATTTCTTTGAAAATACATTTGTAGTTAACTTAATTGCTGGTTTCCTGCTACTCAATTACATATGAGGCAAGATAGTATACCAAAGGAAGCATGCCCTGGCTGTCTGGAGGCCCAGGTATCATATCTTGATTTCAGAACCTACTAGAGGAAGGTTTCTAGATTGGTTTCTGTTTCTGTAATAAAACACTGACCAAGAGGCAAGTTGGGGAGGGAAGGGTTTATTCCTTCATTAAAGGAAGGCAGAGCACGAACCAGGAGGCAAGACTGAGGCAGAACTGCATGTATGGACAGCAGGCCCGCGGACACTGAACAACTAATCTCTCCCCTCTGCTTTTCCAGCTGTCACACCTTGCATGTGCTCAGCAGAAAGTTGGAAAAGGACCTTGTACTTTTTTGTACTAGTAGATATAAATATACAGCTTACCATCTCATCAGGCTTCTCTGCCTGTCTCATGTCAGGTCAAAAGCTGCCTGGCTGGAGGAGTATAAAGAGATTTCGGTTAGTTGTCACAGCTCAGCCAGATACCTGTCCAGGATGAAGACAGTGCAGGGCCTGATCAAGCAATGATAAAACATGGGCAGTAAAAAGGAGCTGCCTGCAATTGAACATTTTGTTTTTGTGCTTAACCTCCTGCTCAGTTTTTGAGGTTTTATAGCACAGTGTTAGGTTTAGCTGCCTTCCCATAGGTCCCAATTATTAAGTGCTTGCAAATTTAATACTAATAATTTTCTGTACTGCTTTTCCTACTGATTAAATCATTTCACCTAATCCAGAAATTGGGGCAGACTATCATATTTTTCAAATATCCTCCCCGTCTGGATTTGAGTTTATGCTTAACGTTATAGTTGTAATTTTTCTTGGAGATGTAAGTACCAGCAATCTTCTGAATGATTTGGCTTGTTGAGTTTCAGCAGGCAAATCATTAAATCAGTTACTGTAAAATAGTCTATTTCATAGAAGTTTAAAATTTTTTATATTTAGTTTTTTTTTTTATATTAAAGACATTGGGAGGTGGCTTTTGTTGTATTTGGAACATAAGCATGAGAACTCATGTTTAGGTCTCCAGTACTCATGTAGAAGACTTGGCATTGGTGTGTGTCTCCAGTCCTACAGAGCTGAGGAAGCAGAGACTCACTGGCCAGCCAGCCTAGCTTTACTCAGTGAGAGAATTAGGTGGATAATGGTAGAGGAACCACTTCCATAGTTGATCTCTGGTTTTCACATACACGTGCGTATATGCCTCCCCAAACACAAGCTGCGATGTATCTTCTGTAATGAAAAATACAATGAGAGAAGTTTGATTTAGTAAGCTGGTAGTAGAAATTCAAGTTTGTTAAAATGGTAGGTAATTAAAAGACTACTCTAAAGAATGGTTAAGTCCTTAACAAGGAACTACGTGAAGAAATGGTTGTTATAAAGGATGAAGTATGTTGCAATTTTTGATGTCTGAACTTGTGAAAGTTCCCCACACAGCATAGTAGTGTTTTCATTTTAGAAATACCTTTTAATTTAACATGTGTAAAAATTTGCTACATGATAAGTCTACATTTTAAAAGTTAAATTCAGAGATTTACAGAGAACTAGATTCAGTGGAAAAGTCAGCCTTGATAGTATGTTACTCATTTAGATTGAAGAAAATGGCCTTGATTTGAACATGGTAATTATGAATAATTAGTACATTATACCCTGTGATAACTTTATTTATTATTTTTATTTTACTTTTTTGAGACAGGGTCCTACTATATGTAGATCCTATCTACACATACCCATACACACAGAGAATTCATGAATAATTAGTTTGTTGTACCCTAAGATCTCTCTTGTTTTTGAGACAGTCTCACTGTGTAAAACACATAGCCTACACATACAGAACACGGACTCTGGCTAGCCCCATTTAACCACCTCTGGCTCTTCAGGGCTGGGATTAAAGGTGTGGGTCACCATTCCTGGCTTAAGTGTTTGTGTGTGTGTGTGTGTGTGTGTGTGTGTGTGTGTGTATTTATGTATGTATGTATGTATGTGTGAATGCATGTTTTTGCTTTCATGGATTAAGTGCATGTGACTGCCCTATTCTTGGTTGTTTAGTCCCTAGAACTGTATTAACTTGCAGATAATTATGGACAGCCAAATTAAGGGTGGGAATTGCACTCTGGTCCTCTGCAAAACACCAAGTACTGTTTCTGGGCCAGCCAGTGTGATAGTGAGGCTCTACATTTAAAAAAAAAGCAATTTAAGACCAACTTGAACTGGAACAAAAAAAACTGAAACTGCCTTTTGGGTTTTGAATTGAAACATCATGAAGTTAATTCATTACTTCTGCTCTTTACACCTGTTCTTGCCAACCTAAAAGAGAAGTCAGATTCTGTTTGAAGTAATACTTTATTTATAACAAAATGGAGGGGGCAGTTATTTTTTCTTAGTCAAAAGTCACACCTGGAGCAAATATCTAAGAGTATTTTAGACCCCACATGGAGGCTCCAGTCTTATCTGTCATGGCCAGGAAGGAAGTCATAAAAATGTGTGTGGGCAGCTTTCACCTACTCATTCTATACCCCACTCCCTAGACATGTACGTTTTGTCTCACTTACTGGCCTCAAAGTCACAGGGATCACTTTCCTCTTTCTCCAGATCTCTGGGATTAAAGGTGTGTGCTGCCACACTGGCCTTTTAAGTGTATTTGGTCCCTTTGTTTGTTTGTTTGTTTTTTAAACCATAGGTTTTTAAGTGTTTTTTAAGACTTTTTAATATTAATTTTTCTTTATATGAGTACCTTGTAGCTGTCCCCAGACTTTCTATGTATAACATGCTGGCCTCAAACTTGGAAAGATCATGCCTTCAGCCTCCTGAGTATTGGGCTCAAAGGCATGCACCACCATACCTAGTTGAGGATATTCTCTTTAATACTGAATTCCTTATGTAAGATGTGTGGGTGTAAGTATAAGAATATATACGTATTCTCAGGTGTATGTATAGAGGCCAGAAATTAACCTTGGGTATTGTTTCTCAGGAGCCATCTTTATTTTGGTGTTATTGAGACAGGGTGTCTCTATGAGGTCTAAGGACTCTAATTACACTAGACTGGCCTGCCAGCAAACCCCCCACCCCAACTTAGCTTACAAGAATGCTTTAAAAAAGTAAACTGAAAAGGTACTGTGTGTGAATGTTTTCCCTGAGGAGGTCAAAAGAGTATGGACTTGGAGTTACAGACAGTTCTGAGCTGCCCTGGGATTACTGGGAATTAAATTTGGGTCCTCAGAGAGAGCAGTCACCCGTGAGCCATCTTTCTCTCTCTCTCTCTCTCTCTCTCTCTCTCTCTCTCTCTCTCTCTCTCTCTCTCTCTCTCTCTCTCTCTCTCTCTCACACACACACACACACACACACACACACACACACACACTTACACACTTGACTTACATTTCAGATGTTATCCCCTTTCCCAATTTCCCCTTCTGGAATCCCCCCATCCCAGTCCCTCCCCCTACCTCTATGAGAGTGCTCCCCTGACTGTCTTAATTTTTTTTTTTTTTTTTTACATTTGTTCTGAGTTAAAAACTCAGCTTCTCATGCTTGTGTAGTGAAAACTACTGATTGAATCATCATCCCAGCCTCTTAAACCACACTCTCATATAATTAAGTAAAACTTGAGTGAATTTTAAGAACGGGGCGTTAGATTTATTGATAAGGCTCAGTCAGCACACCTGGTTAGTGTCACCTGTACAACTGAACAAGCAGGATTTGTTTCTTTAACAGTGACAGCTAAATGGGGCCCCAGGAGGCAGAGGCAGGTGGATCCCTGTTAAAATTAACCTGATGAATGTACTGAGTTCCAAGGCACCCCTCGCCCCATTCCTACCCCTCATCGGTTGAAAATTTTCCTGTAGAAAAAGTAATAAATAATGATACTGAAATCTTTGTTGTTCTTCAGAACCCAAAACCCAAAAGAAGTAGTTTAGAATGTAGAAGCATAGTCAACAAACTTAAAACTTGAGTGTAGGCCAGCCTGAAATTTGTAAAATTGTTCTGGCCAACCTTGAACTCGTGTTCTTGATTTTCTTGTTCTATGACTACAAGAGTCACCAAGGCTGGCAGTCTTAAAACATTTATAACAAGATTTTTTCACACAAAAATGATAAGACTTTCACACAAAAAGGTTGGTTGAAGTTAGGTCTTTGTTGTTTTACAGTGCTGGATAGACAACCCAAGGGCCTAGTGCATTTATTATAGGTAAATGTACCACTGAACTATGCCTGTAGTTCATTTTGTGTGTGTCTGTGTGGTGGTGTATTCTTGTAATGTTAGTACTTGTGAAGCTGAGGCAGGTGGCTTGCAATGACTTAAGGACAGCTTAGGTTCTGCAACTACATTCTATTTCAAAAAGTCAAACGAAAGCACTGGTTTACGCATCTTTTCTGCAACTGATAGCAGGTTTGCTCCTACTCTGTCTTATGTTTCTTTGTGAACAGAGGGATAAGGACTGGAAAATGAATACCTTTTCAAAAAAAAAAGGCAGGGGATAAACTATTAGGTGTATCACTCCCTTTAAAATGCAGCAGCAGAGCTGACAAGGTGACTCAGCAGGTAAATGTGCTTACCAGCTAACTTGTACACTTAAGATTGATATTTTTAGGACCCATCTGCTAGAGAAAGAAACTCCTGAAAGTTGTCCTTCGACTTCCAGATACATTTAGTGATATGTGTGTACCCTTTCCCAAATAAATAAATATAATTAAAATTATATTAACAATATATTAAAATATGATAGCTATTTATAGTGGGTGACCACCCTCTTTCCTCTGGCAGCTCCAGAATTCTAGATGCATAGTTTTTGTTTATGATAATCTTGGATTTTTTTAATTAAAAATTTTTTTTAATTGTGTGTGGGCTGGAGAGATGGCTCAGTAGTTAAGAGCACTGACTGCTCTTCCAGAAGTCCTGAGTTTAAATCCCAGCAACCACATGGTGGCTCACAGCCATCTGTAATGGGATCTGATGTCCTCTTCTGGTGTGTCTGAAGACAACAACAACACACTAATATACATTCAATAAATAAATAAATAAATCAATAAATCAATAAATCAATCTTTAAAGAAAATCATGTGTTGTTAGCACAAACCTTCAATCCCAGCACTTGGGATGCAGAGGCAGACAGGGTTCAAGGACAGCTTGGTCCACAGAATGAGTTTTAGAATAACTAGCACCAAATAGAGAAACTGTCCCAAAAAAACATGAACAAACAAATATTTTATTTGTATACGTTCATGGACTGTGTATGCATACATGTTCATTTGTGTGGGTATGTCCCTGCTGCAAGTGCACATGCTTATGGAGACCTGAGGCCCCTATCAGGAGTCTTTCTTGGTTGCTGCCTTCTCCATTCATTGAAGTTTGGTCTCGGTTGAATTCAGAGCTTGTCTGTCCTCCTCTGACTAACCAGGCTGTCTTAGTAAGTCCCTATTTCTGTCTTCTGAGCACTGGGATTACAGGTGGGCCACTGCACAGTCTGGACACTTACGTGGGTTTTGGGGATGATTTGCACTTTGCTCATGCTTATGTAGCTGTTACTTTAACCACTGACCAGTCTCCTGAGCTCCTATTTCTTTGATTTACTTTAATCTTTATGCAGCCATGGCAAACAAAGCCATGGCTTTGAATTTTGTCTTTGCCAGGAGGGAAGGCTTCTCACTGGTATCTTTGGGTGTAGAGTGTGGTTAGTGATGCTTGGCTCACTGTGTGTTGAGGGTCAGAGCTATGTACCGAAAGCACTCTACACATTCAATGCAGGGTAGAGCAACACATGTCTTGCTTATGTCAGATATACAGAGGGAAGATACTCAAAGGTATAAGCCTGAGTGTGGAAAAGAATGCACATTTTAACTGATTCAAGAGGCGGTGGGAAGTGATTAGGAAGTAGAATACTATGTAAGCCACATGCGTATAAATATCAAATATCACTTGGCTTTTTTTTCTTTTTTGGAGGAGGACGAAATATGGTCTGATGATAAAGTCCTTACTGGTCAAAGGATCTGCCTGCTTTTGTCTCAGGTACAGAGACTAAAGATCTGAGCCATCATTTGAGACCTTTAAAACCCTTTCTTTTGTGTTAATCTTCATATCTTTGTCCTAATGTCAGGATGGGCTTACTTAAGGAAATTTCAGTCAGATTTTTCATCTCCAAGTTTACTTTTACCCATAATGTAGTTCAGGCTGCCCTTGTATAGGTGGTTCTCCTGCCTCTACTTCCCAAATACTGGCATTATTTCTGAGCACTACCATACTGGGCCTTTTGTTTGGTCTTTGAATACATGTTTTTTTTGTTTTATTTTTTTCCCCCATGTCTCTTGATCCATTAGCTACTTTTTAGAGTTGTGGGTTGGTAAATTCTTGTTTATTGAGATGATATACTGAATTTTACTATATAGATTTATAGCAGAATTTTTATTCTATTGGTATGTTTTAGTAAGTTTGTAGTATCTTGAAATATGAGTTGTTTATTTTTGTTTTAAAGACAAGAGTTTCATGTATCTCAGACTACCTCAAACTCATTATGCATCAGATTGGGAGTTGAATCTAGCTTTCATGAGTGCTAGACAAGCATTCTACCCATGAAGCTTTATTGGTATACTTTTATTTGAAGACTAAAAATCGTGTGTATTTGTGTGGACAAGCACAGATGAATGGGCATGAAGGTCAGTGGACATATTTTGGAAGTCAGGTCTCTGCTTCCACTTCAGGATCCAGAGGTCTAACTGAGTTTATCAGATTCATGTGAAAAGTTCTTTTTTCACATTTTGGATCCTAATTTGAACATTTTTTAATAGTCATTTTAATTAGGCTTAAATTGTGTGGTGGCTGAGGTGCATGCCTCAAACCCTGCACTTGGTAGGCTGAAGTGGGAGGACTGTTCTGAGGTGGATACCGGCTAGGGCTCCATGAGCTCTAGGTTGAGCGACCAGATCCTGCATTATGAATGTGAATCAGACTTCTGCTGCCTTCCAACTTGGTTTTCCCATTACCCCGAGTCTTTTTCTTTTATTACTGGTGTTCCTAAGACTGTACAGTGGGGGGAAGACCATTTTATTTTCAAAGTTCATGTCTGTATGTGCCTACAGGAGTTAAATTTGTCATTTGCATGCAGGTGCCAACAGAGGCCACTAATCTCCTAGATCTGGAGTTACAGGCAGTTGTGAGCTGTCTGATATGAGTGCTGTTAACTAAACCTGAGTCCATTGTAAGAGCAGTTAGTGCTCTTAACCATTGGATCGTCTCTCCAAACCTGAAGAAACATTTCTTACACAAGAAGAGGGTGGGAGGCCTTCGTGCTCCTACACTGCTTTGACTCTATGTTCCTTCCAGTGATGGAGGCTAAGTTCAATCCAGAAATGGCAACCACACTGGCACATCCTGACATCATACAGCCAGCGAGATGCCTCCCTGTTAACTGGGATTAACATACCTGACTAACCAGCATTTTTTTCACTGGGTCACATTGATCATGTGATTTCTATGTGCTTTCCTCATAAAAGATGTATAATCTCTGGTTATACACACACACACACACACACACACACACACATGAGGAAACAAGCATGCTGCCGGAACCTGCTTGGTATATGCTGTACACCAGGTTTTCATTCTACCTGGTGAAATGGATCTGTTGTGGTGTTGGCAAGTCTTCTGTCCTGGAAGGCTGGGAAGTTCACAGTGGATGGCAATATGCGCAGACATTACTGACCTGTGTGGAATCTCACTTGTAATTTCAAGAGGAGCTCCTTTCCTAAGCAGCACAACAGAAGACCAAGTGCAGTGTAAGATGCATTTTTCCCTTCAGTCTGTTTGTGCATCCAATGGAAGTTAGAATTGGACAGTTGTACGGCCCGAACACCACTAGTTTTTGAACAGCAAAGGGTGGAGAGCTAGGACAGACCTGGGTGGGATAATGTAGATGTGATTTTTCCTGGGATGTTCTACTTTTTAAAAAGTAGTAAGGATTTCTTAAAAATTTAAACTGGAAAGAAAATAGTAAAATGTCCTTTTCTAGTCTCATCCCCAAGGTAATTGCCATTAGTTTGCTTTGTGGTCCCCTATCCCCTTTTCTTCTATTTAAAACAAGAATATTACATAGTAGAGGCTGACCTCAAACTTTATAGGTAGGAAGATGACCCGGAACTTCTGTTTACCCTGCTTTGTGGGATTTCCACCAACACGCCTGACCTTGTTGTATGTCTTCCTAGAATTCCTTTACAAATATTAAAAAAAAGTTTTTAAAATATTACCTCAAAAAGGAGTTTACATTACTCAAGCGATCTTTGCTTTTTTTCCTCTCTAGGCTTTCTCACATTGGTCTTTCTCTATCGATATTTCTCAGTCTTTGACTGCTTTATAACATTTTGTAGTGTGTGGCTACCATAACAACCCTTATACTCTTTTCCCCCACCTTCCCTACTTTCCTTGAACTAATGAATCTCCTGCCTTGGTTACATGTTCTGGAGTTAAAGCAAAATCCTTGTGTTTTGCTAGCACACAGGCTATTTGTTTTGTGTTTGTAGGGGGAGTAGCAAGGGATTGGAAGGTTTCAAGATTCACTGTGGCTGGTATGACACAGACCATGGCCACCTGGAGCACACGTATTACACATATCTCTACCATACATGGCTTCACTAAGACAAAGGTTTATTGTAAATTTCTATGTACTTTTATATTTGTATGTAGTCATGGGAATTTAACTTAAATTTATAATATCAGTGTGTAATTACTCCCTGGGAAGATAAATTGTCTTCAAAAGCCATTAATAGTATTCAAGAAGCTTCTTTGAGGTTATCTTCATATTTAATTAGAATACCTTATTTTCATTTATGTATATGAGTATTTTGCCTGCATGTGTGCTTTTGCTATTTTGGGACACTGGATCTCCCATCTCCTAGAAGCTAGTTAAAGAATGGTGTAATCCACCTTGTGAAAGCTAGCAACCAAACCAAGGTCCTCTGCAAGATCGGGTGTTTTATACCATTTTCCACTTCCTCCTTATTCCAATTTTTAGGAGAACTAGTTTTATGTGTGTGCATGCACCTCGGAGCTTTGGAACTGCTCTGTGAGAACTCAGTGTTTCTGAGTGTTGCAGGAACACTCAGCTCTCTCAACTGTTGAGACACCTTTGGCACTACTCTTCAGATTTTTAACTTTAAATTTTTAAAAAGACTTATTTATTTATTTATTATATGTAAGTACAGTGTAGCTGTCTTCAGACACACCAGGAGAGGGCATCAGATCCCATTACAGATGGTTGTGAGCCACCATGTGGTTGCTGGGAATTGAACTCAGGACCTCTGGAAGAGCAGTCAGTGCTCTTAACTGCTGAGCCATCTCTCCATCCCCACTTTAAATTTTTAAATCACAAAAGTAATTAATACAAGGTACTAACTCTGACCATTTAAGGAGTTTGGGATGTGGGGATGTTCTAATAGTCTCTAGAGATCTACAAAGATAACTTTTATTTTAAAACTCTTTGGTTATTAAATGTCAAATAACATACTTTATCTCCTATCATAGTATGTCTTTGCTTCCCATTGTACAAGGTGAGCAGTTCAGTGATCTTACTGCTTTACATGTTTTTATTCTCATTCTTTCTTTTTTTCTTTTTGGTTTTTCAAGACGGTTTCTTTGTGTAGCCCTGGCTGACTTGGAACTCACTCTGTAGAGTAGGCTGGCCTCATACTCAGAGATCTGTCTGCCTCTGCTTTACATAGTCTTACATCTCAAGTCTTTTGGTACCTGATTTTAGGGACTATATCTCTGTTTATGATTAGCTTTCTGAAAAAAATTCGTTCCTCTTAATTTTCTTTCTTTCTTTCTTTCTTTCTTTCTTTCTTTCTTTCTTTCTTTCTTTCTTTTTCTTTTTTTTAAAGTTTTTACCTTTTTATTGGAGGGCAACAGGGAAGGGCCTCTTCCATCAGCAGAAGCACTCACAGGTTCTTCAGCCATTGGGGGACCCAGACGCTCCGGAGGGTGGCTGGACACATCAGGCATGTTCCCATTATCTCTCACAGGCACTGGGGAGTTGTGGGGTGTGGCCTTTTCGATCATGTCCGTATACTTGGTGTAGGAGCTAATCACAGGAATAATTACAGCGAGGACCCAGACACTCAAGGACATCACTAGCACCAACTCCTTTGCCCAGGCATTCTTGAGGAAGATGGAGATTTTCCTGGCCATCTTGGTCTTGGTGGCACCCTCTCCCTTACATTTTTTTTCTTTCACTTTCCTACCTTTAAGCTTTTCTTTACATTATAGAAGATATTTAATAATTTTTGTTCTGTTCTTTTTTAAAATTTTAATAAGTAGGGGCTGGAGAGATAGGTCAGTTGTTGAAGTACTTGCTACACAAGCTTGAGGGCCTGAGTTTAGCCCCAAACTCACATTAAAGACAAAACAAAACAGAAAACCAAAAAGCCAAAATTACGCATGGTGGTCTTCTTTAGAGGAGGAGGCAGAGTGGGCTTACTGGCCAGCAACCTAGCCTACTCTATGAGCTCCAGGTCGGTGAGAGACCCTGCCCCCTTTTCTTTCTTTAAAGGAAGTAGGAATGTGTCATGTGGGGAACAACAATGAGGTTATTATCTGGCTTCCACATGCAGGAACACAAATGTGGGTGCATGTCACACAGCCCCTTTTCCCCCATAAAGTCTAAGGACTGGAAACGAAGAACAAAGTGCCATGGTTAGACCCTGGGAATCACATGGCTGTGTCAGGTGGAAGCTCTTCTGCCTATTGACTATCAAGCTAAATCCAACTTTGCATTATTTTAAAAATGTTGATTGTTTTGTGTGTATATGAATGTGCGTGTGTCATAGTGATTTACTGAGGTCAAAAAGACAGCTTTTGGAAGTTGGTCCTTTCCAGTGGACTCCAGGGAAGAACCTCAGATTGTTAAATTTGCACACCAAGTACCTTTACCTACCTTCTTGCTGTCCAATGAGATTTTTCAACTCTTTCATTTTATGAGCTATTGAATGTCATAATTACGTTACATTTAGTTGTCCTACTTATCTAAATGTTACTAAAACTTTGATCTGCAAGTTTTATGGTTTTGTTTTGTTAAGATTTATTTACTTTAATTTTATATGTATGAGTGTTTTGTCTGTGTGTATGTAAGTAAACTGTATATTCCTGGTGCCTGTGGAAGCCAGAAGAGGGCACTGAATCCTCCAGAACTGGAGTTAAGGACTGCTATAAGCTGTCAGGTGGATGCCCAGGAACGGTCGCAGGCCCTCTGCAAGAGCAGCCAGAGCTCTTAACTGCTGAGCCATGTCTCTAGTACGGTGTAAGGTCTGAAGAGCTTTTCCCTCAGAAATTTTAAAATTCACTCTTTAGTCTTTGAATTCTTCGAGAATTTAATACAGTGTTTTTGTTTGTTTGTTGAGATAGTCCCATTTTATGGTCCTGGCTGGTCTCAAGTTGGCTATGCAGACCATGTGGGCCTCCAGTTCATGGAGATCCAGTTCTGCCTCTGCCATCTAAAGTTGGCTTCTAAGACCTAATGGCCTTTATCACTGAGCCAGACTTCCTTCCAGCACTGAAAGGCTCTGTTGTCTCAGTTTTGCCAACAAGACACTGATGCCATTAGAGCCTCTCAGTTTTTGTCTCTTATGTTGTCCTCCTTCCCCTGTCACATTTTGAGACAGTCTCATTATATAGTCGTAGCTTGCTTAGTGCTTATACAGAGCAGGTTGGCATCTTTGGGCACTTGCACACACTTTGGTATTTTATGTGTGTGTGCCCTTGGAGGCCAGAAGAGGGCTTGCAGCTACAGTCACAGGTGGTTGTGCAACTGAGCTCTAGTCCTGAGAGAGGGGCAAGCTCGCTTCACTGAGACCAGCTCTCCAGCCCTCCTGGGTAGTCTTAAACGTGAAAACACTCTACAGCTTTTCTTATATTCCTTTAATTTACAGTTTTTATTCCATTTGAAATTTTTTTGTTTTCATTTCTATAAACCTTCCAGAATTCTTAGCAGACAGATATTGAGTCTGATATTCAGCACATCTGGTGATCTTTATTTTACAGGTTACATATTTCTCAAGAACTCTTTTCTACTTTCTACTGTCTTCTGGACTTCATTTTTCTTAGTGGTTTATTTCATTGTTTTTCTCTGCCAGGTTTTTGTTTGTTTGTTTGTTTGTTTTGTTATATCCTTGTTGAAGGAACCCAGGCCCTTGAACATGATATTTACTCTACCACCGACCTACACCTCATCCAGTATGTTTGCTTTTTGTGATTAAAATCTCTTAAAATTCTTGGATAGCCATTGAAGCATATGTTGTTTGGCTACATCCAATATTTACCTTTATTATTCTTAGAGCCACTTGGCCTTGGTCTTTCTGCTTAAGTTTTATCAAATTTGTATTAATTTTCAGTCATATATTTGAGTAGTAGCTTGTTTTGACTGATAAAATTGGTTATCTCATCTTTTGGAGTGGGGTTCATTGTTTTTCTAGAAGGTAGTCCTTGTTAGAGAGTGGGGAAGGGCAAACATGGAGTAAACAGGCAGCTGTCACATTTACTTAAGGAAGTTTGTTACAGTCTGATGTAGAGTGTGTTAGTTTATTCTATTCTTGAGTTCAGTTACCTTTTCCTATATTGTGCCCCAATCCTTGTTATATTGGACTGCCACTAAACATAGAGCCTTTACCACTTGTTTCCTTCCTTCCTTCCTTCCTTCCTTCCTTCCTTCCTTCCTTCCTTCCTTCCTTCCATCCATCCATCCATCCATCCATCCACCCACCCACCCACCCACTAGTGGAGGTATCAGGATAGCTTGTAGGAGTTGGTTTTCTTTCTCAGCCATGTGTGTCTGAATTCAGATTGTCAGGCTTAGTGGTGTCCACTGAGTCATCTGCTGACCTTTGACTGTAATTGAGGATATAACTTGTACCCATTGTTAGTTCACTTTGCATTGAGATCATGATTCCATGCCAAGGCTTTCATAAAAAATTTTATATTTGAGACCTCCTTTCAATAGATTTCTAGTTTTCTGCAAGTATTCTCCCTGCTTTTTATCATATTTGCTTTTTTGTTGATGTTTTTTGGACTTGTTGGTGCTTTTGAAGGCAGGGTCTTATTAAGTAGCTCTTACTGTCCTAGAACTCTATAGGCCATGCTGGCCTTGAACTCACAGAGATCTGTCAGCTTCAAGGGTGCTGGAATTAAAAGCATATATCAACACATATGGCTTATTTCTTTATTTCTTGACCTTCTTGTTTCTGGCCTGGGCTGGTTCACCCTTTCTTAAGCAACTTGGACCTTCACTCCTGGGCTGTCATCATTGCTTCCAAATTTAGGACATAGTGCACTGCAGCCCAGAACTCCTTGGACTCAAGTGATCCTCCTGCTTCAGCCTTTCAAGTAGCTGGGACTACAGGTATATACCACCAAGCCCAGCTGATTTTCTAGTTCTTAGAAAAGAAAAAAGTCACCTCTTAAAAATGTAACTGTGGGGTTGTAGCAATGACTCAGGAAAGACCACATACCACTCTTGCCGAGAACCTGTGTTCATTTCTCATCATGCCCTTGTTAAACTGTTGCTCCAGTTCCAGGAAAATCCAGTGCCCACAATCTTCTCCTGGCTATGGCTTCTATGGGCCCCTACATTCAAAGATACATACTCCTGTACACATAGTTAAAAATAATAAAAAGTTAAGTACATGCAGTTTTAAATATGGTCGCTCATACTTGCTAGATGGCAGACACTCACTCTACCATGGAGCTGTCCCCCATTCCTAAACCATATAGTTAGGGTTAAGGTTCTACATGACATTTGGGGTTTAGAGGTAAGTGATCAATTAAAACAAAGATTCATGAGTTAAGCCTATTATTACTTTTCATATATCCCCCATAATACCATACCATTTTTTAAAATAGAGAAAATAAATAAAATCAGCAAACATTTATACCTTAAATGAAAAGGAAGGGATTGATGTATTTTTACTATTGAAGATGATATTTTTTTTAAATTTTTTTAATTCATGTATTATATATGAGTACACTGTAGCTGTTTTCAGACACACCAGAAGAGGGCATCAGATCTCATTACAGATGGTTGTGAGCCACCATGTGGTTGCTGGGAATTGAACTCAGGACCTCTGGAAAAGCAGTCAGTGCTCTTAACTGCTGAGCCATCTCTCCAGCCCCCTGGAGATGATATTTTAATCTAGTGGGATCTATAGTAAAAAGTATTGTTTGTGTTCTTGATTGTGTGTGCATGTGTTTGCATTTGTGTATCCATTTGAGAGTGTGTTAGAAACCAAACCAGAGGCTTGCACAAGCTGAGACACTGACAGTTAGCACTAGTATCCTTTTATTTTTTTAGGGATCATTTGAAAAATAAAAATGAAAGGACTTATTTTGGGAAGAGGCCCTCAAGCCATTTTCTGTCATTCCTGCTCTTTCCAGTGGCAACAGTTTTTGGGTAACTAGGTCTTTTAGGATCTTCCCAAGTGAGTCCTTTGAGGACAGGGATTGGGTCACAAAACTACAGCTGATCTACTGAATATTCAGTATACATCCCAGGCATGGTGCTGAGTGTTTTATGTATTTAATATCTGAAATAATCTGGTATTTGAATAGTAATCATCATTTTACGTATTCCACTATTGAGGCTTACTAAATGCTCACTAAATTGCACAAGGAAATGGTTAGTGCAATGGCATCTGAGCTACAGACATACTTGGTCTACCTTTTAATTTTTTTAAGTTTTTGACTATTTCCTATATTGTATAGGGTTTGAGTACTGAACAAAAGTACCTACTGGAACTAAACTATATTAAAATATATTATTTTTGACTCCAAATTATTTTATGTGTTTTTTATCATGCAAAATAACTCTAAAAGTTTTTTTATATATTTATTTTACTTGCATAAGTGTTTTGCTCGCATGTTTGTATGTGTGGCATGTGTGTACCTGGTACCTGAGGGAGTAATACGCCATCAGACTCCCCAGACTGGAGTTATAGATGGTTGTGAACTATCATGTAGATTCTGAGGACCAAACCCAGGTTCTCTGGAAAAGTAATAAAAACTCTTAACTGGTGAGCCATTGCAACAGCCCACAGTTTTACTCTTTAAAGTTATTTATTAAAGAAAGGTTTTTTTGAAGCTTTATGTGTATAAATGTATGTTATGTATGTGTACTAGGCTCATGCCTGGTTCCTGAGGAGGTCAGAAGAGGGAGATGGATTTCCTGGAACTGGAGTTAGGCATGGTTGTGAGCCACCATGTGGGTTCTGGGAATTGAACGTGGTACTTTCTAGTATCATCCATCGACTGTTCTTCACTGCAGAGCCACCTGTCTACTCCTTTAATCAGACAGGGTCTCTATAGCCCAGGTTCTGCTCACACTTGTTCCTCTTGCCTTAGTTTTTTAAATACTGTACTACAAGTGTGTGCCCAAGGGTAACATTTCCTGTGCAAGAAATTACTGAAGGTTGTACACAGAATTCACTGACACTACTCAGAGGAGGACAGAATAAAGCAATAAGTTTGATTAAGAATAATTTTTGTCTTGTTTTGTGGTAGTGGAATTGAACCCATGACCTCATCTGGTTGGTAAGTAATCTGCCTTTGAGCTACGTTCTAACTCCATGAGGTTTATTTTGTTTTTAGACAGATCTCGCTGTGTTAGCCCTTGCTGGTCTGGAACTTACAAGACATCTGCCATACTTGCCTCCCAACTGTTGGCCTTAAAGGTGTGTGTCACCATACCTGGCCCACACTTGGCTTTTAATAAAAATTTTTTGATTTGTTTTTGTTTCTTATTTGATAAATAACAAGTTCAAACCTGTTACCAGCACATATGAGGCTGAGGCAGGGTGATTCCAGTGTCAAACCTAGCCTGGTCTATGGTGAAAGGAGAAAGGGAGGGAGAGAAAAAGAAGCAAAACTTTAAAGGGTCTCATGATCTTTATTTCATGCCTCTATTATAATGAGGCTTTGACTAGTTTTTGAATTCTAGATGCAATGCCTTTTTTTTTTTCTGAGAGAAGTCTCAATGTGACCTTGGCTGGCCTGGAACTCACTGTATAGATCAGTCTGGCCTCTGGGGCTCTGTCTGTGCTTTGGGAATGCTGGGGTTAAAGGAGTTTACTATTTCACCTCACTCACACTGGCTTTTTTCATCTCAGATCTTCCAGGGTTTTTCTCACCATCTTAGAGTCTGTATTTCTGAATGATTTCATCATATTTTGTTACCTGTCTGTCAGCTAGAATTTATTAGATACTTTCTCATGATTAGACCATAGATTTCTGCTTTGGAGAAGAAGTTCAGGGATGCTGTTTTGATCTCATTATCAGGATGCATACTGTTGATATGACGATGTTTTCTCTCTACACTGTACCTTTAGAATGGATTCTTGGTACACAGCTTCCACTCAACAATAAAGACTTGTATGTCTTAGTTTCCTTGAGTAGAGGAACTACCTGTACTATTCCTGGGAGATTCACTCTAGCCCAAAGCATGGATTCAGTTATTTAATCAGTATGGACTAAAGAAGTGTTCATGGAGATATGTTTAATATGATGGAATCTTAAGTAGTATATAATCATCTCTCATTTGAAGTTTTTCCCTCATTTTTGCGTGTAAGAAATGAGGATATTTGTCAAGTTCTAGTTGGAATACATGCCATCTCAGAATCCTCATTTGTGCAAAGAATAGAAAAACCTTAGAACTCCCAGCAGTATTTGGGAATTCATGTGACCTGGCTCTCATGTGGGTACATTTTGTCTCAGCTCTTCCATTTCTTTTGATAAAGGTACCATTCCAAATTCAGCTACAGTTGATGCTTCAAATTGCCATGATTACCACGAGGTCAGTGGAATACCTGGTTAGGATAGGCACATAGACTTCAGTTGGCCATTAACTAACCTACTGACAATGAACTAACTTACCTTCAGTCTTACTTTTGGAAGAAGACTTGCACCAGAGTATCACTTAATCAGCTTTGTTTTTATTCTTGATTCTACTTTTCGTTATTAGAGGTTTTAGTCATGGTTCCAGCTTAATCTTGCCACTGGTTTCCAATACCAATAAACGTTGTTAATTGTAGCATAAATCCCCCTTGTCTACTCCCTTATTCTTAAGAGGAATATCTCAAAATTATAAGCAGGCCAACCAACCTTAGACACTCAATTCAAGTGTTGCTCCTACCTGACCTTCTTGAGTACAGTAAACTGTATGCACGTGCTATTATACTTGGCTTAGGGGCATTGTGATAATCCTGTTACTGCCAGACTTCTTTTGAGACAGGGTCTCACATATGTTGCCATGTCTGGCTTGGAAGTCTCTAGATGAGGCTGGCCTCTAACTCAGGGATCTGCCTGTTTCTGCCTCCTGGGTGCTGAGAAATAAAGGTACAGTGCGCTCCCCACACTGTTTTGTAGCTGAGGATGACCTTGAACTGATCACTCTGTCACTTCCCAGGCTGCTGGGCAGAGTGGGTGACCATGCCCACCATCAGTCCACTAAATGGTCCTTTAGTGATAATATTTTTGTAGCTTTTTAAATAGCTATTCTGCTTTAGTTTTTAATGTCTATGGAATTGTTTACTAGAGGTATTTGGCTATTGAAGTACACATACACACACACACCATTTTTCTAAAGACTTCATTTGGCTTTTTGTATACATGTGGGGCACTGTCCCTTAACACTTGGCTGAAGTGTTTTCTGACCCTGGTCTTAACCTAAGCATTAGGAAGAGCAAAGCAGTGAAGAATAGTTACTTTCTTTCTCTTAATCTTTGAAGACTCTCCAAAACATGACTTAAATTTCTCAAAAGTTGGTTGGCATAAAATAAACAGCAAAATTGTTTCTTGTGTTGTAACTAGAGAATCTGGAAGACTGTTATAGAGTTTCCTGTTTACCAGCCTCCTTTCAGAGATCTTGTCGGCTTTTCTCTGCTCAGGTGCAATCGTGCCCTTTGTTTATACTCTTTTCACATGCCATCTACAAAACTAACAGCACTCTTAACATCTGAGTTTTAGCAAACATTTATGCCTATTTGGTTTCATCTCGCTCACAACTATTTATCAGATACTCAATACTTTGCTATTAGAAGTACTTAAGTAGTTACATGATGCTAGCTTATAAATTATATGCATAACTTCACTTTCTAAGCTGCGTAACAGTTCCTTTTAGGTCTGCTTTTGTAAGTTTTCCATGTAACCATTCAGTTAGAAAACTCTAAAAGCCAATCCACCTGCTTATATGAGCTTGGAAGATCCATGATACATCTTCCTTTTTATTTTATTGTGTTGCAGTTTGTGTGCTGGCTGCTTTTTTTTTTTTTATAAATACCATACATTTGAAATTGCTACAGGCTTGTTGAATATAAAAATCTTTATATTCTTGGCTTATCTATTTCTGATTTTTTAAAAATAAATATACACTTCAGATAATGGTTGAAGGGCCTTCCTTCTTCTTGTTCAAAGTGTCTACTTTCCTGAATTTAGGTATGTCACTATCAGGCAACATAACTTGAGCTAGCATTTCACATTTTCCTAGTTGGTTTTGTGGTGAATATGGCAGTACACTGAGAAAAACTGTGACCAGATTCTTCCACATGCGTATTTGTTGCCAGTACTAAAACTCTGCGGTATGGAGGGGGGAAACTTCTTGTCCATTTAAAAACTTCATCATTGCCTATGAGTCTGTGTGAAATCGGTTGGAAAATACGTTGTGAAAACTCTGCCTAGAAAAGTACCCATTCTGCAACTAACTTTGAGATCCATAGTTTGTTCCTGATAGAATTTTCTAGATTTTGATGACAATCATACCCAGTCGTTCTTGTTATTAGATCATGTCAATAATTCTTTTATAAAATGGGGAGGTAAACTTCGAACAAGCCCCATACTCACTGACCAGTTCACACACGTTCCATAAATTTCCCAGTTCTGGTCCTTGGGTGAGTCTTGCCTATGGATCAGGGCTTTGCTCACACTTAAGTTGGTGTTACATCTTATGTCTCCACAGCTGGCAGTGAGCCCAGGTTTGCTGTAATGTTTAACACACTTTCTGAGTAACAGTACTTTAACTGTTAATATTGTACAAAATGGTACTTGAATTGTTTGCTTTTCTCTCTGTATTAGAAAAACTGGTGTTTTTTGTAAGTCATGTATATTCTTCTTAATATTTGTTCATATAAGATCCAGGAAAAATAAAATGGGAAAATGGACATTACGTCTGACCTTCAAATAAAACTCATTATGCATTGGTTTTCGGACTGTTTACGGAGCCTTGGGTTATATGAACCATGTTAAATCGAGGCTGTTTACCCATGTGGGATTTCAGGTTCCATGATCTGATGTGGTTGTGGACAAAGGAAGGAGATTCTGGGAAAATGCACAGTCACAAGGTTGTCATAAATTTCATAGAAGCCAGGGAGCTTCTATGAAGGGAAGTATCAAGGACAGACCTCTGTCCCATTCTGGTTTCAAGTCTTCACACCACACTTCTGGGTTAGGAAACTGGGAAGTTTCCACTTTCTGCAAAAGCTCAACTATCTCTTCACCAACTTAGCTAAAGCTTAAACAACCTGTTTGTCTTAGAACTTGTCCTTCTAAAATATTGTTTAAAGCAATCTTTCTTTGGGTGTTGGGGGTGGGCAGGATTTCTTGTAGCCCAGGTTAGCCTTAACTTCACTGAGGATGACCATGTAATCCTTATCCTCCGGAGTTCTGGAATCACAGGTGTGCTTGACCACACACATTTTGTGCCATGCCAAGTATTGAAACCAGGGTTTTATGCATGCTAGGCAAACACTCTCATCTACCCAGCAAGCAACTCCTCAGTCCAAGACCCATCTTTTCATTAGTAAAGTTACATGTAAAAGATTGAAGTATGTTCATGCTTGTGTTTTTATGGATGCTCCCCCTGGAGGCCAGAGGAATTAGCTCCCCTTGAGCTAGAATTACAAGCACTTTGAGTCACCTGATAAGGGTGCTGGACAATGAACTTTGCAAGTGCAGCATAAGGCTTGTAGCTACTGAGCCATCTCTCTAGCCCGTAGGAACATTCTGCATTTTTACGTCACCATGGCCATACAGTGTGTTTTAGGAATACTTTCATCTTAGGAGAAAGGTGTCTAAAACTGCTGAGCGTGTGGGTGCACCCCTCCCCCCAGTTTAGCAAGGAAACTATTCAAAAGCAAAGTGCTAGTTATGATCATCAGATGAACTGTGATTGATCAGAGGCTCTTTGAGGGTATTAAAGGACCTCAATTATTAAAGTTTCATTTTAGAATCCTTTTTTAATTAAAGTATTTTTTTTAATGTCTGAGGATTATATAGTCCTATAAACACATTGCTTAGAAGTGTATTTCATTTGTATGGTGGTCACATTATATTAGAGGTGAAACATTATGGCAGGAGTCTAAATAAATGTTGGTCTCATGCAGTTACTTTGGGGCCTCACCGTGTAGTGCAGCCTGACCTCAAACCTTACTTTGAACTGATTGAAGAGGACTTAAGTGACTGTGAAGAACAACAGAACAGATCAAGTACAGTTACTATTTGCTTCTTTGCCATGACACTGAGTGCACAGTTCATGGTTGCTTTCTGCAAGTAAGCAAGTGGTGGACATTTTTGAAGACAACCTCACAAACTGACAAACTACAAAGCAGTGTCAGCTAATGCTATAATTAAGTAGTTGTGGTCTCCCAAGAAAATATAGACATTTAACTGTCGCAGCTTAGAAATGATAGCGAGTCTTCATCCGTCCTCCAGGTCTAACCTCCACACGCCCAGCTTACGTGGGTGGGGTTAGGTAATCGTAGCCATGTTACTTTGTATCATCGTCATTATTATTGGTTGTTCCAGACAGGGTTTCTCTGTGTAACAACCCTGGCTGTTTAGGAACTTGCTTTGTAGACCATGTTGGCTTTGAACTAACAGATCTGCCTAGTTCTGTCTCCTGAGTGCTGGGATTAAAGGTGTATGCCATCATGCCTGGCAGTTACTTCAGAATAAGAACCAAGCCTTTAGAATCAATAAATAAGAGAATTAAAAGAATTTATTCTTTTTGGTTTTTTAGATGTTATCCCAAATTGTTTTGAGAGAGAAAACAGCCTATATGTTCTTAGTAGTGTGGGGCAGGTGGAAGCTTTTTAAAATTGTTGGTTTGTGTGTGTCTATGTGTTTCTGTGCATCCCTCCCTCTATCCCTTCTCCCCGCCTCTTCCTCCTCCGTCTTTCTCTGTCTGTCTGTCTTTCTGTGGGGGGGGTGTGTGTCAATCATTTTAAATAGATGTAACATTTTAAATAAATGTAACTAGCAGCTACTATATTTGACCATATAGGTTAAATTATTAAGTGTTTGTTTTTAGAAAACATTCTATACAGAGACTTATAAACAGTATATATTATAAAATTTTGCAATTGCACCTCTGGTCTCCCTGCATATCTTCCATGTCTAGTTATAATCTGGACAAAATGGATAAATACTCTTACTTCCTAGTCATCCTAGACTCAAAAAGCTCATGCCTGATTTCTTCAAAGGTCTGTCATCTTCTGAAGGGACTAATTTGACTCTAACATTCTACTTGCAAATTCTTGTTGATTCCCTATCGAGTCACAACTTACCACTGATAGATCTTTAAAAACAATTGTGTATGTGCAGGCCCAAGGCCTTGGCTCCTGTCTTCTAGCATGTGAGGTCTGAGGACAGAACTCCGGTTATAAGGCTTTTACCTGCTGCGCACCTGTGCTTGCCCTGAAGTGTTCAAGGACAGGCTCATTACTGTCTAGTGTTCTCACCTTTCAAAAAAGGTTTTAATGCCACTTTCACAAGTGCTTTAAAATATTAAATAGTTGTTAATTCCAAAATCATTATTCAATACCAAATGTTTTTAGACCAAGTAGAATACCCCTTTCTTTCTCATCCCCACCCTCTTGGAAACAGTCTCTCTCTAACTCCTACACTGTTTTCTGATGCTATTCCTGCCTCAGCCTCTCAAGTTCTGGGATAACAGGTATGAGCCACCACACACAGTTCCCTCTTACATTAATATCATACCAAGAAAAAGTTCACTCTGCATTATTTATTTGTTGAACCGCAACATCACACTAAAGGAAGCACAGATACTTTACTTCTTTCCACTATTACAATGTAAACTTAATATTTTCTTGTTTGTTTGTTTTGATCTTTCTACATAGCCTTGGCTGTCCTAAAATGTAGGCCAAGCTGGCCTCGAACTCACAGGGTTCCTCCACCTGCCTCTGCCTCCTGAGAGTATCTACATTTATGTAACCATGTTCACCACAACATTTGTAGTTCGTGAGTGTTGTTTTGTTTACCTTATTATGTTAGACAAACATTATTATTGTGTGTGATGTGCTTGTGTGTGAGTGTAGACTTGAATGTGCCACAGTATGGATGGAGGTCCTAGGACAACTCTTGGTAGTGGGTTCTTTCCTTTGTCCATGTGTTCTGAGATTGACTCAAGTCATCTGTCTTATACAGCAGACACACACTTTACCTTCTGATCTACATCCAATCCCTTGCTTGTTTTCATGAACCTTTTTGTTTCTAAAAATCTTTCATTTTAGGGGTGAACTAATTTTTTAACTAGGCAAGTTTTACCATTCTACTTCAGAAATTTGTGTTCAATGTTTGCTATTATGAACAGTACTTGTGATACCATCTTCACAATGAAAAAAAGTTTTTCTGTGGGGGGAGCAGGGAGCTTTTCTTTTTTCTTTTTTCTTTTTCTTTTTTAATACAGAATTATACTGACTGAATATCTGTACTCATGGTTTTACTTCAGCCTTCCAGGCAGCTAGGACTTCAAATGTGTGCAGCTATGCATGGCTGTACTTTGAATTTAATAAATCATCTTAAATTATTTTTATAGGATAAATCAGTGGTAGTCTTCTGGTGCTGCTTTTCACATCACATAGTGTGTGTGTGTGTGTGTGTTTGTGTGTGTGTGAGAGAGAGTGCAAGAGTGAGAGTGTACATGTGTGTGCACATGTGTGCAGGGAAAATGACAGTTTGCAGGAGTAAGTTCTTCCATTCTACTGTGTGGGTTCCACATCATCAGGCTTGGGGGCAAGTACCCTTTTCCATTTGTCATGAAATAGAAAGTTCCCGCCTTCCTTTTCTCCCAAAGAAGGATGTGGGAATAGGCATCACATTGGCCCTGAAACAGCTCATAGGCTGAGGAGGGGGCTTAACATGGGCAACATAATGAAACACCTAAGTAAAAAAATCTCAGCCAGTCTCATTTATTTTCTTACCTCCCCTAGTAACACACACTTAATCCCACCTAACAGAGATCAGGCAGAGGCAGGTGGATTTCTGAGTTCTACAGAATAAATTTAGAACAACCAGGACTACCCAGAGATCCTGTCTCAAAAATCTGTGTGTGTGTGTGTATGTGTGGCTGTGGGTGTACACAATAAATGGCAGGGCCAAGAAAGATTGCTGAGTGGTTAAGAACACATGGTGCTCTTCAAGGGATTCTGTGTTATTAACATCTACACTGGGCAGCTCCCAACCTTTGACTCCAGCTCCAGGGCATCTGATACCCTCTTCTAACTTCCTCATGCATCTGGATACATATGACCTGCGCACACGTATACACATAGATTTGTGAAAAGTATATGAAAATGGTATATGGTATATGCTCCTTATAAAGATGTCATACCTACTTTCAGAGGTGATCTGCTGTTACTTAACTAAAGTTGGTAGGCCTTCCAAATGGATTTTTTCCTCAATATTGGAGATTCACAAAGTGAAATATAGGCTGTTATGTGCAGATACATAATAAGTGATCATAGGGCAGTAACCCAAATCATCTAAGCATAACATTTTTCCATATAAAATATGGTAGTAATTGCATACAGTATTTTTAGTAATTTTGCACACAAAGCCAGCTTTCAAAGTATGGAATTTGGTGCTCGTGATATGCTGGTACATATGCAATCTGAGTTAGAGGTAATTCAGTTTACATAGTGAAAGCCTTGTCTCTAAGCTTGCTGTGGAGGCAGTATCATATTCTGGGTATCTGTGTGAATGTATGGGGTATGCATATGCATGCCATTCCTGTCCAGCAAGTGCTGTACCACTGATCCCAGCTCAGTGTGCACTCTATACATGTTTTATGTATTGAGCAGCTCTATATTTGTATAAGCAGAGGTTATGTTTTTTTGTTTAGTTTTGTTTTCTCAAACTCAATATGTAACCCAGACCGATTTTGAACTCAACGATCCTGCTTCAGCCTCCAGAGTGCTGGGATTGCAGGTGGATCACAGGCACACTCCCACCATGTGTGGCCTTGTTTATTCTCTGCTGCTTCTACCCCACCACACCCCCAGTTGTGTAGAGTACAAATGATAGTTCATGCTTTCTTAAGTACATTTTATTTTTAACATTATTATTTTATGTGCATGTGTGTTTTGCCTGCATGTTTATGTGTCACATTAATGCCTGATGCTCATGAAGAACAGAAGAGGGCACTGGATCTCCTGGAACTATAGCTACAGCATAAGCCACGTGATTACTGGCAATTAAATCCAGGTCCTCTGGAAGAGCAGAACAGCCAGCGTTTTTGTCTAAAAGTTTTTATTCAGATATACTCCACTGTAATTTAAAAATATACATCTTATTTATATCAGTAGTTCTTTATTCTAATTATCAATAGTCTGTTATTCTTATTAGCCAGTGCTCTTAAATGCTGATCTGTTTCTCTAGCTCCAATTTGTGTTCTAAGTATACTGGGGCTGGGAAGATGGCTCAAAGGATGAAGTTGTTGCTCAGCCATGAAGACTGAGTTGGAAAAGCTGGGTGTGGTGCCATGCAGCTGGAATTCTAGCACTGTAGTAGTCAGGCGGACAGTTCCTGGGGCCTCACTCACTTATGCCTATTAGTGTAGCCGAGAGGTCAAGCTTTAGGTCAGGGAGAGACCCCATCTCAAAAACAAGAAACAGTTATAGAGTGCTAGAGGCCCCTGGGATATCAACCTTTGTCCTTACACACAGCCTAGAGCACCAGAAAACACATGTGAGTCAACACACAAATAGCACACATAAAGGCACCCCAAAAATAAAAACAGTCAAAGAAATAGGTAATTGCCTACTTGTGTCTCAAATGCAGTATAAACACTGAAGGATGAATTGTCTCTTCCCAGGCTAGTTCCTGTCTGCTGGGCTCCATTCAGATGTCTCCATGCACATACAACTGAACAGGGAGGCAAATCTTTCTTTGTTCCTTTTTTCATCTTCATATGTTTGTTTGTTGCAGGGTATCTTCTTTCTACCTGTCCTGGCTAATGTGGAACTCACTATGTAGACCAGGCTGACTAGGAACTCACAGAGATCTCCTTCCTGTGCCTCCAGAGTGCTTGGATTAAAGGCCTAGCTCCCCATGTAATAAGAAACCAACCTACAATAGTGCTTGCTAGCATGGCCCCTGGGGCTAGACCTAAGCTGCTGCAACAGGTTCACTTACCCACAAAACACTGGGTAAGCTTGAGGGTGGTGGTCACCCCATAATCCCAACAGTGGGAGGTGGAAGCAGGACAGGCAGAGCCTCTACCACTGGCTTTTTGAATTTTCCAGGGAGACATTCATGGATATATTGGGCTGTAGAGTCTGTTTAATTTTTTTAGTATAGGTGATGACTCAGTACATGGTACAGTTTTTGCTTAGGTTAGTATCATAAATACATTGTGTTTGAATGATTTTTTTTAAAAAAAATAAACAACAGGGCCTGAAGCGATTATGACTCAGTGGTTATGAGCTCATATTGATCTTACATGATTAGCCATGCATATATATGGCTGTGTGTAATATTCTTAGATGCAAATGCCCCCTAGAATTTACATTGTTTGAGCATGCTTTTGGCAGACTCATCAGAACATGGTTTCATTGTTCCTGATTCCTTTTTCAGTCTCAGTGTATGTGAATGGCACACTTGGTGTGTGAGTACAGGTTCAGTCAGAGTCTGACATTGGGCTTTCCTTTGTCAGTCTTTTCCATTGTATTTTTTGAGACAGGTCCCTCAGTGAACCTGGATCTCCTCCTTCTGGCTAGATTAGCTGGCCAGCCAGTCTTCCAGGATTGATTTCCTTCTACCTGTGTTGGAGTTACAGTTGCACAGTGCTGCCCTAGCTTGTATGTGGGTGCTGGGGATTTGAACTTGGTCACTCTTGCTTTAGCAAGAAGCTATTTCCTCCAACCCTCTCTTGTTTTTTGTTTGTTTGTTGTTGTTTGTTTGGTAGTGTCCTCCCTATGTAGAGGAGGCTAGCTTGCCTCTGCCTGGGGTTAAAGACTTATACTTTTAATTATTTTGAGTGTCTTTGTTGGGAAAGTGTGTGGTGTATATGATGTGTGTGTGTGTGTGTGTGTGTGTGTGTGTGTGTAGATTAGAAGACAAGCTGTTGGAATTGTTTCCACCATGTGGGTTACCCACTGGTTTATTTTTGCTGGTTCCCACTGCTTTTCTTAAGATCCAAAGTATAACTGCAGAGCTTCCTTTCCCCTCATGCCTCAGTTATAAAGTGTGTTCACTGTTAGATGAGAGAAACAACAGCATGTGCAGGAGGAAGCATCACCTGTCAGTGCGGTGTCTGTTTGTCTGCCTTCTGTCTTTGTGTGCACATAGTCACTTACGCCATACATTGTGCCTTTTGCAGTGCTGATGGCGCAGATTGATTTAAACTACAAATATGGTTGTATTATGGACACTTTAGTCATACCCTTGAATCCTCTATAGGATTATACTTCTTTGAATGCTGGGCTGTATGGCAATTATTTTGGAATATATTTGAACCCTATTTAGGAACATATAAAAAACAACTGCAAAAAAAGGAGGAATCCTTTTGAACATCCTTTATGATACTTTATGATACGTGATTATGAGATCGATCACAGGATCTTGGTACATTCCTCCCAAGTGAGGTAAGCTACACGAGGCATGCACATTTTTTTTTGCCTTCTGAATGAATGTAGATCACTCCTGATGTCTTGAAACCATCTTTTTCTTCTCTCTCAATTCCTTTTTATCTTTGTTTATTCCTCATTTTCCTTTCTCACATGAAATTTCTAAGAGCTTGGTTCGCTTCAGGCGAAGGAGGGTGCTATTTGGAAGTCCTTACTTCTCCTACCTAGTGCATTTACCCTGCAAGATACTCTATCAATACCCAGCTTTCCCAAAGCCATGGATAGTGCTTTGCTCATCCTCATTATTTCAGATTTGTGAGTTTTAGTAATTTGTGAGTTTCTTATACTTCAGTAAATACCACCACCAACAAAGCTGGACTATCGCTTCTGTCTTCCCGTTTAGAAAGCTATAGTGCCTAAACCTGGATTTAGGACTTTTGATCTATGCAGATTATTCTGCAGAAGGAGCAGTACAGGTTGGGTTTTAGAATGATGAGGAATAGCTTTAAAAGCTTAAAACGCCCACAAAGTGTACCTTCCAAAAAGCCTGGACTGACCTGCCAGCAGGTAGGTGAGCAAGATGTGCTTAGTCCCTGTGTGTTGCAGCCTTGGATGAGAGCTGGCCCTGGGTCCAGCAGACTTCCAGAGCTAAGAGCCTAACACTGGAGCAAATCAACTGCTGGGTTTTCCTACCTTTGTCATTTAGAATAGAGCCCCACTTGCAGCGCATATGACCAATGAGGTTCTTGTTCTGACTTGTTTCCCAACAGGTCATGGTGCTGATGTGAAGTGTGTAGACTGGCATCCAACCAAAGGGTTAGTCGTTTCAGGAAGTAAAGATAGCCAGCAGCCAATCAAGTTCTGGGATCCCAAGACTGGGCAGAGTCTTGCAACACTGTAAGTGATAGGAAGCCCTCTGTGGTCCTTGAGGACCAAAGGCAGCCTGTGGTAGTTAACTGGGAGCTTTCTCAGCTTCTCTGTTTTCCTTTAAAAAATGTGGTTTGGACACAGATGAACCTTAATCTTTGGATGTTTTAATTCTGACTTACCTCTAAATTTCTAATGAAAGCAGATTATATTTATTCTACTACTTAAGCTCCACTGGGTTAGTCTACGAGGGTATAGGACGATGAAGAAGTTCTTACTGTTGTCATGTGCCCTTGGCGCCTGTGCCTCTACCTAGCCGCTGCCCAGCTTTCCCTAGCTTACTTCAGTTACATACAAAGATTTCTCTCTTTTTTGGGCCAGTTCTTTCTTCTCTCTTTTCCTTTTCCCTCACCCCTTCTCCTCTCCCTCCCCTGTCCTCTCCTCTCTTTCTGTCTCTCTCCTCTCTTCTATGTCTCTTCCTCACCCCCACCTCTCTCTTTTGTTTCTTCTCCATCTTTTCTTTCCCTTTCCCTTCCCTTCTCTCTCACACTTTCTGTTGTCCCTCTCCTTTATCATCTCTCCCCCTTCCCCTTCCCTTCCCCCTCCCTCCCTGCCCTCTTTCTAACCCCTCTCCTCTTTCTTTCTTTTTTTCTCTTTCTTTTTCTTTCTTTCTTTCTTTCTTTCTTTCTTTCTTTCTTTCTTTCTTTCTTTTCTTTCTTTCTTTCTTTCTTTCTTTCTTTCTTTCTTTCTTTCTTCCTTCCTTCCTTCCTTCCTTCCCTTTCTTTTCTTTCTTTCTTTCTTTCTTTCTTTCTTTCTTTCTTTCTTTCTTTCTTTCTTTCTTTCTCTCTCTCTCTCTCTCTCTCTCTTTCTTCTTTCTTTCTTTCTTTCTTTCTTTCTTTCTTTCTTTCTTTCTTTCTTTCTTTCTTTCTTTCTTTCTCTTTCCTTCCTTCCTTCTTTCTCCCTTTCCTCCTTCCTCCCTTCCCTATTTCTACCTGCCTTCCTATCCCCCCACACACACCTCAAGGAGACATGTTTACTTATGTAGTTAAGTTTTTTCTTGGCATAATTTAGAATTATTTACAGCTTCATGAATGTGTTCTTTTGGGACACACTGGTACTATATCCTGATTCTAATTGGAAATGAAACATCCATAGCCCAAAGGATGCTATACATTGAACCCTTTGATATAAGCAGCATGTAAACACTGAGACAAAATATTGCCTTTATTAAGATTAACCCTCACAAAAACTAAGCCTGACCCTGCTTCCATACTTTGTCTTAATGAGAGAAACATTGAATTTTTGGAATCTGATGAACTTGATTATCAGTTTAAGTATTGTAAGATCTTCCCCTATTTCTAAATGAACCTTTTTGTCTAGCAGACTCCTGTTGCTCTTTTAGCTGAATTTTGAGAGCTATGTTTAGATGCTGGGCTTTATTTTTGTCATCGACAGGGGTGGCTTTATTTTTCCAGTTTTCTTCTTTTTCTGCTCCCCAACCTCCTCTTTCTTTTACGTTTTTTGAGACAAGTTCTTTCTATGTAGCGCTGGCTGTTCAGGAATCTTTGTAGACCAGCCTAGCCATGAACTCAAAGGGGTCTGCCTCGCCTCAGCTTCCCCTGCTAGGATTAAAGGCATGTATCACCATTGCCTGGCATTGATTGACAAAGGTTTTCAAGGTCAGTCTTGAATGTGGTCCTGTTGAGTTTTATTCACATACTTTATTATGTCAGGCCATCTTCATCTGTGTGTTTTCAACAAAAAGGACCATCTATATTAAGTGATGCTTGCATTGCATCCTGACATGTTTCGCCTTTGGTGCTTTGTTTCCAGTCATGCCCATAAAAACACAGTGATGGAAGTGAAATTAAACCTCAACGGCAATTGGCTCCTCACAGCATCTCGTGATCATCTCTGTAAGCTTTTTGATATCCGAAACCTGAAAGAAGAGCTTCAAGTATTCCGAGGTCACAAGAAGGAAGCCACAGGTCAGTGGCTGTGATGTGCTTTTCCTCACAGGTGTTTTGGAGCCCTCCCCTGCAGCCATCTCACACTGGAACTGTTTCATGTTTCTCTGGGTTTTGTTCTACAGCTGTAGCCTGGCATCCTGTTCATGAAGGACTTTTTGCCAGTGGAGGATCCGATGGCTCTTTGTTATTCTGGCATGTTGGGTATGTATCATATACTGTGTGGCAAACGATACACATTCCCATGTGGTATGGCGATATCTTGATTCTCTTGTACTTGGCACCTTAGCTGAGGAAATTTTGGTGGCTGGGGACTGTGGTGCTTTGAAGCCAGAGTTCTTTAGATGCACCTGCACATGACCACATGTGCCTTGAGCTTCAAGTGTGAAGACAGGGCCTTCATGGCAGGTTGGAGACTAAGAAACTCAGATGCAGATAAATGATCTTGGACTAGTGAGATGGCTCAGCAGGTGAAAGCACTTGCAGAGTGGCCTGATGACCCAAGTTCTGTTCTTAGAACCCATGGCAGAAGGAGAGAACTGTCCTGAGAGTTCTCTATGACTCCCACTTGTGTACCAGGTGGGATCTTGCTCAGGTACACACACACACACACACACACACACACACACCAGACACAATTACACACCACAAACACATCACGAACACATATCATATATAATACACACACACAGCAGACACACCATACAAACACATTATATATCACAAACACATCATGAACACACTACACATCACACACATACATCAAACCATACACATATCATATACACACACACCACAACAGACACAAACCCGATACATCTCTTACACACACACACACACACACACACACTCACACACTTGTATACACATTCATACATCACACACATACACATATTAATAAATTAAATAAAAATCTGTGTTGACAGGGCCTTTAAATCATGCACTGTAACTGTCATAGTGCTGTGATGACTTTCAAACGAGTTTTGTGAAGAATTCTCAGATGTGTATTGGTGTCATCAAACTTTGTGTCCATTTCTGGGAGTGCCCTGCAGTTTTCAGTTTTGTAAATCAACCTTGAGTAGAAAGGACAGTGCTTGTGTGTTATATAGAAATCATCATGGAAGAATAAAATAGATTCTATAATTGAAATAATTTACGAAGCATTTTATTCTATGGTTCTTCTATGTTTGACTGAAGGAATCTGCTCATGAAAAACTACTGTAACCTATGGCACTGACAAGATGTAAAGTGGAAGATGTTGAGAGCTCTTTTTAAAGAAGAGAATATCTTTTTGTTTTGTTTCAATGCTTTAGCGTTCTTTCGCTTTGTTTGTTTGTTTTTGTTGTTGTTGTTGTCTTGGTGACTTTGGCTCAACAGTTCTGTCTTGTTTTGCGTGTGATATTGCAGGGTAGAGAAGGAAGTAGGTGGGATGGAGATGGCCCATGAAGGGATGATCTGGAGTTTGGCTTGGCATCCTCTGGGGCATATTCTCTGCTCAGGCTCAAACGACCATACCAGGTAAGGAGGGACCATGTGACAATACCAGGAAACTTCTCTGCTCAGGGAGTAGTAGGGAATAAATAGCATATGTATTTATTTTGTACATATATTGGTTTATATTTTGATACATTTTTATAGGAGACAGTAATTTGTGTGGGGGAGGTTAGCATGCAAAGAAATGGACTTCTTAGTCATGCTTCCATGTTCTTAGTTCTTCCTCTGCTTCCTTAGCCATCTCATCTGGTGCAGATATTTGTTTCCCAGCCCTGTTGGTTGAAGGGGCTGTTATTTTACTCTAGTATGTTTGGGGCACCTTTGGGGAAAAAAGCAAATGATTATAACCTGGTAGTTTATTTCTTGTCTCTCTCTTCTAATGTACTGATCAAAATGTCTGTTTTTGTACCAGTATCACACTCCTTTGTTAGCAACAGGTCTGAGATCAAGTATTGTAATGCTTTCAATGTTGTTCTTTCTCTTAAGAATTCATCTGACTCAATAGTTTTTTTAAATATAATTGTTTGTTTTTATTGTTGTTTCTATGTGAGCATATGAGTTTAGAACTTTTTTCCCCATTTGAGATCTGTGTAGCCTATCCTTGGAATTTTGAGAGCTTGGGTTGAATCTGCAAATCATTTTTGGCATCATAGTGTTGAGTCTATCAATCTACTGACACAGGGATTTCCCTCTATTGTTTTATATTGATTTTTGTATATTGAATCAATCTTACATCTCTGGGATTAAACCAGTTTGGATATTGTCCTAGTTTGCTTTTCTGTTGCTGTGATAAACACCATGACCGAAAACACCTTGAGGAAGAAATGGCTAATTTCATCTGACAGGGCTGGGCCACACTCCATTATTCTGCCAGGCACTGGGAGCACTCTGTTGAGCAGCCTCCTTTAATATACAGCTCAGGCCCATCTTCCTGAGGATGATGCTGCCCACCATGGGCCAGGCCCTCCTATGTCAATTAAGAATAGAATACCCAGAGAAATGTACAGACCAGTCTAATGGAAGCAATTCTTCATTTGAAGTTCTTTCTTCCCAGGTATGTCTAGGTTGTGTCATTGACGATTAAAGCTATCTAATTTGGTCTAGAGTTTATTTCATTCCATGCTTTCCTGGATTTCAGAGTTGCTAGTGAGAGAATTTCACTGAGATACTGAGATAGAGTATTAATTAACTAATGACAAACCATGACTGAAGATAACTGAAGGAAGACAGTTTATTTTGCCTTACAGCTCCAGAGGGATAGGAGTCCACCATGGCAGTAAGTGGTAGGCATGATGGCAGGAACAGGAAGCTTAAAGGTCATATCCTCAACTGTCAGCATGAAGCAGAGAGGGATCTGAATGCAAGACAAGGCAGAATAAACTCCAGTGACATACTTCTTTCAGGAAGGATGTACCACCCAACCTTCCCCAAGAGCGCAGTCAGCTGTGAACCATGTGCTCAAATACGAGAGCCTGTGGGATCACACCTTGTTCAGGCCACCTCAGGTCATTCAGAAATTGTGGTTGGGCAAGTGTTTGAGTGACCTTCTTCAAATGTATTGTGTGTTTGTGTATTAATTAAAGTCAAGTCGCAGATCTAGAGTCTAGGTTCCTGCACTAGACTTGAGCTGCAGTCTCCACAATCATTGCTGTCCTTATGGAGTGTCTGTCCATACTGTAGCCATCCCCTGGTCTCAGCCCTGGAGTCCACTCAGTGTCTGTTCCTGGCACTGGCTACTGATCCAGACTGGGCAGCAGTGTGGCCCAGAGCCGGTTGGCAGCTGTTGCTGGTGCTCTCTCTTGTGGAGGACTTCGGACATCTCACCTGAGCTTGGCTATCTCCTCTTTACTTCCTATTCCTTCTTTTCCAGCACTTTCCAGCCATTTTATCATTCTCTTTGTGTTTCTGGTGTTTTTGTTTTCTTTCTCTGGTCTACTCATCCCTGTGCCTCACCCCCACCCCTTTTAATAAACAAGAGTCACAGAACCCAGGCTATACTTGAACTTGCTATATAGCTGAAAATGACTGAGCTCCTGCTCCTCCTGCATGCGCCTCTAGAGTGCCAGGATTACAAGGGAGTCCCATTATACACAGCCTGGGTCTGTTATTTCTTCTGATTCTTTGTCTTTGTTGAGGTATAACTTCTAATCTTCCATTCTTGTTGTGATTAATATAAGGGTATTGTAATAGAGAGATGGAGTATTGATCATTAATTTTTGTTGTTTAAGTTTTGTTTTACCTTTTGATTTAAAATGTTCTTTCCACAATTGAAATAAAGGAATGATACTATAAAAACTTGATTTGAGCTGTTGTGCCCATTGAAAACTTGAGTCCCTTTCTCCCTTTACTTCTCCTTCATCAGCAAATTCTGGACTCGAAATCGGCCAGGTGATAAAATGCGGGATCGCTATAATCTGAACCTCTTGCCTGGCATGTCGGAAGACGGAGTAGAGTATGGTAAGAGCTGCAGAGTTCTCCCTGAAGTCTCATGAGATTCCATTCTAAACGTCAAGTATTGAGACTTGTACAAACTAACTTGGAGAAGGGATGTAACTGAGTGACCCAGCACTGAGCAAGCATGCCGTGCTTGCTGCTCTCCTCTCAGTACTAACACCAAATCATTTAGGGCTTTTTGCCTCAGAGATCTGTCTGCTTTTGCCTCCCAAGTACTGGTATTAAAGATTTCTAACAGCTCACCCAGCTGCTTTTTCTTTCATTTGTTTGGGCTTGGTTGAGGCTATTTGTTTGTTTATTTACTTACTTTTTTTTTTTTTTTTTTTTTGGAGGACAGGGTCTCGCTGTATGTTCTTGGCTGATATAATTTGCTGTTGCTATATAGTTTATGCTAGCCTTGAACTCATGGAGATCCTCCTACCTGTATCATCTGAATGCTGTAATTAAAGGCATGTGCGACTGCACGCAGTGATATTACTTATGTTAATAAAGCACCATTCTGTGGGAACCCCTGTGACACTCACTCTCTGTTGATGATGGGTGTGTTTTCTGTAGATGACCTGGAGCCTAATAGTCTGGCGGTGATCCCGGGCATGGGGATACCCGAACAACTGAAATTAGCCATGGAGCAGGAACAGATGGGTAAGGGCAGTTACACTTATGCATTTAAGATTTATAAGTTTTTGTAGACCTCTGTCTTATTGTCATGGTAAGTTAACTTGTTAATAATTAGTGTTGAAATGCTCACATGGTTTATGTTGAGAATTGTGAATAAAAATGATGATAGCTATGTACTATTTAAAAATTATGTTTCCAACAATTGATTCATTTGTTAGGTGGCTATGTTTTTCTGTTTAAGGGACTAAGTAGTTCTTTCTATGGTTTCAGGGAAAGATGAATCAAATGACATTGAAATGACAATTCCAGGCTTGGATTGGGGAATGGAGGAAGTAATGCAAAAGGATCAGAAGAAAGTTCCTCAGAAGAAAGTCCCTTATGCAAAGCCTATTCCTGCCCAGTTCCAGCAGGTCCGTCAGTAGCAGTGACCTCCTCGTCCTTGCGTGGAGACTGTGCTTGGCTCCTTTAACTGATGCTGAGAAACAGCTGTCTTTGGATAGTCTCATCCAGGCCTTTCTGTGCCTTCCTCCCATATTCTTTTTAGGCATACTTCCCACTGGCTGCCGTCAAGTTAAATACTAGTGGGCATCAGTTCTCCCTGTGTCTTCTGCTGTCGCTTCGTTTTAGTCACTTATGTTGTCAGAGGGAAGGGGCGAGGCAGCAGGCAGGGTATGCTGGCTGTCTCATGTACTGTCTGCCTTCTGCTTCACTACCACAAATGCCAGTTCCAGTGCTTTATAACTGCAGTGTCCAGCACCATTCCTGTCAGCTTTGCTGTCACACAGCCAAGTTAACAGGCGAAGCTGGGGGGAGGTCTGTTTGGCTCATGGCCTAGAAGGTCAGTGGGTGCTTGGCTTTGTCTCTTTGGTCTGTAGCATGAAAGAATGTCATGGCACACAACATGTGGGTCTCTGGACCCCTCAAGGGCATAACCCCAAGGTCTGGCTCACTTCTTCCCACCTCTCCTGGAACTTTCTCCCAGAGTCACACCAGACTGCCTTCACCATATGACCTTTCCTAAGATAGTAATTTCTAGTTACTAATACACCTGTGCCACTCGACTCTTACATCACAGAGTGGCTTTAGAGGTGAAGACGGCTCGGCCATGTGGACTGATGACAGTAGAACACTGTTTTCAGTGCATCAGGTTTTATGTTTCTGTAAAATTTAATTTTCTCTCTTTTTTTCCTAAGGCCTGGATGCAAAATAAAGTTCCAATTCCTGCTCCAAATGAGGTGCTGAATGACAGGAAAGAGGATATTAAGTTAGAAGAGAAGAAAAAAACACAGGCGGAAATTGAGCAAGAAATGGCCACATTACAATATACCAATCCACAGCTTTTAGAGGTGTGTGAGCCAAGATAGGGGGGGGGAGGGAGAACTCGTGTGTGTGTGTGTGTGTGTGTGTGTGTGTGTGTGTGTGTGTGTGTGTGTGTGTGTGTGTTTGTGTGCATGTGCATGTATTGATGTCAAAAAGTAATGCAACAGTATTTGAGGGTTCTAGTTTATTTTCTTTATTCAGTACTGTACACTGATTTTTTTTCCCTCCTTTTCAGCAACTTAAAATTGAAAGGCTTGCACAGAAACAGGCTGATCAGATCCAGCCTCCTCCCTCATCTGGTACTCCTCTCCTCGGACCTCAGCCCTTTTCTGGTCAAGGTCCAATATCTCAGATTCCTCAAGGCTTTCAGCAACCTCATCCATCTCAGCAGATGCCATTGGTGGCTCAAATGGGGCCTCCAGGGCCACAGGGCCAGTTCAGAGCCCCTGGACCCCAGGGACAAATGGGACCACAAGGCCCTCCATTACATCAAGGAGGTGGGGGGCCACAAGGATTCATGGGACCACAAGGACCTCAGGGCCCTCCCCAGGGACTGCCACGGCCTCAGGACATGCATGGTCCACAAGGAATGCAGAGGCACCCTGGACCTCATGGCCCTTTGGGTCCTCAAGGGCCACCTGGACCTCAAGGTAGTTCTGGTCCTCAAGGTCATATGGGTCCTCAGGGTCCACCAGGACCTCAAGGTCACATTGGCCCCCAAGGCCCACCTGCTCCTCAGGGCCACATGGGCCCACAGGGTCCTCCTGGTACTCAAGGAATGCAGGGACCACCTGGTCCCAGAGGAATGCAAGGACCTCCTCATCCTCACGGGATGCAGGGTGGGCCAGCGTCTCAAGGAATCCAGGGACCTCTGATGGGACTGAATCCAAGAGGAATGCAGGGACCTCCAGGACCTCGGGAAAATCAAGGTCCTGCTCCTCAAGGGATAATGATTGGCCATCCACCTCAAGAGATGAGGGGACCACATCCTCCAAGTGGACTGCTGGGACATGGCCCTCAGGAAATGAGAGGTCCTCAGGAGATGCGGGGCATGCAGGGGCCGCCACCACAGGGGTCAATGTTGGGCCCGCCCCAGGAACTTCGAGGACCCTCAGGTTCACAGGGGCAGCAGGGGCCACCCCAAGGCTCTTTGGGACCTCCACCCCAGGGTGGCATGCAAGGACCCCCTGGACCTCAGGGACAGCAGAACTCGGCAAGAGGGCCACATCCGTCTCAAGGGCCAATACCATTCCAGCAGCAGAAAGCACCTCTGCTAGGTGATGGGCCCCGGGCCCCCTTCAATCAGGTATCATTTTTTAGTTTGTACATATTAGCATATGGGGACGGACTCTGTGGAGTCCACACAGCTGGGTCTAACTGCTTCTTAAGTGTCAGTAATGGCTTACAACAGGGCGGCCTGGCTGAAAGAAAATGATGAGACTAGATGGAGAGCTAATCACACCATTGGTGAAGATAATTTCATGTGTCTTTAGCTTCTTCCCAAGCTGTTCTCACCTGTCATATCATTATGTGTAGGAGCAGGAAGATATAGTGCATTTGACAAAATGCTTTGCTAGCATGTGTGGCATCTTGAGTTCAGTCTCTGGTACTGCATAAAACTAGATATGGTGGTACATGTTGGCTTGAGACTGAAGGATCTAGAGTTCAAGGTCATCTTTGACCACCTGTCTGTCACAAAACCATACCCCATGTATGTATGTATGTATGTATGTATGTATGTATGTATGTATGTATGTATGTATGTATGTTGTGAGACAGGATCCTATTGTGTAGCTCTAGTTGATCTGGAGCTCACTTTGTATCCCAGGCTGGCTTCAAACTTGGAGAGATCCCCCTGCCTCTGCCTTCCAAATGCTGGATGACAGGTGTGCACAACCATACTTGGTCCCCACAGTTTAAAGTTAAAAGTAGTATTTGTAGGAAGGAGTATTTGCTGGGTATTTCTCTGCTCCTTTCCAACAACTTCAAGAAGTCCTGCTACTTTTTGACTGACTTGAAACTTGAGAGACTGTCCAAGGAGAGTTTATAGTCTTTGGGCGTAAATTACAGAGCTGGTGCAGGAGTGGGTTGAATAGCATCTGATTGTGAGGTGGTGGCTCTGAGCTCTGAGTTTGTGCACAGGGAAGTGAGTAAGCAGACAGCCCTTAGCTCCTCACTGAAGGACAGTCACTGGGGGAGAAAAAGAACGCATAAAGTCTTTCTTTTCTGGATGGTGGTACACACCTTTAATCCCAGCAGGCAAAGGCAGGTGGATCTCTGAGTTTGAGGGTAGCCTGGTCTACAGAGTGAGTTCAAAGACACCCAGGGCCGCACAGAGAAGCCCTATGTTGAAAACAAACAAACAACCCAACAATAACAAAACAAACAAACAAACAAAAACTTCATGTTTTTCTTTTTCTTTTATTGGGGAAGAAGAAGGCTAAGGAAACCCAGGATTATAGTGCCTGGTAGGTAGGCACATACACCCCAGTTCTGTTTTGCTTTCCAAATTCCTCTGAGAATCCATGATCTAAATAAAAGATGGCCATTTGGGCCAGTGTGATTGCTCATCAGGTAAGGGCACTTGCCAAGCACACTTGACAATGTTTAATGAGTCCCCTGAACATGCATGGTAGGAGGGCCAGCATCCACAAGTTGACCTCTGACCTCCATGTGTGCCTTAGCATGCACCATGCATATGCAGTGTGAAATGGGATCACTGGATTTACTAAGCCTAAATAAGTATATGATATGTAGTGTTTTGTGTATTTTCCAGAACTTGAAATTGTCGTGAAGAATTATGTGACTTTTGAGTTTCTACTTTATGGAATTTAGAATGAGTTGGATAAAATTTAGAGCTATCATCTAAATTTCCCTAAAATGTCTTATATTATATACCATATTAATTCAGCGCATACTTGTATATGTGTACTAATTACTTCAGTTATTAACAATTTTTGGTTTTATAAAATAATAGTTTTTGTCTTGGAGGATTATGAAAAATAAGCTTTTACTATTATGACAAATGAAACTCTAGACATTTTAGAGAAGGGGACAGGCCTTGGTGTCTGAGGAAATTCAATAAGTTTTTATTGTACCATAGAATGAAAATGTTTTATGCACGAAAAGCATCATGGTTCCAAAATTTCTAGTTGACTTGAATTAGTAAAATGAGTCTAGAAGATTTGCTATTGTATCCCAGAATTTTCTTGATAGAGAATTTGCTTCTATTCTTTTTAGATATAAAAAAAGTGGACTTTCTCCCCTTTGTTCAAGTTGTTTATTTATTTATTTAGCCGGTTGTCTTCATTGGTTTATTTCAGTGGAATTCTGGGTGTAAAATAGCAGCAGGAAACATATTGTTAAGAACTGTCCAAGGCTGGGCTGGACAGTTAAGAGCACTGTCAGTTAAGTAGTCAGTTAAGAGCACTGACTACTCTTCCAGAGGTCCTGAGATCAATTCCTAGTGACAACATGGTAGCTCACAGCCATATGTAATTCCAGTTTCAGGGATCTGATGCTCTCTTCTGACTCTATGTACTGGGTATGAATGTAATACATATGCATACATACATACAGGGAAAACAACCGTGCACATAAAAGTAAATATTTTTTATTTTTTAAAGCCAGATCTAATGGCACCTGTGTGTAATTCCAACCCAACACTGCTACTGCTAGATGTGGGATGGAGACAAGAATTGACTAAAGCTCACAGCCAACAGTTCATGTTACAGTGAAGTAATATGATGAAAGAGATGTTGCCTCAAGAAGATGAAAAAAGGAGAAACAACTTCTGAAAGTTGTCCTCTTACCTCTATATATGTGGGCGCCTCTTCCACAAAATAAATAAATAAGTAGTAATAGATAGCTCCATTCAGATGTAGCTTTGAGAGGGTTGGTTACAGTGTCACCACATCACAGAAAAAGCTACCTACCTGTTAGAGGCTAGACCTTTCCTGTTGTTAGGAGCTCGATCTCTGCAAGAGCTATGGTATAACACTGTGATCCTTGGCTTTCTCTGACGCTCTCACTTGACATTACAAGAACAGGTCTGGCTTTAACCTGAACGTTTAACATGCAAATGTTTCTTCCTTTGGTTATGGCAGAGAAGTAGCTCTTTCCCTCCAGTTTAGAATCATGTGTGTTTTGTGTGGGTACCGCTGTGTGCATGCCACAGTGTATGTGTGACAGTAGGGGGGAACTTTGGGTGGTGATCCTTGTCTTACACCTTGTTGGGGTCAAATGACAAACAAGCTGGCCTTTGAGCTTCTAGGGAGTCTCCTGTGTCCACCTTGCATCTCAGCATACGTACACTGGGATTGCAGACTCGTTTCATCTGATGTTGCTTGGGTACTGGGAAATTGAAACTCCATCTGGTTTTCATGCTAGCAGGGCACTATCTATGAAGCTGTCGTCCCAGTCCACTTAAGGGGGTTTTGTTTTAATGTCACTATCGATATAGTTAATCCTAGCAGCTTTAGGGCAGCCTTTCTTGTGTTACAGTTGCCTGTAGCATCTGTTTATGTCTCACACCAGTCTTTACATGTATCTTCTCAGGAAGGACAGAGTACAGGTCCCCCACCCTTGATACCAGGCCTAGGGCAACAGGGAGCACAAGGCCGCATCCCTCCTCTGAACCCTGGACAAGGACCTGGCCCTAACAAAGGTAAATATGAGGAAGGGTTTGTATTCTACCACTGTCATGTGCATTTTACAGTGAATGGTTTTGTTGGTAATTGATACAGTAGTGCTGGAACTGCTGGGAAAATGGCTTTGTCTTTTGTTGTCATAGGTAATGTTTCCTTAGGCAGTGATGCTGGCCAGAGAAAATGAGTTCCACACCACCAGAGACTGGTAGTGAAACCACTGAGAAACCCTGGCATTTGTGTCTGCCTCAGGGCAGCACAGCCCACACTGGAATGGGAAATGATCCTGTGCCTGTGGGATGCAGGTCCATGCTTCTGGCCTTCCGAAGAGCAGAATTGCCTCTGCTTTAAGCTCCTTGATAGGGTAGAGGATACAGGATCTTATAATTATCGGTATTACTGTAATTATCATACCAATTAGTACCGTATCGGTCTCTTTATCTGTATACATTGTTAGGCATCATTTGAATAGAAAAAATGCGATGTACTATATTATGAGAAGCATTGATGAGGACTGTCAGCATTTAGGGAGAGGCTGTGGTTGAGCTGGCAGTGAGCCCTTGCTCCCAGGTGGACGCAGTCGGCTAAAGGCAAAGGCTGGCCGGAGAGTTAGCCTGGAAGAAGTAGAGGGCCTGTGAGCAGGGAGGTAGGAGCGGATGGGTCCTGTTCGGCACCCCAAGGAAAGACAATACACAAGCACACCGGGCATTGTGTGCACTGTATCTCACAGTGCTGAATACCTTTATTCCTAACTGGCAAAGCCCATAGCACCATGTGCATGTTGGGTTTATTTGTCCCATCCTATTGGATTAAGAGAAGTCAACCAGCACTTGGAGTTTAGACATTTAAAGCTCAGCTTTGAACTTTCGTGAGATATTAGAGGCAGGAAAGGGCAAGGATTCAGTTTTTATCTCCAGCCCTGTTGCATAGAAGTCGTAGTGTTAGATGCACAGAAGGATGTGCAAAAGAAAGAGAGTTTTCTTGGAGGCCTGGGGTTTACCCTTGGGGAGGGGCTATGTTATTCACTAGGTCCTTCCATTACTGAATGACGTGGCCTCTCCTCTGCCACATTGCGTGTATCTCCACTTGTTCCTGCTCGTCTTGCTCTCTCCCCCTCTCCCTTTATCCTTCCTTCTGCCCACCCGTCCGGCTTCCTTTCCTCCCCTCTTTCTCCTAGGGACCAAAGGGAGAAGGGAGAGACATGCAAGTGGCCTACCATCCCCTCCTGGATTAGTTGCCACCACCACCACATCACCGTTTGTAGTGGTAGGTTTCTTTCCTTGGAAGAAAGTTGACAGGCTACTTTTAAACCGAGATGGTGAGATGAGTATCCGTAGGCTAACTCAGGCCAAGTGGAACATGTGTGGGTTCCTCCAGTTAGTTGTCACCAGGAGTTACACTAAGTTCAGGCGCCTACAGTTGGAGACGCAGCTGTCTTAGGTAGGGTTTCTAGTGCTGTGATAAAACATCATGACAAAAAGCAGCCTGGGAGGAAAGGGTTTCTTTTAGATTCCAGCTTATAAACCCATCTTCCAGGGAAGTCAGGGCAGGAACGTAGAGGCAGAATTTGATGCAGAGGCCATGAAGGAGTGCAGTGCTGCCTACTGGTCTGCTTTCCATTACTTGCTCAGCCTGCTTTCGCACACAGCCTAAGGACCACACCACCTACAGTGAACTGTGTCCTCCTGTATCAGCCATCAGTCAAGCACCACAGGCTGACCCCTCAGGCCACTCTATAGTGGGAACATTTTCTCAGTTGAGATTTCTTTTTTCAAAATGACTGTAGCTTGTGTCGAGTTGACACAGACAGCTGTAAGAACACCGAGTGTTGTTGAGGGGCTTGCCTACTAGGGAAGCAGATCCACAATATTTGCAACCTGCCTGAAGAAAACAGATAAATTCAAGTGCAGAGAGGCTTTCTGACATCACAGTTTTATGTTGAGATTCAACCCATGCGGAGAGGAGAAGAGGAGTTGAAGTGGCTGGGGAGATGAAAAGGGTGGAAGTCGGGGGCGGAATCAGCAGCAAAAGGCATGAGCTGGCTGAGCGGAGGGATGGGTTTAATTTTCAAATGTAGTTTTAAAAGCAAGAGTGTCCTTTTGTATTTAATTTCATTTTTAGTCATTATTTATGTACAGGCTAGGGGTTGTTTGGAGACAAGGCCTTGCTGTAAAGCAATGGCTGGCAGCCTTGAACTCTTGGTAATTTCTGGCCTGGTATCCCGAATGCTGAGATCACAGGCACCACCACAACCACACCTTGCTTTTGCCTCCCTTAAAAGTTGGTTTAAGTGTTGACACAGATTAGTTCTGTGTTTGCAGTGGCTGTAGTAGTTTGGCCAGTAGCTGCCAAAACAGTCCATTGGGTGGGGGTGAAATACACACACACACACACACACACACACAGATACTTTTTAAAAGTCTTGAAATTCTTGTCTGCATAAAAGTTGCTAATAATAGCATATCTGAGGCATTTCGTTTCTAGAAAGAGCAAAAAACCCCAAGGTTGAAGGCCAGCAGGACTCTGTCTCCTAGCAGTTTGTTAAAGGGACCCTTGGTTCTATGAACCTTATGGAAGAATCTGCTAAGAAGATTCCTAAAGTGTGGTGTGGCATAAAGCTTAACAGGCCAGGTGCTAACAGAGTAGATAGTGGGGTGGTAGCAGTGTAGACCTGGTGTCTACGGTGACTTTGTGGCCCTTATAGGAGCGGAGTGTGTGTGTGTGTGTGTGTGTGTGTGTGTGAGAGAGAGAGAGAGAGAGAGAGAGAGAGAGAGAGAGAGAGACAGAGACAGAGATCTATTTTTATTTTGACACAGAATCTCACTATACCCCGGGCTCCCTGAAACTTACTCTGTAGGCTGGTCTCAAACTCTTAACTCTAGGATCAAAGGCATGTGTCACTACATGTGGCTGTGGTGAGCTCTTGATAACACAGCCTCACAATTTACAACTTTGCAGCCTGTAGCCTGACTTCTCAGGTGTGTCTCTTGGGTATCAAACCAGAGGCCCTCATGAAGTCACAGCAGGAAAGACCATTGTCATTCATGTGTTTTGATTATGTTTTCAACATGTGTCTAAGAAGTGGACACTCCTTAGAGATTAGTGATTATCTTTAGGTAAAGTTACAAAGCTAAAAGTTACACCCCAAGACCCGTGGTTTCCCCATTATATGATGATGATGCTTTGGGATGTTTATCTTCTAAGTGTGCTGAGAACCCAGAAGGGAAGCATTATAGACCAAAGCCCACCCTGAAATTGACAGATGTAGTAGAGCAGGCCCGTACAGCAGGCGTCGTGGAAGCTGGACTAACAGCCGGTTTGTTTCTTGTAGGTGACTCTCGAGGCCCTCCCAACCATCACCTGGGCCCCATGTCAGAGAGGCGGCATGAACAGAGCGGTGGCCCTGAGCATGGTCCTGACAGGGGACCTTTCCGGGGTGGCCAGGACTGCAGAGGTCCTCCTGACAGGCGTGGCTCTCACCCTGATTTCCCTGACGACTTCAGCAGACCAGATGACTTCCATCCCGACAAGCGCTTTGGCCACCGGTTACGGGAATTTGAAGGACGAGGAGGACCCTTAGCACAAGAAGAGAAGTGGAGGCGAGGGGGCCCTGGGCCTCCCTTTCCACCTGATCACAGGGAATTCAATGAGGGGGATGGCCGGGGCGCAGCCCGAGGCCCTCCAGGGGCATGGGAAGGCCGCAGACCTGGAGATGAACGGTTCCCCCGGGATCCTGATGACCCACGGTTTCGAGGGCGCAGGGAAGAAAGGTAGGAAAGTGTATTTATTGCTGGGTTCTCTGCATTTTCCCTGTCCTCACTACAGAGATCTTTTCCCTTCTGCAGGGGAAAGTACTATATTGATTGAGCGCTACCTTCTGTGGTTAGCTTAGACTGGAAAGTTATGTCGTTTTTCTTTTGCATTTGAGGCCTCTTTTGAAAACTTCAAGTAGTTTTGCTATACTCTCATGCTGTTGTCCAGCCTATCCTCGAATTCCCCGTCCTTGTCTCTGCCTCCTGTGTGTGGAGTGTGCACATGTCTTGGATCTCATTATAGTATCCAGGCTCACTTTATTTAGCTGATAATATCTGAACCAGATACTATAATGGTAAATAAAGGCCTATAAAATAGGCTCAGATATCATGTAGTTGCCTAAAGGTCTTAACAAAGTCAGATCAAAATAAGCATCATCTTCCTTTTAAACTTAGGTCAGGCTTGAATTCCCAGTCCTGTGAATGGATACAGGAAGAGCAGAAGCAGCGTGAGGGAGAGGAGCAAAAGCTGTTGTGATTTAAATATTGAGCATAAGCAGGGAAGCTGTGGCCGAGTGTGTAAGAATTGGCTTCTGCAGTGTTTGTTGATTTCTTGATCACTGCAGTTATGCAGACCTCACATTTTGTGGTCCTCGTTTTTATTTTTGTCTACCCATGATAGATTTCAGCCTACACCTTTGTGCAGGCACACGTTTGTGCTGCTCTCTGAGCTTGCCTTCTCTCCACTTGGAACAGCACTGCAGACAGCTGTCACTCACTCTGAGAGCTTAGTGCTTCTTGTTTGTGGTTTGGGTGCTGGGTTTTTGGTTGTTTGTTTGAGACAGGGTTTCTCCGTGTAGCCCTGACTGTCCTGAAACTCATTCTGTAGACCAGGCTGACCTCAAACTCAGAGATCTGCCTGCCTCTGCCTCTGCCTCTGCCTCTGCCTCTGCCTCTGCCTCTGCCTCTGCCTCTGCCTCTGCCTCTGCCTCTGCCTCACGAGTGCAGGGATTAAAGGTGTGCCTGGCAGCTTTGTACATTTTACTATACTTTTAGGACAGTCTTGACTATGAGTTATATAGTCATCCCTGGTATATGAGGGAACTTATTTCAGAGGACCCTTAGACATAAAAGTCCTTCTGCAGATAGATAGTTCTTCGTATAAAGTGGCGTAGTATTTGCATATAACATACATACTTCCTACTATGTGCTTTTGAAACATCTCTATAGTACTTACAGTACTTCATACAATATAAATTTATGTAAGTAGTTGTTGTGTGTTGTATTTGTATGTGTGTTGTGTGTATGTGTAGTATATGTACATTTGTGTGTGGGTGCACGAGTATGTGGAGGTCAGGGGTTAAGTCAGATCTTTGTCAATCGCTTAGCTCTGTATTTTTGAGGTAGAGTCTCCTACTGAACCCACCACTCGTCAGTCTAGCTAGGCTGGCTGGCCAGCAACATCCTGCAGTCTTGTTGTGTCTGTGTCTCCAGATCTGAGGTTATAGACACATAGTGTTGTGCCCTGATGTTCACATGTGTGTTGGGGATCTGAACTCAGATCTTTATGCTTGTATGTCAGTCTCTTTACTGATTGAGCCATCCAACTGCTCCAGGAAGTTTTATGTTGTATTGTATCATGTGTTTGAGACAGGCTGTCAGCATGTATCCCAGGCTGGCCTAGAACTCACAGAGATCTACCAGCCTCTGCCTCACAAGTGCAGGGATTGAAAGTGCATGCCACCATGCCTATTCAGGAAGTAATGACGGCAATGAGCCAAGTCTGTATAAGGTGTTCAGTACAAGGTTGGAGAGATGGCTCAGTAGGTAAACTTTACAACCTGAGTTGGAGCCCTGGAATTCATGTAAGGAAACAACCCAGATGTGGTATGTGCGTATCTGTAATACCAGTACTCCTTTGGCAAGACTAGAGACAGAGACAGGGGGATCTCCTGAAATATGTGGGGGGGGGGGGCAGAAATAACAAGAAAGACCCTGTCTAAACAAGAGGGAAAGTTACTCCTTCAACTCCACATACACACTGTGGCTGGCATTCATATGCCTGTATACACCCTTTCCTCCACCTCCCAACTTCAGAAATCACTGATGCGTGCCATCATGTTTGGCTATTCTTATTTATGGCTTATATCACTTGCACACACATCGCTATCTTATTCTTTCCTTAGGATCTAGAGTGGTTGCTGTTAGACTGGGGAGGGATTTGGGAGGAATCAGTTCATTAAAAGATACCTTACCCTGCTCAGGCTCTCACAACAAACACTGGGCAGCTCGGAAACAGGCATTTATTTTCTACAGCTGCAGAGTCTGTTGGGGTTGGTTGATGGTGAGGCCCATTTCTCAGATTGCAGGTTACTGTATGTTTCCTCACGTGGGGTCATGTATGTCTGTGTGGGTATGAGTGGGGTAAGTGCTGGCGCTTTGCTCAGTTTCTCCTTCCTAATCTCATTCTCCTGGCTCCATCTCCATGTCCTCCAAGAGTATGGCATACCTGGCTGTACTATACGTGGCATATACCTTATATACCTTATATACCATACCACATAGGTATTAGAACTTCAACCAGGAATTTAGGGGGGGACACAGTCATTCCATACCAGTAAAGGCAAATAAGATTCTCTGTTTGTACATAGGGCATTAGTGGGCTAGTGTTTTGCGGAGGCTGTCCTGGCCCACTTATGCCTCTTATGCCGTTCTGCTCTGGCCCAGGTTTGCTGTGCTCAGAGTAAAATGCTTTAGTCGTGTCAGTGGAGACAAAGAAAGTAATTAAAAGTGAGCTAGAAGGAAAACCATGCAGACTTGCCCATGCTTGGCATCTTAGTGTTGTATTGCTCTGAAGACACCGTGACCAAAGCAATTCTTATAAAATAGAACATTTAATTGGGGACTTGTTTGAAATTTTAGAGGGTTAGTCCCTGATCATCATGGAGGGAAACAGGCTTGACACCATACTGGGAGGCCTGGAGGAAAAAGGGACAGAAACTGAGGCTGGGTCTGGTAAGGACACTTGAAACCCAAAAGCCCATGCCCAGTGACACACCTCCTTATCTTTCCCATACAGCTCCACTACTGGACACCAAGCATTCCAATGTGAACCTGCGGGGCCCATTCTGAGTCAGACAAACACACAGTCCCATTGCCTGCTTTCCGTAACACTCATGGCCAGTGGAGGTGCTTTCAGGCATTTACTAATAGCTCAGCTCTCTGCATGCTTCCTTGTAAACTCTGCCTTAGCCATAGTTTCAAGCAATTTAATCTGAGTTTCAAATATGTAAGGGAATGAAAATTGTTCTTTGGTCAAATCTTGAGGGTGGGCCTGTAAGCCAGCTGGGCCAGCATTCCTGTTAACCATAGGGGAAAAAACCAATGGAGTAGCATATGGCTGCTTGAGCTGCCCATATCGTAGAGGATAGACTGGAGTAAATATAGAGTACATGTCCCCAAAAGTGAGGACCAATGTCCTATTAGGGTTTTATTGCTGTGAAGAGATGCCATGGGCATGCAGCTCTAACAAAGGGAAACATTTAATTGGGGCTGGCTTAGAGTTTTAGTCCACTGTCATCATGGCAGGAAGCAGGGCAGCCCGGTGCTGGAGGAACTGAGAGTTCTACATCTTGACCCACAGGCAGCAAGGAGACTGTCCTATTAAGCATGGCTTGGAAATATATAAGACCTCAAAGCTTGCTTCCACAGTGAGACACTTCCTCCAACAAGGCCACACCTCCTAATAGCACTGCTTCCTTTGGGCATTCAAACATATGAGCTTTTTGAGGCCATAGCTATTCAAACTACCACAGTTAGTACCCCTTTTCCAAGTATGTATGTAAAAAAAAAAAGCTAGTCATCAAAAATATAGTTGAGTCAGGTGTAGTGACAAGAATACCTGTTCTAGTATAATAATTAGTGAGGAAGAAAGGAACAAAGTGACACATAGAAAGCTATTCCTGTAAGCCCAAGTACCTAAGTCTGCCATATTGTTACCTTCTTGTATGTTTTGGCATTGTAAAGTGGATTCTTGCAGAAGGATCTCTGAGTTCCCGGACAGCCAGGGCTATATAGACAAAACCAGATATATATATATATATCATGTCGGTTTTCTCCCCACGTACATTGTACATTCAAATTTCCTGTCAAGTTCTCTCCATACTTAAGGGTAATGTTTTCAAGAAGGTGGACATTCTGTTTTTTGTTTTCAGCTTTAGAAGAGGTGCTCCCCCAAGACACGAAGGCCGTGCTCCTCCAAGAGGAAGGGACAACTTTCCTGGTCCTGATGACTTTGGTCCAGAAGAGGTTTTTGATGCTTCTGATGAAGCAGCCCGAGGACGAGATCTCAGAGGTCGAGGCCGTGGCACCCCTCGAGGTGAGCAGTACTGAGAACAGCTGGTTTAAGAGGCAAGCAGCCTCAAGCACGGCTGGGCGGCCTGTGAGCACAGTTTGTTTGCTCCTCTGTATAGGGGGATCCAGGAAGTGCTTACTCCCCACTCCTGATGAGTTTCCTCGCTTTGAAGGAGGACGGAAGCCAGACTCCTGGGATGGAAACCGAGAGCCCGGTAAGGAAGGAGACATGCTTATGATTTGCTAGTTGACAGAGTACGGGCCCATCTCCAGGTTCTGTTTTCTAGTTTGACTCCATGGAGGCTGGTTGGCTTCCTGTCTAATTCATTGTTTTATCTCTATAGATTGAGTGGAGAAATAGGTAGGAGAATCCAGGTCTGGCTTTTAGTGGGTTTCAGGCTGTCCTTGAACTCAGAGATCTGTCTGCCTCTGCCTCCTGAGTGCTGGGATTAAAAGCATGCACCACCACTTCTGATTTTTTTGTTTGTTTGTTTGGTTTGGTTTTAAAGTAGGAGAGTAAAGGTATTTATGTTAAGTATAAAACAGTACCATTCTTGGAATAAGGAGACATCTCAATAATACACTTGCCACGTACATGTGAAGACTAAAGTTGAAACCTCAGCCATTCGTGGTACTGGCACCTGTAATTCAACACTGAAAAGGGAGAGAGGAGAATTCCTAGAGCTCACCAGTTCGTTGAGTCAAATGTATGCTTTTAGTTCAGCATGAGGCCCTGTCTTGTTAAAGATGTGAAGCCAGATGTGGTGGCACACACCTTCAACCTAGCACTTGGGAGGCAGAGGCAAGCAAATCCCTGTTAGGGCTACATAGTGAATCTTGGCTTGGGGAGTGGGGGAGAATTAAAAATATAGAAAGCTGAGGAAGACACTTTAGATTGACCTCGTGCTTCCAGACATTCCATCATATATACAAATAATGCCACTCTTGTCAGTAAATTTTTTTGTCATCTCTTTGGAAAATAATGATAAAAGAATTAAAATTTTCTTCATCTTAATTGATGACACCATAAACATTATTAGATGTATGTATGCATGTATGTATGTATGTTCGTTTGTGGGTATACATGTGTGCAGGTAGGTAGGTATGCATGGGTATAAAAACCTGAAACTGACTTTCTTTGGTGGCTGTCCCCTTATATTTTGAGTTAGGGTTCCTCATTTGAGTCAGAAGTCTAACTAGCCAGCTTGTCCCTGAGATCTTATGCACATCTAGGTTTTATGTGGTACTGGGTATCTGAACTCTGTTCTCATATTTGCACAGCAAGCACTTAACCCATTGAATCAACCCTCTACCCCTTTGCTCAATACTTTTAAAGACTGTGAGGATAACCCAAGTCTACAACCGAGAACACCTGCGTGCACCTGCCTCCTCTTATTCAGGGGGGAGTTTCTTTCTCTCACATCTGTGGTATGACTCACACCTCACCTGTTAAGTCAAGGTTCCTGCTTTCAGTTCTCAGGTTTGCTTTGAGCAGTGTCTCCAGCTGCTTTGGGGCTACACTGTTTCACTGAGGTGATACTTAGATCCTTAAAAGCATGGAACCTTCGGTTCTCATTTCAGGACCAGGTCATGAACACTTCCGTGATGCTCCTCGTCCTGATCATCCCCCTCACGATGGCCATTCTCCAGCTAGCAGAGAGCGCTCCTCCTCTCTCCAAGGCATGGACATGGCCTCCCTACCACCCCGAAAGCGCCCTTGGCATGATGGGTCTGGCACTTCTGAACACAGAGAGATGGAGACCCAAGGAGGCCCTTCAGAGGACCGAGGAAGCAAAGGTAAGGAGACATCAATCATAGTTTCAGAGCTGCTGACTAAGCCACATATGCCCTGAGTCCCCACAGCTGTTCACTCTGTCTCTGAGCTTAGTCGGGCAGAGTCACTACACTCTAAACGTAGTAGGAGTGTAGTTTGTCTGACCTTAGGACAGCTGGATGGAGCTGCAGACTTGACTCAGTAGGAGTTCCAGCTCCTTCCAGGAGTTCCTCGTTCAGGGTTTCTGCTCTGCCCTCTCTGCCTCTGTGCGCAGCTGGTCCCACTGGCAGTGTAGCGTCCAGCAGTGGCTCTTTGGAGCCTTCATGGCATCATCTCAGGAAAGAGCATTGCTTCTTCCCACCTTCTGTATTGCACTTTTTGGCCAAGGCCCAGGAGTAGCAGCCAGTAACTGCTGACTACAAGTCTGGCTTCAGGTTGGACTGGGCCTGTGTGTTATGCTGTGGATGCCCCATCTTGTTCATTTGCTTTTTATATATTTTTTTCCAGAAATGACGTGTGTATATGGTCTCCCCCTCTAGCTAAATGCATCACTGCTTAGTATGCTGTGGTCTGAGAGGAACTGATGGATGGACAGTCAGGATGCTCTGGCCAAGGACATGTGATTCATTGACGTTAAGCCAAGTTTACTGCTTGGCAAGTTCCCCTCACATCTTTATTTCCATTAGGTTCAACTTCCATTCAAACATAGTAGTGTTGAAAGAACATACTCTAGGGGATGAGCCAATCACATAATTTCACGAGAAAAAGTTGTCTATTCATTTATTTGCAGTGCTGGAAGTCAAACCCAGGATCTTGCTACACAGTAGGCAAAGCACTGTACCACTGAGCTCAAGAAAAAAATTATTCTTTGGTAATACAGTTTAAATACAATATATTTAAGGTCATTTCATTCCTAAATCAATCCCTCCCGCTCCCCAGGGCCCTCTCCCAACTTAATGTATCTTCTGGTTGTTTGTATAACACAGTGAGTTCAGTTCGAACTATCCAAATGTGCACGGTGTAGGGTGCCATCCCGAGGAACATGAGCAGGGCATACCACTGACAAGCCAACTCTCTCCCCAAAGAGCTCCTTTTACATTTTTTTCCCAATTGTATCTACTTGGAATGTTTGGATGTGGATGTCATGTGGGTTAGAGGACAGCTTGCCAGAGCTGGTTCTCTCCTGTCCTGCCCTGGGCATGGAACATGTGTTAAGTTTGGTGGCCAGTGCCTGCTGAACCACCTTACTGACCTAAGAAAGGTCTTAAGAGTTTTACTTATAGCTAAATGTTTGCTATCTTATGTGTGAAGCAAGTTATAGTAGATCTCTGAAAGCCAGTGTATTTTTGTTCTTTGAGAATATTTCACAACACTAAAGATGAAAAGAGGCTGAAGTGCCACAGTGGACCATAAACAGAACTTAATTGGAGCCTTTGTTGCTAATGTCTGCAGCAGCCTTCGTTGCTTCTAAAGTTAGCAGGTGCTTTTGAAATCTTCCCATAAAATTCTTTGGTAGCACAGAACAAAAACATGTCCAGTGTGCTGCAGGTTTCCTGGAGAATCCTACTATTGGCTGGCTTCTGGTCCTCTGGCAAAACAGCCCTGGGGTGTGTATGGCCCCCGGAGACACCATGAGCTAGGGATGAGGTCAGGAAGAGACAGAGGAATCCACACACTGAGGCGCTCCCTCCCAGACTCTAGATTAGGCACAAACCACACACAAACACTTGTTTTCAGAGCTCCTTTATTAATTGGGGAAGAAAAGTAAACCGTCTGATTTGCAGGTGTAATTTTTGAGAGGCAAAAGGGGAGGTCTGTGTTAGAATAGTCTATGGTGTGGTGGTTTGGGCATGTTAATTAGGTGAACCAAAGGAGGCTTTTAGTCACCTTGGTGGTCAGCTTCAGATGAAATGGCCAGACAAGAGAATGGACCTTGTCGACCAGCTTTAGCAATGTGACCTAATGGTTTTTAGCAAGGCGGGGAGAATGGGAGAAGGGCAAGGCCTGCTAGAGCCATGTGTGCCATGTTTGGGCCTGATAGAGCCCCATCAGCTCTAAAAGCCATTGCGTATCTCCTTAGGACCTCCTGGTAGTCCACTGTCATCAGGGAGAGAACGCTGTGCCAGGAATTACTGGGGAGCAGGCACTATGATACAGAAAGCCATTTCTTGAATCATGTTTTGTTTCAGGCCGAGGGGGCCCAGGACCTTCCCAGAGAGTGCCAAAATCTGGGCGTTCCAGCTCTTTGGACGGAGACCATCATGATGGATACCACAGAGATGAACCTTTTGGCGGCCCTCCAGGCAGCAGCTCATCTTCTCGAGGGGGCCGGAGTGGAAGTAACTGGGGTAGAGGGAGTAACATGAACTCTGGCCCTCCAAGGCGAGGCACTTCAAGAGGTAGTGGGAGGGGTCGGTAGGAGAGCCGAATAGCCCTAAGCCTCTCTGGATACTATTTAAGAAGTTCTTGTGGACTTACCACGTGAAGCAAAAACAAGCCTTTACCACTGTAGCCCTGAATGCTTCTTCTGGGGCAGCTGAGTTCTAGGAGCCCAGTGAGGTGCTCGGGACGAAAAGACTGATGCCGACTGACTCCCCAGGGTAGTTGGCGCCATTTTGTCTTGTGTCTCCTCATTGCTCTAACTCTCATGGTTGTGAAGATAAAAGCTGGAATCCTTTTTTTTTAAAGTGTCATGAGAAATGGAGCACCTCCACGAAGTTAAGTTCATGTCCAATTGGAAATTTATTTCTATATGTACAGTTTGTCAGAGAAAAAAACCTTGTTTTGTATGAATACAGAATGTGATTTACTCGAGTTAACAGAGGCACCGGTTATGCAGTGCTCACCTTAAGAGCTCATGGTTTCAGCGCATCTGACCTGGTGAGGGCGCACTTCCGACAGATGGTCATTTGTCAACTCTGCTTTTCACATAATTTTTATGTTTCTGTTGTCACACTGTTCTTGTCATGCAATAAGGATACTTTAAAATTGCTCTGACATAGTTCAAGAAGGCGCAAAACCTCAGACATGCTCTATGGGGTAGAAAATTACACTGAAGAAAAACTTGAATCTCCTGGGTCTTCAACTAGAGGTTCTCCCTTGATGCATCTCCATCCAATGGTCACTGAGAGATCTGGTGTAGACAACATAACATGGTGCATCTTATCACACAGTTCAAAGGAAGTGAAACACAGTATCTACACTGTGGAAAACAATATCTTTCCACATGCACTCTGAAGGGTTCTGGGTACAAGATGGAAGGTACCACAAAGTTCTCTGCTGTGACAAATTTCTTGCTTTTAAAAAAAAAAAAAAAATTAAAAGGCTGGTTTGGGAGGCAAAGGCAGAAGGCAGTTCTCTAAGTTCAAGGCCAGTCTAGTCTACAAATTGAGTTCTAAAACAGCCTGGGCTACACAGAGAAATCCTGTTTCAAAACCACCACCACACTCAAGAAGACACACATATACGTAGGACTTGGAGAGATGGCTCAGCAGTTATGAGCACATACAGGGACTGGAACTCAGCTCCAGCACCGATGATCAGGCAGCTCACATATACATATATAAAGAGAGATCGTCTCTTAAAAAAAAATACCCACGTATATCTGGGTATGCTGGCATACTTGTATAACGTAGCATTTGGGAGGTGGAGCTTGGAGGACCAGATGTCCAGTGCCATCCTTGACTGCATAGCAAGTTTCAGGGCAGCCTGGGCTTCCATTTTCCCCTTCCCCAACCTCCCACCACAAAGCTCAGGTTGAAAGTCAGGTTTTTCTTATGGGTGTTTTGCTCGAGTTTATGTCTGTTCTGTGCCTGGTATCTTTGGAGGCCAGCAGAGGGAATCAGTTTCCCTGGAGCCGGAGTAATAGGCAGGTGCTAGGAGTCAAATCCATGTCTCCTGGAAGAGCCGCCAATACTTCTAACCGCTGAGCTGCTTCTTGATTCCTGGCCACTGGTCTTTCTTAGAAAGCCTTTATAATCTCACTCCTAGAGCTACCTTCTCACTGCATTAGCAGCTTTTTGGCACATGAAGACAGGTTTACTTGGCTGAGCTGTGTTGGTGCTGGACATTGCTGGTGGCTTAAAGAAGATGCTGACACATTTGGACAGTGCACACACAGAAAGCTTCCCTAGCTCTGTATGTATGGAGTGAAGAAATGAGGATTATCTGGATGCTAGAACCTGAAGATTTCAGTGGATTTTAAGAATGAAAGTGTCGGCACTCACACCATTAGATGCTCTATTCCTCCTTACTTGAACTCCCTTGGTATAACATAGAAACACCTTAAAAATCTGAGCCCATGAAACTATTCAGGAATCCAGAGACCATCCAGGTCATGTTGAGAATTAGTTCATTTATAAATAAATACATTAAATATCTACATACAGCATTTTTAGCACTACTGTCAAAATATTGTGCTTAGAATTTCATAAAAATTATTTTAAAGTAATGGATTCTTGACAATGTTAGAAATAGAATTTTAATATCTTGAACATAGAGGCATAACAAGTGCACATCACTACAAAATAGCATTTCCTTTCTTGAAGGGAGGGGTAACTCCATTTACTGCCTGGAGAATATGGTGCAAGGATGACTAGTTGTCATGGAAACCTGTGAAGTCAGGATGCTGGCCAATATAGGACCACATCATGGGGGATGCATGACCTAACCTGTTAAGGCAACACTGGAGCAGCCTGGAACAGTTAACTTTCACACTGTACAAGCCAGTGCACAGATGTGGGTCTCAACCTCAGCTGACCTGTCCACCAGGTCAGATTACAAGCGAGCTTCTAGGGTACTTTGGATGTGCCAGTCTAGTGTGAGAACCACTGTGGTGACATTTTAAGCTGAATACCCTTTACTTTAGTGCACCAAGACTCATTACTGAGCTTGGCAATAATTTACAAAACGAGTTTTTGACAATAAAATTACAATAGACTTAAACGCTGATTCGCACCAGCACCACAAAAAACAAAACTACCTGCGAACCTAGAAGGAAATACAGCAATTATGCATGAAAAGCATTTTACACAACATTAGTATCAAACTGTAGGACTTTTAACAAGCAGCAATGTTAGGAATCATGAGAACTCGGCAAAATTTAGTTTATAACTATGGAAACTGCAGATGTAAATTTCCTATATCTCAGGATTCCTTAGCCTAGTTTTGCAGAAACCTTTGCAAATTTTGCCAGTCATACTAGATATTTGGCTTTTTGATCCAGAATATTGCTCTCCCAAGTAAATATTTACACTTAAATATTATAAAGCACCATATTTACTTCTTTACTGAAGAAAAAACCTGAGGTAGAATGTATTAACTAATCACTATTTTAAATCCAGAGGTTACATTTAGAGTTTAATCTGATAATCTGGATGGCTTTACAGTGAATAGGAATAAGAGCTGCAGCAGAACCGAAACCTGCTCTACCAAACATACCCCTGCATTTCTTTACATGACAAAAGGTAGAATGTAGTTCTTCAAAAAGCAGCTACGTCAGAAAGCTATTCGTTTCTTTTTGTTCCTCGCTAAAACTGACGTCCGTATAAAGCTACTTTAGTGCGAAAGCAGTTCATGATAGTGGTCTCCAGAACACTTAAATCACGTCTTATCGTGGCCAGTGCCGGTCCCAGAACCGCAGAACGGTGAAGCCAAAGGGTTTTAAACAGCCTGCGCATCAGTTCTTGACGCTGCTTCGCGCAGACTCCGCCGCACAGTTCAGTTGGTGCCTTGTCCTTTGTATCCTAGGGTACCGTGGAGGGTCCCTAGCCTGGCTGGTTCCTCTTCCTCGAGACTGGGACTGTCACACCGGGAGCGCGTTGGCTAGGCCGGTCCCACGTTTTAGGCGACCGAGCGCCAGGCGGAGCGCCGTCAAGCCGCCCCAGGGCAGGAGCCCTATCAGTGCATAGAATAGCGCGGCTACCTGTGCGCAAGCGCCGAGCGCTGTCAGCACCGTACTGCGCAGGACCAGCGCGGCGTAGAGCGTGGCGCCCAAGGCGGCTGCGTAGCACAGCGCGCTCCGCGAAGGCGTCTCCTCGCCGCGCAACAGGCGACCACAGGCCGGGCCGCCCCGCAGCAGTGCCGCGCTCGTCAGCGCCAGCACGGAGCCCAGCGACCAGAGGAGCGCGAACTTGCGCGCGCGCAGCAGCAGCACCGGGGCGTAGAGCGCCGCCAGGCCGAAACACAGCACGGCCAGCAGCAGACACAGGCCGCCCGCCGCCAGGCGCTGCCCGCGCGTCACGCTTGGGATGCACCGAGACCCAGCGGGCGGCGGCTCGGCAGGACTCCGTGGCCACGGCCATCGCAAGGCCGTGCTGCCTAGCCATGCCCCGGCAGCCTTGTCCCCGGCCGCAGGCTCCTCTGCTGTCCTCGAGCCCAGCAGCGGCTCTGAGTCTGCCGGCCTGCTCGCTTTACCCTGTGTCAGGTAGTCCTGCAACTGGCGGTGGAGATCCGCCATCTCGGACGGAGTGGCGTTAGAAACGGGGCGGACACTTCCGGGGTTTGGCACCCGCCACCGGAAGTAGCTCGATCCTATGGTTCGGTTGGTCAGCCTCGGCGGAAGGATGGTGTGCAAGGCTTGGCGGAAGTCCTGGAGTAGGCAGTACAGCTGTGTTGTGGATCCTGATCTTTGTGGGTTTAGTCACCGAGTAAATCCTGTCGACGTTGTAAGACACGAGAGTGGCTATAACAAAAGGATCTACTGACATCTACTGACATACGAATATTGACTGTCAGGTGTCTAACATTGCTAAAACTGCTAAACGAAGGACTCTGGGAAAAGGGTGAACTTTTTTTTTCTTTTCTCTGTTTCCTTTTTTTCTCTTCCTCCTTCTTTCAAGTGTCTACATGTCTACTGTTACCTCAAAATTCTAATGAAGAAGCTGGAGAGTTGGCTCGGTAGATAGGAGCACTTGTTGATCTTGCAGAGAATCCAGGTTTGGATCCCAGCATTCAGACGGCAGCTAACAACCTGCAACTGCGGTTTCAGGAAATCGGACGCCCTCGCGTATGGCACATGTACAGCATGCAGGCAGGTCACCCATATACATAAAAAATAAAGATAATCTAAAAACTCACGCCTACAGAGTTTAGCCTCCTCTGAAAGTGAAGCTGATAAAGGGCTAACTCCCATTCCCAACCAATTCTTCTGGTTTCCTTTTTTTTTTTTTTTTTTTTTTTACTACTTTTGTGTTTGGATATTAAAATTACACTTCTCCCTCATTTTTCCTCCCACCAAACACTCATATCAGTCTTTGATCTCTTTCAAATTCAAAAGCTCTTTTTTATTACTTGTTACATGCATATATGTATACACATACAGGTATGACCTGCTCAGACTGTATAATGTCACTTGTGTGTTTTCAGAGTAGGCCAAGATTGGTGTGCTTTCCCCTGGGGACGACTTTTTGTCCCACTCGGCATCCCTTAGCTGTCTGTGGTTCCTTGTGCAGATTATTTTGGCTGTGGGAGGCATGCAGGGGGAGCCATAGAGCATCGTGCAGGAGTTAATCTTGCACCATGTGGGTTTCTGGCTATTGCAGTCAGTCTTTAGACTTGGTAAGAAGCACCTTTACCCTCTGAGCCATCTTGCTGCTCCACTAAAAACCTTGAGCTACAGGTAACTAAGATGTGTAAAAGTTGCTTTTATTCACCTGATAGAATTGTCTCCAATGCTTACCACCTTTATCTACTAACCTAGGCCTAGTCCTGGAAGCTTCTAGCCTCTGTCCAATCTGACCTAGGCCAAGAATGTTTTCACATGGTTCCCTTTGATTTCTGGCTGGCTGATTTAAACTCCTCTCCAAGCTGACAGTTGACTCAGTCTGGCTTCTCTGAGCCTCTCCTGAATTGCCCAGCCTGTCCTCAAACATGTCCTCATCTTCTGGCTCCCTCTCATTCTCTGTGTCCACCTTGTTCTCTTTCAGTCTGTCTCTGTAAAACTCCCAATAAAATTGCCTACTCTCCTTTTCTCTCTGCACTGTTCTCGTAAATAGCTTATCTTTCCTCTTCTCGAGAGAGTTGGGCAATCTTTCTCTGATTTGTCACTTTGCCACCTAGACATCACTTTCTTTTTTTATATAGCATATAAAATGTTTATAAATGAACACTAACATATTTCAAGTTTAGAGAAGTAACATACTCTGAATTTCACCAGCCTTCTTATAGATACATATATGCCTGGGTTTTTCCAGATTGTATAATCTCAGCTTTAGTAAATATTGAAGGCAGATTCCCAACATCAGTGACATTTTAAACCTTGATCATTACAATTACAGATAGATCACCTTCTTCCTTAGAGAAACCTATACCCTGGTCATCAGGCTCAGACCCTGACGACAGGGGAGATTCACAGTACCACTGAACACTCTAAACAGCCATTTCCATTTTAATTGTCGGATGTGGATTACACCCTTCAATCTGAAAGTCTTTGAAATCATCGATTGTTTCAACTTTTCGAAGGATTTTGAGCTTTGGGAAAGGTTTTGGTTCTCGCTGTAGCTGGATTTTCAGTGGCTCGATATGATTCGGGTAAATATGTGCATCTCCCAAAGTCTGGACAAAGTCACCTGGCTGCAGGCCGGTGATGTGTGCAATCATGCAGGTGAGCAGAGCGTAGCTGGCAGTGTTGAAGGGCACTCCTGACCCATATCTCCGGACCTCTGGTAAAGCGGGCAAAACTTCTCCCCATTCACCACATAAAACTGACAGAGGGCATGGCAAGGAGGCAGTGCCATCAGGGGGAGATCTTTTGGGTTCCAGGCACACATGATGATTCTTCTGTCGTCAGGGTTGGTTTTGATGGTGTCAATTACTTTCTGCAGCTGGTCTACCCCCTGACCGAAGTAATCTGAATCCATATCTTTGTACTCTGCTCCAAAATGCCCCCACTAGAAACCATACACTGGGCCCAGGTCCCCTTCCTGCCGGGCAGAGAATCCCAAGCTGTCCAGAAAGGCTGGGGACCCATTGGCATCCCAGATCCTAACTCCCTTGGAGGACAGTTCTTTAACATTCGTGGATCCCTTGATAAACCACAGCAACTCCTCCAAAACACCCTTCCAAAATACTCGTTTGGTTGTGAGCAGAGGAAATTCATCTCTCAGGCTGTACCGTGCCTGCATCCCGAACACCGACAGGGTGCCAGTTCCAGTGCGGTCCTCCTTCCAGAAGCCGCGGCGCATAAAGTGCTCCACCTGCCTCAGGTACTGGAGCTCTCCGTGCTGCGGGGCTTCGGCGCCGGGCGGCTCAGCGCCAGCCCGCACCTCGGGGCCATCCTCCAGCATAACGGAGCAGCCTGGTGACAGTGCTAGACATCACTTTCAAACATGGTGCTTTCTTCTACAAACTGACCATATCTTCATTATTTGGGATTAAAGGTGTGTGCCTCCCAAGTGCCTGGATTAAATGTGTGTGCTAGGGCTGAACCACCCCACAGCTAGAGACAGGTGTTTTCAGTAAATAATACAGTCTTGGGGTTCACAGTGTGATCAAATATTCTGCAATAAGAATGCAGCAAATGAGCCAGGGTGGTGGCATCATAATTGTGGCACACACCTGTAAATCCGACACTCAGGCCAGAGCTTGTCAGCATCAGTCTCTTTATGAGATTTTATATATATTCTGAATGGTTTAGCTTACGTTAAGGGATGCGAATAGTCATTGCCAAGACAACAAATCAGGGTGTATCTTTGTCAGGAAAACAAAGCATTACAGTTTGGTGCAGAGCCTAACTGCAGTTTGTTGTGGGTGATATATAACCTACAAGTCTCCATTCCTTGTGTTCCCCACCACCTGTGTCAGACCTAACATTCTATTACATAAAGCTTGACTTAGCATCTTGACAGCAGATAAAATGTTTTTAAGACTATTAACTTGGCAAACCCCTAATTTTCCACTAACCAAAGAGCCAAGAGTTTTCAGATAGCATCCAAGGCCCAGAGTTCTACTCATCTTGTTATAATTTACCTACTTGAGGTACCCATCAGTGTCCTTGAAAAGTGACTTGATTTATGGCTTTATTTGTCCTGTTATTATACCAAGTATGAAATTGTTGCCCAAATCTGCATGGTCCCACCGTGACCACTCATGTTTGGTATCAGAATAAACTACATTCCTTATTCTTTGAGAGCAGTTTCTTTCACTAACAACATTCAGGGTATCAGGTCTGATGTTGAGATCCATTTGGACTTGAGTTTTGTGTAGGCTGAGAGCTGAGGATCTAGTTTCATTCTTTAACTGGGAGTTACCCAGTTTAGTCATTTGTTGAAGATGCTGTCTTTTCCCCAGTGTGTATTGCTGGCTTCCATTTCCAGCAACAGTGGGGTTTGTTGTGTGGGTCCTCAGTTCCATGCACTGGTCAGTGACTTTTTATGCCAGTACCAGGAGGAGTCTGACTGGCCATGCCTCCAGCGGGTTGTTGTTGTTTGGGATTCTTTTAGCTATCCTGGATCGTTTGTGTTTTCATAGGAAAGTTAAGATTTTTTTTCAGTTTTTGAAAATTTTTGTTGTGTATTGCCTTGAATTTACAGATTTATTTTGACGGACAGCCAGTTTGAAAAATATCTTGATTTATGACTTTTTTTCCTTCTGTTACTATATTCCTGGCCATGGTCGCTTCACAATATTAATTCTACCAATCCATGAACATGGGAGGCCAGTCCATTGTTTCTCTTCTTCACTGTCTTAATGTTTTTAGGTGTACAAGTCTTTCACTTCCTTGCTTAAATCTCTCTCTCTCTCTCTCTCTCTCTCTCTCTCTCTCTCTCTCACTCACTCACTCTCTCTCTCTCTCTCTCTCTCTCTCTCTCTCTCTCTCTCTCTCTCTCTCACACACACACACACACACACACACAGTGTAAGTGGAACTATCTTCCTGATTTAGTACTTGGTATGCTTGTCATTAGTGTACTGGAATGCTACTGGTTTTTGTGCTTTTTTGCATATCGCAATGCTTTGATGAACATGTTATTGGCTGTAAAAGATTTCCTGTGGAGTTTGTGGAGTCTCTCTCTCTCTTTAAGATTTATTTATTTATTATATGTAAGTACACTGTAGCTTCAGACACACCACAAGAGGGCATCAGATCTCATTACAGATGGTTGTGAGTCACCATGTGGCTCCTGAATTCAGGACCTCTGGAAGAGCAGCCAGTGCTCTTAACCACGGAGCCATCTCTCCAGCCCTGTGGAGGACTCTTCTCTATGGAATCTTATCTGCAAATGAAGGTACTTTGGCTTCTTCCTCTTCTGTCATCTCCTTCATTTGTCTTCTTACTCTAGCTAAGACTTTACCTATCGTATTGAAGAGGAGGCAAGAGAATGCGCGTCCTTGTCTTGTTCCTAATATTAGTGGAATGCCCCGAGTTTCCTGTTTAGCCAGATGCGGGCTGTAGGAACACTGGGTTGCCTTTATGATGTCAGGATATGCCAAAGAGTCTCTGGGACTTTCATCATGAAGGTGTTAGATTTGTCAAAGGCCTTTCTACATCTAATGGAATGACACATGTTTTCTGTCTCTTCGCCTGTTAGGTGGTGGATTGCATTTACTGACTACACATGTTGAACATGCCTGTATCTCTGGATGAAACTGAGTTAATTATGGTGGATGATTTTTGACTATTCTTGATTTTTTTTCTGCAAGTATTTTACTGAGGACTTTTGCATCCAAATTCATCAGAAATAATTGGACTATAATTTTTTTATTTATTTGTTGTTGGATCTTTGTCTGGTTTTATAACTTGGTAAAAAGAATCTGGAAGTGTCCCTTTTGTACTTTACACATACTTTGGGAGGTATTACTATTAATAGTTTGAAAGTCTGAATTTTGCACTGAATCCATCTGTCCATAGGATTCATAGTTGGAACATCTATCTTATCTGTCTGTCTGTCTGTCTGTCTGCCTCTATCTATCTGTCTGTCTGTCTGTCTGTCTGCCTCTATCTATCTATCTATCTATCTATCTATCTATCTATCTATCTATCTATCTATCTGTCTATATGTGTTTTCAAGACAGTTTCTCTGTGTAGCCCTGGCTGTCCTAGAACTCACTCTGTAGACCAGGCTGGCCTCCAACTCAGAGACATCTGCCTGCCTTTGCCTCCTGAGTGCTAGGATCAAAGGCCTGCACTGCCACTGCCTGAATGGGAGATTTTTTTGTAAAAGGATATTATTTATCTTATGTGTATAGGTTATTTTGCCTGAATGTACGTCTGTGCACCACCTGCATGCAATGCCCATGGAGACCAGAAGATGGCACAAGATTCCTTGGAATTAGAGTTACATATGGTTGTGTCTTCTAGGAACTAGGAGTTAAATTAAGACCTTTGGAAGAACAGCTGAGCCATCTCTCCAGTCACTAGTTAAGGAATTCTTTTTTTTTTTTTTTTTTCTCAGTTGCTTAAGGTTTATTTTTATATGCTCAAAAAGAAAGAAAAGTCAGGATATATTATATAATGCAACAATTTAAAATGAAGTAGTTGTACACAAACAACAAGACAAAGAACATGTATATGACATTATGCAATTTTTTGAGGTTTCAAAAAACAGTGATTTTGGTTTTGAGATCCTGCAGTTACTACCATATTGTTCAAGTAATCCATATTTCAAAAGTTAGCTCTGCAAAATAACTAATTTGCATACAACTCTAAGACAACCTGCCTTTACCCCGGTCTTCAAAATAGTGCTGTTCAATTTTTCTACAGAAAGCAAGGAGGTTGCTACAGTTTTTCACCTTCTCAGAAAGTTCATCACTGGTCACCTGTGTAGTAAGAATGGTGTACAAATGGCCAGAAACCAGAGCGTCGAGTTCAGTAGGCTGCTTATTGAAGAAGTAAGGTTGTGTTCCCAGTCTTTGGGAAAGGACTATATCTTCTAAGACCTGGTCCAGAGTCTTGTTACCCCATCCAATAGCTTTCATCTTACGTTTGACTTCCCATTGCTTCTGATAGGCCAAAATATGGTTCAGAGGCCAAGGATAAGGAGAGCCATACCCAGCAAGAGTGATCTCCCCTACGGTAGCTTCATCACACCACTGGAGATACAACTGTGCGGTCTCCCCTACGGTAGCTTCATCACACCACTGGAGATACAACTGTGCGGTCTCCCCTACGGTAGCTTCATCACACCACTGGAGATACAACTGTGCGGTCTCCCCTACGGTAGCTTCATCACACCACTGGAGATACAACTGTGCGGTCAGCAGCATATTGTTGACTAATTCCCTGTAAGCTTTCATTTCTGCTTTTTGGACCCATCACTAAGAGAATGGCCCTTGGCTTTAACAAATTGGACTATTGGGCCAGGTTCTGATACTGCCTGATTTCCCACATGAATAAAAGGTACTTTTCCAGATGGAGACATATATTCTGCATTTGCCCTACACACCACTTTGACAGGCAGATTGCACATCTGCAAAAGGGCCTGCACAGCAAGAAGAGATGCTGCATTGTCAGAAAGCAAAATTTGCTCCCCTCTCAGCTGCTGATATAAGGTAGCATTTTCAGGCCATGGTTCTGTAGCTGCGATCTGGGAGACGAAAGCTTCTGCCACCAGGGACTTGTCTGCCACCAGGGACATGAGGCCCTGTGTGCACCTGAGCTCCGAGGCCCTTGGCGCTCTCCCACGCGACCTCGGCGCCCCTCCTCCCCCCACCGCAGGTAAGGAGCTTCGCTGGGCCAACGCTCAGGCCTTCGGAGCTCACCTCAGCAGAGGCAGCCTGGCTCACAAGGTTACTGCCAGGCCAGCCGAGAGGAATTCTTAATTACTGGTTATGTCCCATTGAATGCCATGGGTCTTTTTAAACTATTTCATCTTGACTGAGCTTTGGTAGGCACTAATATGTCTAGAAATGAATTCTTTTAGACTTTTGAATTTGGTAGAAAATAGATTTTTAGAAACTCTTAATGATTTCCTGTCTTTCTCGGTGTTTGTTGCACTGTCTCCCCATCTGTCTCTAATTAATTTGGATTCTCTCTTTTAGTTAATTTTGCTAAAAGTTTGTGAATCTTCTTAATCCTTCAAAGAACCATCTGTGCTAGCTAATCTTGATTGTCAATGTGACTACATCTGGAATTAGCTTTTTAAAAAAGCAGCTGGGAACACCTGTTTTGTTGATTGGACAATTGAGGTAGGAAGACTCGCCCTAAATCTGCCACACCTTCTGGTGGCAGCCCCGATGAAAGGACATGGGAGAAGGAAGCTTTTGCCTTTCTGCCTTCATTTTCACAGGTAGTTCATCTTCCCTGGTGCAGAGTCATCCCTTTACTAGTATTAAAACCTACTTTTTGGGGCTGGAGAGATGGCTCATCAGCTAAGAGCACTGGCTGCTCTTCCAGAGGTCCCGAGTTCAATTCCCAGCAACCACATAGTGGCTCACAGCCATCTATAAAGAGATCTGATGCCCTCTTCTGGAACAAAGGCACACAATCAGATAGAGCACTTACATACATAAGGTAAAGAAATCTTTAAATAACAAACCTATTTCTTCAAGAGTCCATTGTGGCCTGAAGACCAGTTGAGACATCCAGCCTTGTGTCACTAGATTTTTGGACTTTCTTTAGAGACAGGTGGCCATTGTTGGAATAGCTGAACCACAGCCTGTAAACCTATCTAACAAACGTGTGTGTGTGTGTGTGTGTGTGTGTGTGTGGAGAACCCTGACCAATCAGTTCCCACCTTCAGTCCTGCTCTGTTCAGTGGCACTGGAGAATGAAAAACTCTCAGTTGTGTCTGAGGAGATTTGTTTGGAACAGAGGGTGGAAAATTTCATTCCTAAAAATGTTAATGATAACGAAAGACTGTTTGTTTTTGATAAGAGATTGAAGGGCTTTGGGAAGATGGTTTGGTTGGTAAAATGTTTGCTTTGGAAGCAAGAGGACCTAAGTTCCATCCCCCAAACCAGTTTCAAGGAGACGGGAACAGATAGGTCCTTCAGGTTTGCTACTCAGCTAGCTTATGCAGCTGAGCAGATACCAGGACACTGAGAACACACCTAAGAAAAAGTGTTGGACAGTGCCTAAACGGTCACATCTGAGGTTGTTCCCTGACCCTCACACACATGTACCCGTATGTATGTGTGAGCACACACACAAAAAGAGAACTTGATGCCTCCATAAATAGCAACAAGAAAAATGACAGAGCACTCAGAAATATGACAAATCTAGAAAAGAAGACAGTCTAGAAAGAACCTCACTGGGAGGCTGGAAGTCTGTGCATAAATGTTGGGCTTCACAAACACAGAAGCAATCACAGGACGTTATAGTTTTGGAAACACTTTTCAGTGCGTGGGGTTCTCTGGAGGAAGAGGATGGACAGAATAAATATATAGTAAGGGATTTATTAGTTGGATTACATGGTGTGGTCTAGGTAGTCAGCAATAGCTGCTTCATCTCACAGAGGCTGAGAAATCAGGCAGTTGTTAAGTCCAAGAGTCTGGAGGCCTCAGCCCGAAGTTCATTCTGATACCGGGAATTAGCAGCAACAGAGATCAGCTTGTTGAGAGAGTAAAGTGGAGTTTTCTTCTGAGTTCTTTTATCAGGGCTGCCACAAAAAGGTGCCTCAAATAATCCGATCAAGAAACGTTCCTCCTAGTAGTTCCTCCGGCAGCTTTTAGTTGATTTCTGACTCAGTTGACAGCCAAGATTAACCTCCACAAGTCTACCTCTTGTCAAGGTGACGTCTGATCACTTCTCCTTATATCCCATTTTATTTCCAAATGCAGCAAGTTGTAAGCTCATATTCTGCCTGATATGATATAATTGTCTCATGGACTACCTCAAACATATCATTTCTTCCAAACAGCAAAGTCCCTTGAAGAATGTTTGGTCTTTCAATGTCCCATAACCTGAATCTGATAATATGTATTTCCACCAACTTTGTTTCAGTCAGTGTGTTTTACATATAAACAAGCAGAAAGGAAACACCAATATCTGCTTAATGTGCATGTGTGCGTCTCTACAAACATCTGGAACAGAGCAGGACTGTGCTGGTACAGCTAAACACCCGAGCTAAAGTCACATGGGAGGAGACAGCCTCAATTGAGAACGTGTCCCCACAGAATTGACCAGCGGGTAAGCCTGTGGGGGCCTTTTCTTAATAATTGATGTGGGCGGGCCCAGCTCACTGAGGGCAGTACCACTCCTGTGGAGGTGGTTGTAGATGGTATAAGAACACAAGCCACGAGGAGCAAGCCAGTAAGCAGCATGACTCCAAGACCTCTGCATCGGCTCCTGTCTCCAAGTTCCTGCCTTGAGTTACTTCCCTGACTTCCATGGATGATGAATTATAAACGATAAAATAAACCCTTTCTTCCACAGATTACTTGAGTCATGGTATTTTTTTTTTTTTTTTAATCACAGCAATAGAGCCACTAAGGCATGGACGGAAATGCTTGTGTCGGTTCTAACCCTCATCACCAACTGATCCTGTGTGCGGCTCACCTACCCTCAGCTGGCACCTCAGCAAATTTTGGTTCTTTGCATGGAGGGGTGACCAGCACCTTCATTCCTGAGGGGTCTGGGCCATTTACCACGCAGCCTGGATTGGATTATTCTCATCGACACGGTTCACGAGCTCTGACCTCCTTCAGCCGCACACAAGTTAGAGGGTCCTAATCTTTTCTAACCAGCGTCCTCAGTTTAACTGCTGACACGCTCCAAGGCAGCAGTTTAAGTTAGCTGTTCGGATGATGAGGGTTTCATCTTTGACACCTTGAGTGCTGTGGCTCCTGGAGGATGGTACACTTATAAGCCTTTATATGGAGCCAGCGAATGTTTGTTTTTTTGATCACTGAGTATATTCTTTTCCCTTTTTTTCCTTATCCAGAGGTGCTAGAACTAACCAGTCAACATCATTGCTTACTTCACATTCCCACAAGTGGGCAAACATTTAGATACAGAGTTAACAAATTCTTTGTTCCTCACAAGAAATGAACCTGGGGTATACAATGCATTTATCTTTACAGTGCTTTAGTTTATACAATGTACTTTCAGTGCCCTCTGTGCTCCCAAGAGAGTCTCTAGTAAGTTCAGGTTTTGTTGAGTTGGGGAGCTAGCTCCAGATACTACCAAGTCAACTAGAGAAATTCATCCTTACAAGTTCTCTTTCTTTAAAACCAGCTCCTGCCCCCACAACAGTCTGCATTAGTCTAAGTTCTCTATAAGAACGGAAGAATTACTACCCCTTGGATGTCAAGTGTTGCCAAGTTAACATATCTGAGTAGCCCAACAATGGCTGCTCAGTCCCCAAAGCAGAGAGTTTCAGTTGTCCTCAGTATGGTGGCGAGGACCTGGAGGTTTCCTGAGGGATGCTGGTCTTCAGTCTACACCAGAAGCCTAAAGATGTTGGTTCTAGTAGCAGTGAAGAAATTTAGTGACAGCAGGGTAGATGCACCAGGAGACTGGGGGAGGGCAGGCAAAACCAGGGTTTTCTTTTTCCACGTCCCCTTTATCTAGACTGCCAACAGACGCTGCCATCTACATTTAGGGTAAACCTTCTGCCGCAGATAATCTGATCAAGGACAACCCCTCACCCAGTGTCCAGCAGCTTGCCCTTCACTTGATTCCAGACTTAGTCAAGTTGATAATCAAGATTAATATAACACCCAGAGACCCACAATCCTGGCCAAACATTCCCCTGGACAATAAGCTACCCCAATGCCAAAGAAATAAAGAAACCAGACTTTAAAACAAAGCCTTATGTATCCCTAGGGGGCTGCAAGACCACGTGTGTGCCCAAGGCAACATTTTGAAAAGTGATCAAAATGAGGAAGCCTAGTATTTGGCTATGGTTGAGTGTAGGAAACAAAGGAAAACAGAACAAATGATTGCAGAATTCAGTGTGTACATGCGTATCAGTAGTACAGGGTAAAAAAACAAAAACCAATATTCAAAAACTCTTCATACACCACACACACAAAACAACAACACAAACTTACTTTGGCCAGTTTTGGAGATGGCTTGTTCAGGAGAACGCTTACCTTGTAATCATGGTGGACCTGAGGTTGATCCCTAGAACTCATGAGATAAAAGAGCAAAACAAGAAGCTGGGCATGGTGTTGTGCAGCTGCCACCCCAGTTTCAAAGAGACAGAGACAGAGAGACAAATCCCTGGTGCTGCAGGCCAGCTAGCCTAGAATACTTGGGGAGTTACAGAGAGAGACTCCTCAAAACAACAACAAAATAAAGGTACATGCTTTCTGAAGAACAACAGTAGAGGTTGTCCTCTGGCCCACACATCACACACACATCACACACACACACACACACACACACACACACACAAATTGCCCAAGAGGCCTTTCCTGCAACTTTTAGCCAATAAATAGCTTAAACTGATTTTGAGTGAATTCTATGTAGCTAGGCTAAAAGATTTACAAAACGTGGGTTTTTGCAGAAGTTCACTTTAGAAGAAATAGTCTTCATAAAATGATTCAAACCACTAAGCAATTAAATGACAAAACAAATCCTTGTCACCAGTTGCCATGGGAACTCATTCAGAGTTGTTACAGTAGTTTGAATGTCCAGCTGGTCAGGGTGGCTGGGAGGCCCAAGCAGTAAGTTACTTGAGCCTGGCCATCCTGAGGTATGCAGTAAGTCTCAGGTCAGTCTGGGCTACAGAGTGAGACCTTGTCTCAAACAGTCCAGTTTTACATCTACAACTCTAGTTCCAGCGGATTAGAGGTTTCTGAGTTCCAAAGACTCCTATGTACGCATGGTACATGTACACACACACACACACACACACACACACACACACACACACACACACCATAAAAAATAAAGCAGCAAATAAAAATTGCTTTTAAAAACATCTAAATATTGAGACTTATTTAGTAAAATCTTGGCCACTTGTACACATTTAATTCAGGAGTAGAAGTGTTGTGCAGAAATGATATTTGAATTTCTCTGAACCCTGGGAATGTGATGTAAACATAGGTGGCCAGCATAGGAACAAGAAACTTTCCAAAATATTTAAAACAACTTACTTTTGACAAATATTTGCTGGGCAGCATTTCTGAATGGAGCTCTGTTCTTGGTCCAGAGAGTGAGGCCAGCAAGAGGAAAGAAGTCTGCATTCAGGTCCACAGCTTATTTATAACTTACCGGCTGCTTGTTTTAGACAAAGCCGCACAGTACCACCTCTCTGCCCGGATAACTATCCAAAGCTTGCTGCATGACTACCCAGGCCTTAGCTAGGTTCTGCACTGTATGACAGTGCACAGTCCCACCTCAAGGGGTTTAGGGTTCGATTGAAAAACACCATCTGGGGAGCAGGAATATGGCTTAGTGGGTAGTGTGCCAGCATCTAACAGGTACTGAGAGCCTGGAGGCAGGCCTCTGACCTGCTATGTTAGACACCTCAGTGTGCTGGCTCCTCCTTTTCCTTTCTTCTTCTTCTTCTTCTTCTTTTTTAAGATTTATTTATTTATTTATTTTAAGTGAGTTGAGTATGTTGGTTTTTTTTTTTTTTTTTTTTTTTTTTTTTTTGGATATTCTCTGTATTTACGTTTCAAATGTTATCCCCTCCTCCGTCCCCTTCCTCTCTCACTCCCCTTGCTTCCATATAGGTGCTCCCTCTCCCAATTATCTTCTCCCACCTCAGATCCTTGGCATTCCCCTACAAGCCTTCACTGGACCAAAGGCCTCTCCTCCCATTGATGCCAGACAGTGCTATCCTTTGTTACATATGCAACTGGAGCCATGGGTCTCTCCATGTGTGCTTAGTAATTGGCGTTTTAGTCTGGGAGTTGTAGAGGGTTTGGTTGGTTGATGATTTGTTCTTCCCATGGCGTTGCAGACCTTTTCAGCTCCTTCAGTCCTTTCTCTAGCTCTTTCATTGGGGTCCCCATGTTCAGTCCGATGGTTAGCTGCAAGCATCCTCCTCTGTATCAGTATGTCTCTGGCAGAGCCTCTGAGGAGGCATCAATATCAGGCTCCTGCCAGTAAGCACTTCTTGGCATCAGCAATAGTGTGTGGGTTTGGTGGCTGCATGTGGGATGGATCCCCAGGTGAGGCAGTCTCTGGATGATCTTTTCTCCAACCATTGCTCTATTTGTCCCTGTATTTCCTCCCTTGAGTGTTCTCCCTTTTAAGAAGGAGTGAGATATCCACATTCTGGCCTTCCTTCCTTTTGAGCTTCACAATGTCTGTGAATTGCTTCTGGGTATTTTGGGCTTTTTGGGCTAGTATCCACTTATCTGTGAATGCATACCACGTGTGCTCTTTTGTGATAGGGTTATCTCACTCAGGATGATAGCTTCTAGTTACATCTATTTGCCTAAAAATTTCATGAAGCCATTGTGAGTACACTGTTGTTTTCTTCAGACACACCAGAAGAAGGCTTCAGATTCCATTATAGATAGTTGTGAGCCACCTGTTGCTGGGAATTGAACCCAGGATGAACAGTCAGTGCTCTTAACCACTGAGCCATCCCTCCAGCCTGTGCTGGCTGGTCTTATGTCAACTTTGATATACAACCTAGAATTATATGAAAAGAGGGAACCTAAACTGAGAAAATGCCTTTGTAAGATCAGGCTGTAAGGTACTTTCTTAATTAGTGATTGATGGCAGTGATGGAGTTTATAAAGTGTGGCCCTTTAGGAGTAGGTGTGTCACCGTGGGTGTGGACTATAAGACCATCATTTTAGCTGTCTGTAAGTGAGTATTCTTCTGGCAGCCTTCAGATGAAGATGTAGAACTCTCAGCTCCTCCTGCACCGTGCCTGCCTGGATGCTGCCATGTTTCCACCTTGATGATAATAGACTGAACCTCTGACCCTGTAAAGCCACCCCCAGTTAAATGTTGTCATAAATTTATAAGACTTGCTTTGGTCATGGTGTCTGTTCATATCAGGAAGACCCTAAGACAGTGGAGGATGTTGTTCCATCCCTGGGCTAGTGGTCCTGGATTCTAAAAAGCAGACTGAGCAAGCAGCCTGGCAGCAGTGCACACTTTTGACCCCTGTACTTGGAAGGGAGAGGCAAGTAGATCTCTGAGTTTTGGCCAGCCTGGTCTATAGAGGGAGTTCAGGACAGCCTGGGCTACACAGAGAAACTCTGTCTCAAACAAACAAACAAACAAACAAAAACAAGAAAGAAAAACAAAAAAGAAATCTGACTGAGTAAGCCATGGGGAGCAAGACCATAAGCAGCACCCTCCATGAGCTCTGCACCAGCTCCTGCCCTGTCCGAGCTTCATCCTGCCCTCCTTCAATGATGAACAGCCATGTGGAAGTATAAGCCAAATAAACCTTTTCTTCCTCAACTTGCTTTTTGGTCATGATGTTTCGTCACAGCAATAGCAGTTCTAAGTAAGACACTCGGCCGTTTGTCTCTGCTTTCTGAGACCTAGCACAGTGCATGTGACTCCTGGAATCTCTTCCTAGCAGGTCCTGGGATAGTATCTGACGTCTGCAGCAGTGAAAGGAGCTGCTGTGACTGTAGCATCAGGGAAGCTCAGCTTGGAACCAAGAGGGTGACAAAATTCTATCAGCAAAGACACTGTGACTTTACAAACACAAAACTATCACATAGGTTAGAGTTGCAGCTTAGCTGTTACAGTGCTTGTCCAAAGCAAAGGAAAGGCTGGATTCCATCCCCAGCATAGCATGAAGCAAGTGTGGTGCTGGCTGTGATCCCAATACCTGGGAGATGGAGGCAGGAGAATTAGAAAGTCAAGACCATCCTTGTCTACATAGTGAGTTCAAGGCCAGTCTGGGCTAAAGGAAACTATTTTGTAAAACATCAAACAAAGTGATTAAAGAGTGACTAAGTGACTAAGAGCCCTTGCTGCTTTTTCAGGGGACCTGAGTTCAGTTTCCATCGCCCACATGGTGTTTGGCAACCATCTGTAACTCTGGTTCTGGGGAACCAGGTGCCCTGTTCTGGCATCTGAGGGCACCAGGAACACATACAGTACACATATATGCATGCAGACAAAACACTCATACACATAGAAACAAATAGATATTTAAAACGAAAAGTAGCAAGTAACACAAGCCAGGGATAATTAAGTGTACACGTCAGCCTGCATGATTGGGTAATGGTGCTGGGGTGACTTTTTCCTTCCTATCCATGCACATATTCTAGCGCAGCAAGATTTTCATAGCAGAAAACCATAAATAAAAAATAATTAAGATAATAGAACTGGTCTAGAGACGTTTCTGCTTCCAGGGGAAGCAATACTTAGTGGAGGCATCTTGATGGCTGTGGCCCTGTCATTGTTTCACCATGAGCTCCATTTTCTTGGCCATCTGCCCCGTGAACATTGACCTTCCTGAGGGCTCATGACCTCTTTACCCCAGGAAGAATTCATGTTTCTTTGCCAAGCCCTCTGAAACCAGAGGACACTGTCACCCGCTTTTGTCCTGTCATCCTGAATCTCCAGGAAGGCAGGCTTTTCCTTCCTAAACTTGTGTCCTAGCTCGTCCTTGGCTGACCCCAAAGTGCTTCCGGCCACACCTTCTAGGCTTGGACCTCAGGCCAAGTCTCCTGCGGAGGCAGAGGTGAGACTGGAGCTGAGCGTCTGGGAGCTCCTGTGGTGGACACTTCGGTTACCTCCAGTCTCTCTCCATGTGGCTGTGACAGACAGGCTGAGCAACTGCTGTTGCCCTTGGAGGAGCTACAGGCAGCTGTCAGGGAAGGAGGGCCCCAGGGAAGCAGAGCATCGTCTCTGCCACCAAGGTAAAGAAAAGCTGTGATATGGGAGTGACAGATTGGGAGGGTCCTTCTGCTAGCCAACTTTGATCCTCTGCCTGCCCTGAATCTCCCTGCCATCCCTTCTGCCCTAAATGCTGTGCTCATGTTGCTAGGTGGGGAAGGAAACAGCTCTAGGCTTTCTGCCCTCCTGGGGCTTGTCAATGTGGTAGCTCAGTCAGCTACACACTGGATCTTCTCCCGGGGCACGCTGGCTTTGGGGAGTGGTAGGGTGGACTGCTGACCTTTTTGGTGAAGAGGTTTGGCAAGTTCTGATGAGAAGCTTGCCCATCAGGATTGGTTGTCACAATGTGAAAGAAGAAGAAAATGTATCTTGGTTTGTTGCTGAGATGGTCTTAGGAACAGTTGAGTAGCTGTGGCCCTGCGGGGAAACTCTTGTTTGTGGCCAGTTCAATCCTTTTTATCCCTTTGTGCTGGAGATGGTGCCCAGGGCCAATGAATTAGGTATAAGCGAAAACTTAAAAGAGCATAGTGCCTGGAGGGCTTGGGCTTAAAAATATTAGAGATCTAGATTTTATCAGATCCATGATAAACAATCTATATAATATGATATAAATATAGCAGCTCCTGTGACTTCTGCAAATGTCACCTTCTTCTGAAGTTGCTTCAGTTCAGTTTGCCTCATTCTCAGAAGCCTCATCAGAATTCTCCACCAGATCTGGAACTTCATCATCATCCTCCTCTCCAGTAGCAAGTGGTGCTTTTCCATCACAGATTGTTTGGGCAGAGTTTCATTCAGCCAGTCTCCTTAAACTAGTCAGACTGTCTGCACCGAGCTGGTTTAGGATGCTGGGAAGCGTTTCTGTCAGCTGCTTGGTCTCAGCGTGGCCTGGAATGGTGAAGGTGTTTGCTGCCAGAGACGCCTGAACTTTAGGGTTGTTAAAATGGATCTCTGTTCCTTGGTTTGTACACACGTTCACCTCTTCAACACTAGAGATATTGTTTACCGCTCACTTCTTTAAGGAGAACGGCAGTTTCTATTGTCGGCTGTGGCTGTTTGTCAACCACCTTCTTTCTACGAACAGTTCCTTTCCCACCAATGCTCACTGTGTCTGCAGTTAGGCGAGTTTTTCCTGGTTCCTGATTGTTTCTTTCACCTTGTTGGAGTGGGAATGGAGCAGCTCAGGGGAATAAGGTTCACGATCAGGGGGTCTCGGGCAGGCCAGCTAGATAAGACGCCCACTCTTGAATATTAAGGGCCATTTGGCACTGCTTTTGTTGAACCGCATCTGTCCCAGCTGAGACGTGCAGATAGAATGGTGTCTTCCTCCTCAGGTTTTGGTCCAGCTCTAGGCTGAGCTGATGACACTCTCAAGAGCAGGGATGATTGGAAACATGGCTCAGTTGATAAAGGTTTCACCTCGAGGAAGGAGGGTCAGAGTTTCACCCTCAGAGCCTGTGAAAACCCTCAGCACAGTGAATTCCAGGGCTCAGGAAGCAGAGACATCAGGATGCTTGGCTCTAGAAAAGAGTAGGAAAAAGTTGGATGGCTCCAGAATTGGTGCTCTGGCCTCCACATGTATGTGTATGTACAACTACACATACACACACACACACACACACACACACACAGAGAGAGAGAGAGAGAGAGAGAGAGAGAGAGAGAGAGAAGGAGGCGAAGGAGCAATAGAATGATAGGGAACAAATATGAACATAGTACTATGACATGTATGAAAATGTCACAATTAGACTTATTATTTTGTGTGCTAACTAATAAGGTTAAAAAAAAAAGTATCTATTCTGCCCATCCTGAACGCCTACCAGTTTTATGAAGTTTTATTCAACATGCACCTCAGAGATATGAACTGAACTGATAAAAATTCTATATGAAACTGCATGAGTTACCCTTTGAAAATGTGCTTGTCTGAACAGTGATCTCCCCCAAGTCTGCTTTGTAAGTCTATCAACTTTGTTTAACTGGGGAGACATCTCGGTCAGTAAAATGCTTGGCCTTCAAATATGAAGTTCTGAGTTTGATCCTAAAACTCTTTTAAAAAACAAAAAGCTTGTGGCATATGCTTGCAATCTCAGAGCTGGGGAGGCAGAGACAGGGGGGCCCTGGAACTCACTGGCCGGCCAGCCTAGCTTACTAGGTGAGTTCCAGCTCAGCGAGAGACACCGTTGAAAAAAATAAAACATGGTGAAGGGTTAGGAAGGTATCCAACTATGACTACTGGCCGCTGTATGCACACGGACATACGTCATCAGTAAATGCATGAACACATAAACAAGGTTTTCTGTGATAGATTTTTTTCCCCAACACATAAATAATACTAGTCAAAAAATGGGAACTTACAGTGAACCAAAGCAAAAACTCTACCAATGTCTAACTTGCTGAGCCAATGGCTTTCTTTGGGTTAGGAGTGGCTGAGGTGACTTAACCGGAGTAGGGATGACTCAAGAGCAGATATGTCACCCCCAAAGCCCACCCTGGGCTGCAGCCCTGGAGCTCTATGGGAAGGCAGCAGGAGGCTGACAATCCAAGAATTCTTCTCCCTGGGAGGGAGCTGGGAGAGTCTTCCAAGTTCTGTCCTCCTAGACCTGTGACATCATTCTTGTTTACCTCCTGAGGCTCACGAGCCTACTCCTCCCTGCTGGAGCCAGTGCTTCAGTTTGGAGGAGACTGCCAGACAGCACTAGGTCATGCACAGACTTACCCTTTGGCTTTCAACAGTTAATATTTGACCAGGAAACCATTCCTAGCACCCAGGCCTTAACATGGCCTTCTATATAAACAATGTAACTAAACCTTGATTCTTTTAAGTGAGTCGAGGAGATTAGGGAAGTTTACTGCTTTTAAAACGAATCAGTCCTATAACCATAAGGTGTCTCACATCCTTCTAGAGAAGTCAAAATGTGACCCCTGCAAAGTATCCCCCTCCCCAAACCAGGAGAAACTAAAGCAAAGCAAATCCCTGGAGGGCATGCATCAGCCAGACTGAAAACCCATCAACATTATTTTTCAATCAGTAGTCATTTTAAACATCCAGAACACCACTGAATGACAAAGAGGCCACTTGGAAAGGTGTGACTGGTGTTCTTTTTAAGGATGACAACACTTTCTGGTTTTTGATTTGTTTTTGAGGCGGGATCTTACTATATAGCACTGGCTCATCTAGAACCACATGGAACACTGTGGTAGAAAGAAACAGATAAAGAAATGTAATATAGCTCAAAGGAATGAAAGACAAGGTTTACTCTGGAGCATACACGAGTGACCGTGCCGCAGGGACACAGACTTAGGTTACTCCTCCGCGACTCAGTGTTTTACCCACCAATGTCCTGAGAAGGAAACGTGGGAGTGTGGGAAAACAAGAACCAGCTGCCTCGGAGCCCACATTCTTCCCAGCAACAACAAAAAACTGAGTGCCCAGAGGAGTAAAAATGGGTATTTACTGAAACAGATAAGCATTTATTCATTGATTTTTTTTTTTTTTTTTTTTGATTGAAAGAAATGTATTTAAAGCATGCTGTCAGGAAGGGTGGTGTCCACAGAGCCAAGTGGGCTCTGAACTGGTCCTTGTAGGCTTCCCAGACTGTTTTTCCTTCAATCCCTTGTGAGCTTTCCTTCTCTCATGGATTGTTAGTTTTGCTCCATGAGGACAAAGGGAGCAGAGACTATGGACAGAGGTGGGGTTCGGGGTGGGGGTTCGGAAGCCCTGTGAGTACATATGGTGAAGACAGCGATCAGCCGTAGGGAGGCAGATCAACTTCATTTGGGGTGATTCAAGGTTTATATTATTGTGAGGGGATGGGGCGGGGCAGAAAAAAATTTCAGGATGGACAAAGGTCATTGGCTGAAAGCTTAGGGTACCAAAATGCCTCATTAGCATGGGGAAGCATTTCAGGAATCTCAGGTGCTAGCTGAATGTGTTCTTACCAGGAGAAAGGAAGTTAGTTGAACCTGTAATCTAACTAAGGCAATGGTGAATTTCTGCAGGTAGAGGTGGGGGGGGGGGTTGAATTCCCCAAAGTGAGAGTAGGAGAAGCCCTGCCAAAAACAATGGTAGACTTCGACCTTAATTAGCAGAGTTTTCCCACAGTCCCTCTCCCCACATTTCATTTCCTCAGCTCCAACAGAAAATGCCCACAAACAGATGATATTTGACTGAAATAGTCACACAAATACATGCCCAGTGAATGGCTTTGTCTTGATAGGTGGTCCTGGATAATGAATGGGTGGCCTTGTTGGTTGAGCTCTTTCCAGATATTATGTGAGATTATCTCCTTCCCATGTAGGAATGCTATTTTTCTTTCTCCTACCTTTTCCTTGACTACCTACTCCTTACTAACTTTTCGCAGAAATCACCCATAACCTAGAGGAAGGGGAGAGAGCTTAGGTCGACCAGCCATCAGGGAGCTCTCACGTCTACCTCAGATGATTCAGTTAAGAGAATTCTTCACAGTGGTGTCCAACTATCAAGGCTTTAGTTGATTCTATAGTCCAGTTGACAACCAAGATTAGTCATCACAGAATGTATATGTGTTTGGAGCACATGCCATGGGTCCCTTACGGAGGTCAGGAGACAGTTTAGGGGAGTTAGTGCTTCTGCCCTGTGGGCTCTGGGGACAGAATTCAGTTTGTCAGGCGCCTTTACCCACTGTCACATCTTACCACACTCATTTTCTCCTTTCACTTCACTCTGGAAACCTATTCAAGGAATGGTGCCACAAACATTCAGAGTCTCTTTCCTCAATGAGCCCAAGTCAGATAATCCCAGACTTGCCCAGGGATTAGTTTCCATAGCGATTCTAGAATTCTCTCGTGTTGACAAGATTAATTAGCACACTCTGGAAGGCCTGCAAACCCTGCTCATTCTCTTCACCTAAGACTCTAGATAGAAGCTCAAGGAAGACAACCGAGGCACTTGGAGACCTCAAGTTCGCTTTGTCCTCACTTACTGGTCTGGCGTGGTGGCTAAGGGGTAATCAGGGGTCTCTTTGCTTTAAGCTCCTGCTCTGCCCTTGGTAAGCTTCTGTACCTGCATTTCCTTCTGGGACCACCCCTTTTGTCACTCTGTCCTGTCCTTGGTCTTAGACATCTCAGAACCCACCTGGGCTCTGGTCCCCTGAGTCACAGCATGCATGTGATTCAAGCCTTTCTGAGTGCCTGACCTCTCCTCAGCCCAGACACAGTCCAATGCCACCCCGTCCCTTGCCTTGGCCTCACGGAGCTGTGTGCTTCTCCTCCTTCTCCCCCCCTTCCTCCTCCTCCTCTTCCTCCTCCTCTCAGGGCAGTAATAATACCTTACTGCTTCCTGGGCTCAGCCTGTCTCTAGGGTACCTGTTCCCCTTCCTCTCTAATAGGGCTGGATATGGAGCCCTCACTGTCCTGGGCCAGCCCTTACTCATCCAGATCATTTCCTGTCCTTAGAGATAGAGACCAGCATTCCCTAGCGTCTTAGGTTTGTGGCACCCCCATCTCTTTCCTTGTATGTGTCTGTATGGATGCAGGTGTGTGTCCACATCCGTATCGACACCAGTTCTAGCACTTGAAAACTGAAGTGTCTGATCCCTTTGCCCCCTGCCAAAGGCAACACGTATTCCTTGCAGGAAGTGCCCAGTAGCTATTAATCGGGATGTCTTAGTATCCACTGTGCCCCCACTGGAGGAGCTAGCATTTGGAAGTTCTATATCTCCAGTGGGGCTAAGTAATACCCTTTGAGTAGCAGGCAGACAACCATCCACCCATAGGCAGACCCCTGCATGGCCACGTCACACAACAATCATACAATGCCCCTGTGTGGTGAATGAGTACAGAGGCCTGGGGAGGACACTGGGTGTTTAATGAATCATTCTTCACTCTAGTCCTTTGCTCTGGGTCTAGACTGGCAGTCAGTAAGCCCCCCACGGGTCCTCTTGCCTCTGCCCTCTTCAGCACCGGGGTTTTAGGCACACAGGACCAACTCCAACTTTTCTACACGGTGGGGATTTGAACTCAGATCCTCGTGCTTTGTCCATGAACCATCTTTTCAGGCTCTGTCTTTGACTTTTTATTCTCACTGATTTCCTGATTCCCACAAGACCTCTGAACTTGATTAAACCACCCAGAAGTCAGTTTCTGCTCAGCCTTGGATGCCTATTCCTCTGGGTTGACAATTGTGGAAACATTTCTCTTAACACTGGCAGGGGAACCACAGAATCTTTCACACTTTGTGTTTAACCAACCCTCAAATTACAACTGGGCAGAAAGAGCCAAGACAAATGAAAAAAAAAAAAAAAAAAAGCAACCAATATCATGTGTAGACCCTGCTCTTTGGTGATGTACGTACCTGAGAACAGCTTCTCCAAGCAGAAATTCCCTACAGCTTTTATATCACCACATCATTTTAGGGCTGATACTCTCTGGGTTTGATTTTTATTAAGAAATACCGAAGGCTGTCTCAGTGGGTGGCGTGCTTAGCTAGAAGGCACAAAGCTCTGGCTTCCATCCTTGGCTTTGTATAAACTGAGTCCCTTTCAGTAATCCCAGGAGGGGGAGGCAGGGGGAGGAGGATCAGGAGCTCAGGTGATTCTTGACTACATAAAAGGGTTTTTGAGGACATCATGAATTACATAAAACCTTGTCCACAACAAACAAACAAACTGCGCTTTTTTTCAGGAGAGAGCGCCGGTGGTAGGTCTAAAGGCAGATTAAACTCACCACGCAGAAAAGATATCCTGGGTTTTGTCCTCTCTGAGAGGGGACAGCACATACTAGGGGAGGAATAAAATGCCTTAATGCCCAGGGAGGGAGCTGGTGCCTAGAAATGTTCTGGAGGCATAAATCTGACGGTTTTTCCTGCCTGGGGCGGCCGCGGGAACGCCAAGGACGTGCGCTCGCTCGCTTGCTCGCTCGCTCGCTCGCTCTGGCGGTCTCAGTTTTGCCTTCCTAACACACCCTTAAAAGTGTCTCGGTGGAGGTGGGGGAGAGTATAGGGAGGGTGGATGGGGTGGAAGGGGGGGGTGAATGGGGGTGGGGTGCGAACTTGTGCATGTTTATTATAACTTCATTCCCTTTAAAAGGAAAAGTATGCCCGGAATCCGGGAGGTGGCAACAGAGTCCGGGTTGTGAGGACGTGACCGACCCACTCAAGTCGGGAGTCTCCAGTGTCAGTTTCTAGTGTTCCCAGGGTTGACACTAGCACCAGCATTCCCTGTACCCCTTGAGGTTGTCCCCTGCACTCCTCGTCCCAGCTGTGGGCTGGGTGGAGCCGCCCTCGCGGTTTGGGCGTGTTCCTCTCTCTGCCCTGACCGTGAGTCCTCTGTCAGGGACACAGCGAGTGGACTGCTGACCAGTACTAGGCGCGCGGCCACCATGACGGGAAGGTAACAGATGCCTTGAGTTACGGGTGGAGGGTGACGTGGTCCCGGACAGATGCGGGACAGCGGATCATGGCGGGAAGTCCCGCGGCCCCATTGCTCCCACGCTGCAAATTCCCTCTGGGAATGAGAGGGTCGGGCAGGGGGTTCCATTCTTTTCCTTGAGATCCTGTGTGGGCACTGGCAGGTGTAGTTCTAGGGCCAGCGATCCCCCTCACCCAGACCAGGGACTTGTCTGAGGTCACCAGCCAATTGAAGCCTTAAAATGTAGCTGGAGAGCACAGGACTTTCCTGGCAGCCCGTGTGTGATCCCGGGTAACAATCACTCTAATTGCCTTCACTGTAAACCAGGGGTAAAGGATGTCTAGGTACCTGCGGGGAACTGTCTCTAAACCCTAAGTGTAGAGGCTGGGCGAGGAGCAGAGACTATCCCTCCAGCCTGCCCCGGGTAGGGATCTCAGGTCTCTTTGTACAGGATCAAGACAATTCAAGTTCCAGAACTGGGCCACAAGTCCGTATGAGTCCAGCCAGTTTTGGCCTCTGCAGTTACTTCTGGAACATGACTGGGTACAAGTGTGTGACTCAAAGCTGGGCTGGAAAGGGTGGTCCTGGAGTTCGGGAACCTCTTCTAAGAGCTGGCAGAAACGATTTCTCTGTGTCTTGCTACACTGGCGCTCCTGAGAAGCCCTGTCCCTTCTGCAATGTTCTTAGGGAAAGGGTCCTGGGTCCTGGGAGTCAGGGCAACACCCAGCGGTTGTGGGGTAATGGCCTGAAGATCCCTTGAGGCACAAAATAGTACACTGCCTCAGGGACACACTGCTGCTTACCACGACTAAGGTGTGGCTGTGAGTCCTTGGGTAGCCCTGGATTCGGAAACACTATGTACCCTGTCACAGTGTGAGACCCGCCCTTCCCTCCTGCTTTCCCGTGCTTCCTCCCCAGCCTGAGGTCTGAGTGTTCCCTCAGCGGGAAGACTGTTCACAGTCTGCTTCTGTGTGCAGTGTAATGCAAGGACCTGTCCCACCCCAGGAAGGTGGTAGGGGTCTTCCCACAGACTGCCGTGGTCCCTTCTGTCACCTTGGCTTCCCACCCCAAAGTCCCTGTTGGCTCCCTCTACCCACAGTCCTCAGCTTTGAAAGAAAAGCAGCCACAGAGTCAGGCACCCAGCTATATCTTAAGCTGAAAGTGGGTCCAGCAGAGTAGACACGAGACTCCTGTTAAACTGAGGTCCCTCGGCCTTATCTGGACTGGTCTGTCATGGGCAGTTAGCAAGGAGAAAATTCAGGAAGGTTTTTGGTGGCGGAAGATGAGCTCAGAAGATCTGCTGGCCATGGGGTCACACGGGGACAAGGAGCTCTTTTCTGCTCTGGGTACAATTGCTCATCCCAGAAGACAGAGAAACCCCTAGACATGGAAGCCACAGCAACGCAGGACACGGCCACAGTGCCCCTTGTCAGAGATGCCATCTTTGAGCATTTTGGTGACGCTCCTCAGTTCTTCAAGCATTTCCTAGCTCATGTTTTGTTAAGCATCTGCGAGATACCACTGTCCACCACAGGTTCCAGGCTTGGCTTCCCTTCCTTGCGCACACACAGATCCTAGGCAGGCTGATCTGGGAGGAACAGAGCTTACTCAGACTTTGGAGAGGGTGATCTCTTCTTGTCCCAGGAGCTATGGAGGCTCTTTAGCTTCATACACGGTGTCCGTTGCTTCATGCCTGGATCCTGCGCCCCCTACTAGTCCTTCACGCTGCTTGGAGACATACTGTGTCTGTGTCTCAGATACACCTTCTCTGCTCACACCTCTCAGGACCCTCCTTGTCACCACTCCCCCGGACAATGACAGGCAAGAGCAGAAGAGAGGGCTTTGGGCAGTCGTCAGAGAGGACCTGGAATAGCATCCTTTGTAAATGCACCCATTGGCACTGTGCAGAGAAAGGGCTGCAAGGAGACAGGGAAGACAACCAGGAAGCCAGCAGCCAGGGAGACAGGAGAAGATGGGGTTGGGAGGCAGGGTCAGGGCCTCTTGGAGGTGGGGTAGACAGGACGTACCATAATCCACAGCTATTTCCCAAGAGCCACTTCACCGCCTCATCTTAGTATGCTGCTGCTGTCATGGGGTCACTCTGGGACGCCTCGTTCCCACTGGTCTCACCCTTTGCACTGTCTTGCTCAGCTCAGATCCAAGGGAGATTGGGGCCATGCTCTATCCCGTCACAAGCTGCCTGGTTCTGGCCGGCTCTGGGCTAGTGCTGTGGCTGTGACCTTTCTACTGGCAGTGTGCTCTCAGACGTAACCACTCATACTTCGGACAGGCTGACTTGTTTCACCGGCACTGTTCTGTCACTGCTGTCGTTCGTTGGTCCTGTTTGAAAAAAAAATCTCTCCAGAGACCCATTTGCTACATCCATGCCCCCAGGAGCTTCAACACAGATCTTGCCATATTTACCTCTGAGTGGCAAAACAGACCCATTTTTCTGCTTCTCCCTTGTCTTAACCCCCTTGGATTGCTTAACATTTGCTGAACTTGATGCACACACCCATCTAACTCATTCAGACGGACAGAGACTCTCCTACAGTCCCACCACGGGGTCAGAAAAGCCGCTCAAACCTTTAACAGCTCTGAATGAACTTCGTAACTCTCTCTGATGAACAGTTTTACTTGGATCCTCTCATCAAATACCGAATCTCTTCTGTGCCCTTTTCTCCATAATGTCTGTTCTCTCTCTCTTCCAGTCAAGTGACTAATTGCCTCTTTGTCTCAAAGGGGAATGGGGGATTCTATTATTCAGTTTCTTTGCTTTCATAGTGTCTAGATTAAGCCCACCCCTATGTCCTGCAGCCTCACGAGTCCTGCAGTGACAGACTCTCTCATGGGTTATTTAAAAGGCTTCCCCAATTCATGCAGTTCAGAGTATTCCCTGGTTATCACAGTTTCCTGTACTGGGCCTTTATTAATGTCCCCATCTGCATCCTGAACCATACATTTTCAATTCTCTATTAAAGCTTAAACAAGGATCTCTTCTATAGTTTCTCTCGTGTTCTCATAACCCCTCAAGGGTTCCAGGCTTTTGGATTCCTGGAAGAGCTCCTTAGCATAGACATAATTTACACTTTGCCATATGTGCATTCTGCAAGCTGTAAGAATGATTGGCTGGCACCCTAATCTTATCCTCACCTTCCCACTTTCCCCATTAGTAGCTACTGCAGAGGGTTTCTGCACCCCTTTTCCCCACTGTGATTCCTCCCTTATGTGTGGCAAGTTTGGTTTTGCTGGGAAGATCACGTGCCTCATCACATACTTTATCATCTACAAAAAAGGCCATGTAGCGGCTAGCACAGCCTGTTAGGACTCTGTCCCACATAGTACTTGCAGGGTTCAAGGTCCGTTTTCTAATGTATCAGCTGCTTGAGTTGGGGGGGGTCCCCATACTTGCATGTATGACTCCATTTATCAAGGAGACACACCACCCCATACCACACAGAGGAAGATGGCTACCTTAGGATTTCTCCCTAAGGCTGTTCTTCTTTGGAATGCTTTGCTTGTATGTTTTATTGCGAAACTGCAGGGAGCATGCAAATACCATTACAGGAAAGAGGTAGATTGTCCCAACGTAGACAGTCTAGAGGGGCTGCTTCTCAGGTGCTCCACCCTCACACCGATAGTCCTCAGTTGCATGCCTATTCTCTCTCTCTCTCTCTCTCTCTCTCATTCATACACACACACACACACACACACACACACACACACACACACACTTGCGAATGTGCACAAAAGCAAATAAGTTAATAAATAAATAAATGTTAAAGTCAGGCTGGCCAATTTAGTTTGTAGTTCAAGATAACAACCTTGAACTTCTGATCTGCTTGTTCCCACCTCTGGAGTGCTGGGGTTAGTTATAACTGTGAGCCCCCATATTCCCATGTCCTTAAAACAATGTCTGAGAGTCCTGGTTCTAGCATTTATGGTTTCCATAAGGGAGAGGCTGAGGTACTTTAGAGGCATACACTCAAGCTGGTTGAGAAAACTCTGCCTAAGCTTCTGTATGTCAAAGAGTGGGTATGTAGGCATTTGGAAACTTTTGTCTTTTCTGGACTCAGCCTCTAAATGCCCTTTAAAAAATATTTGTTGAATCAATCATTGTTGGGCAACTTTGGAATTGGCTGTACTTGCAAATTATATTCTGGGCAAGGCTTGCTAATGTGTACCGTTCTGTCTCTGGATTTGCTGAAGTGTGTTCCTGGCACCTGAATGCCAAAGGCTGGCCCCGCACAGTGGTTGATCGTTGGTTGTCAGGAACGATGGTGACTGGTTATTTAGGGTCTTATCAGGAAGGCTCACAGGGACAGCTAAGAATTCCATACTGTGACTTCAGGGCTTCGTTTGGAATGCTTGGCTGTTTTGTGTGTGTGCACTTGTGGGCAGTTGAATATGTGGGTGACCGCGTGGAGCAGGTATGGCAACCAGAGGCAACCTTTGATGGTATTCCTCAGGTGCCTTCCTGTTATTTATGTATTTAAGGCAGAATCTCTTATTTGTCTAGAAGTTCACCATGTTGTCCAGGACAGTTGGCCAGGGAGCTTCCAGAGATCTGTCTTCTTTTGCTTTGCTCTCCACCCCTTCTCCGCACCACCACTATGTCAGCAATGTGGGGTTCCAAGTTGTGGACCCCTGCGCTTGACTTTTTACACTGGTGTTGGGGGTCAGAACACAGGACGCAGGTCCCGGCACTAGCAAGTCAAGCGCTTCACCAACTGAGCCGTTCTTAAGTATGGGCCCTTAGCTCTTGGTTGGCCAAGATCTTAGAGGACAAGAGCCCAGGATTTGGGCTTGAAGTTGGTATTCATGCTGCAAGCTCCCAGAGAAGAAAGCAAGGTGGCCTGTGGACAAGTGTGGGGCCTGCAGTTGTTTCTCTTTCTCCTCTCCTTCTCCTTCCTCTTCCCCTTCATCATCATCATCATCATCATCATCTTCTTCTTCTTCTTCTTCTTCTTCTTCCTCCTCCTCCTCCTCCTCCTCCTCCTCCTCCTCCTCCTCCTTCTCTTCCTCTTTCTTCTCTTCCTCCTCTTCCCCCTCCTCTTTTTCTCTTCTCCTCCTCTCCCTTCTCCTCCTCTTCCTCTTCTCTCTGCCTCCTTCTCCTCTTCCCCTTCTTCTTCAACTTTTAGACACAGTCTCATTTTGTGGCCCTGGTGGTCTGAAACTCATGATGTAGATATGGTGGTCTTGATTGAACTCACAGGAATCCTCCTGTCTCAGCCTCTCATGTGCTAGGATTAAAGGCATATGCCACCATATCCTACTTATCGGGAAGTTTCTTAAACTGGTCCAAGGATTCTTAAAGGGCTTGTCCTCCCCACTCCCCATCGCAGTGTGCCCAAGAGCTCAGGTTCCCTATTGTCAGTCAGGGGCAGACTGAACCCTGCCCTGTTTTGGGATCTGCCCAGCCCCTCCCCTTCCCCCAGCTTTCTGGGAGCTGGCTGTGCTCGAAGCAGGAACAATATCCTTTCTATTTCAGATTTGACCCTACTGCCCTTTAGCGATTCATAACTTGAGCTCCTGTCTATACAGAGGAGGCTCCCATTGTTATGCCCTGTTGGGGGGAGGTGGAGGGGTGGGAGTAGGGTTGGGGAGGAGGTGGCTGACAGCCTGGCCTGGGCTAATGGCCAGGCTAGCTGGGTGGGGGCTGTACCTGCAGAGCCCCGCTTCCAACCAAGCTGGGATTACCGTGAGTTCAGGTAAATGGGGAGAGGCTGGGTGGGGTTACAGACAACAATGGCCGGAAAAACTTGTTCTTGCCTGCAGTACTTGCTTCGGAAACCCCTCCTCGTCCTTTGGAGAGGCTGGCCACCCAAGGCACAGGAACTGGGCTGGGTTGGAGACAGGGTCAAGGGAGCTGGCGCCACTTGTTGGGAGTTGAGTTTGATGTCGTCTATAGCTTAGATAGGTTAAGTCATCTGAGACCAGTTTACAGACCATCCCTTCGGTGACTTTCCAATTGAGATTATTTTGTTTTTATGAGACAGTCTCATGTGTTCCAGGCTAGCCTTGGCTCACAATGTAGCCAAGGATGATTTGGGACTTTTGATCCAGCCTCCACCTTCCAAATAGTGGGATTACAGACTAGGATATATGTCATGCTGAGGGCTGAACCCAGGACTTGGAGGATGTTAGATAAGCACTCTACCGACTGAACCACATCCTCGGCTACAGAATGGGCAATTTTATTGTCACTTTATGGAGGCTTAAACCTGGGTTCCACTGGTCAAAGGCATTACTAATTAAACCATGGTTGTTGTTTCAGCACAGGTTAGACAGACTAAAGCTGTAACTGTTGGATTCCTAGGAACTTGTCAGGGTAGAGAAGACAATTAGCAACAGCAGAGTTTGGGATGGTCCCCATAGTAGCTCAGAGGGTTAACCTGGGTGAGGAGGATTCTGGGAGTATTTTAGGAGAACAGAGGACATAGCTCCTAGACAGGTGCCTCAGGGCCATCTGTCTGGAAGAGACTGTAGAAAGCTAGGGAGAGAGATCTACGGGGCTGTGGGCACAGGGACACTGGCATTAAGAAACAAATGGACCCAAAGGAGGAGATGGAGAAAGAGTGGAGGAAGAGGACCAGGGAGCCACAGTCACAGGTGAGCAGGCAAAGGACCTGATAACAAGAGAGGCAAAGATAGTTCACCTCACTCAGGTTCCTCTGAACTTCCTACCAATCACAGGGAAGTGGGATGGCGGAGCTGGAGGACTGAGCCCTGGAAAAGGTCGTAGCAGGAAAGGCGGGGCTGCCTCTATGTAAACACTGGGGACTGAGCCACTGCAGAAACATCTGCAGGAGGACCCAATTGAGGACTGCTTGTGACACCAGCGTTCCTTTAGGAGGACCTGCAGGGTTGGGGGGGCGAATTGGTGCAGCGTCAAACAGACTCCGGGAGCAGGTGGGATACTGCAGTGAGCTCATCTGAGCGATGCTGCAAGTTCCCTCAGTACTCTCCACCCACACCCCTACTGGTTCCAAGAAGGCATCTTTTCTAAACAGCAGCTCCTGATTGACTGACATTATTCGCACCAACAATCCTTGTTCTCTCGGGCAGTCCTCAGTTAGGTCCTCCTACAGGAGATGTCTCTGCAGCAGGATGGCCCCCGGTGATAACACAGAAGCAGCCCTGCCATTCCTGCCTCACAGAGCCACATCCTCAGCTCCTTGTCCAAGGCGGAATGATAATTTCCTGGCATTTACATTGTGAGAAATAGGGCTGTCTTTGTGTCAAAACCTACTTATCATGTGCAGCCTGGTGACCTCTGTGGCTGATGTGATCAGGGAGACAGGCCAAATCATCCCAGGGGTAGACGCTGCTGACTGGAGGAAACTTCTGCTGGAAACTTAGAGGCTGTGCTTGCTATGGAAGGGGCTCTCTTTACCCCCAAACCTGGCTAGTGTTGGAAATAGTGCAGACACAGCAAATGCCCAAGGGAAGCAGCTTGAATACAACAGAGACACTTCTGCAGACACTGCCTTTCAGAGACAGCTGATGTTGGACCCATTTTACAGACGAGGGAAGAAAAGTTCACATGTCTTTGATGCTTGGGCTAGGTATTGTCACCATGACAGAAATACTGCTTAAGAGAGGCTTTGCTTGGCTCACAGCCATAATTTGCTTTCTGTTGCTGTGATAGACCACACTGACCGGAAGCAACTTGAGGGAAAAAGGGTTTCTTTGGCTTCCACACAGGATCAGTCTATCTTTGAGGGATGGAACTGGAACTCAAGCAGGAGCCGAGGCAGGAACCACAGGGGAAAGCTGCTCGCCGGCCAGTTTGACAGATGCAACTCCTCAGCTGAGATTCCCTCTTCCCAGGTGTTTCTAGTTTGTGTTAAATTGACAAAAAAACAAAAACCAGTACGTGCCTTTAGACTTGTCTTCATGGCAGGGAGGTTATGGTGGAACAGCCAAGTACGAAGACATGAGACACGTGCTTATACCCCCAGCACTGTGGGGAGGGGCACACAGGCTGTTAGTCAGCCAGCTTAGCATTCTTGGTGATTTCCAGGTCAGTGAGAGATGCTGCCACTAAACAACGTGGATGGTCCAGGTTAGTTGACTCTGTTGGTCTTCCTGTGGAGTTCCTATCCTCTTTGGAACCCGAAATCCTTCCTCCCATTCTTTCATAAGAGCCCCCAAGCTCCACCCACTCTTTGGCTGTGGTTGTCTGTATCTTCCGAGGACAACATGCTCCTGTCGGCAAGCATAAGAGAGTATCGTTAATAATGTCAGGGACCGGCGCTTGCTTGGAGCTCTCAGAGTCTGAACCACCGACCAGAGAACACACATGGATCCAGGTCTCCCTTCACACAAGTAGCCGATGTGCAGCTTGGTCTTCATGTGGGTCCCAAACAATTGGAGCCGGTGCTTTCCCCAAACCCATTGATTCTAAGTGGGCTGTGTTCTTCTAGCTGGACCCCCTTGTCTGGCCTCAGTGGGAGAGGAAGTGCTTAGCCTCACAGAGTCTTGATGTGCCAGGGTGGGGGGAGGGTACCTGGAGGGACCCCCAGCTGCTCAGAGAAGAAGGTGATGGGGGTGGGGGAAGGATTGTGGGAGGGAGAGACTGGGAGGGGGAAGCAAATGAGAGGTAAAGTGAATAGTTAAAAAAATTAAATTAAAAAAGTAGATGGTACCTGAGAAACAATGGCTTTCTGACTTGCGGTCACACATACATATATATGTACATGTGCAAAATTTTATGTTTTAAGTAAGTGCCATGTTTGTCGCCCTTAAAGGTTGGGTCACCGGAGCCTTTGAAGCAGGAATGTGTCCCTAGTTCTGCTCTGCCAGCCTGCTGCCCGGTGCTGACCTTCTCCTTCTCCTACCCCTCTAGCAACATGTCCGAATGTCTGGCCGATGCCGTGTGCCAGCGCTGCCAAGCCCGGTTTGCCCCCACAGAGCGCATCGTCAACAGCAATGGGGAACTCTACCATGAGCACTGCTTTGTGTGTGCACAGTGCTTCCGGCCATTTCCCGAGGGGCTCTTCTATGAGGTGAGGAGGTCTTGGGTGGTACACACATACACACACATGCATGCATGCAGACACTCCCACAGAGACACACACATACATGCACTTACATGCATAAACATCCACAGATACATAGAGACACACAAACACAGATATGCAAGACATGTAGACACACATGTGTGCATTCACACACACACACACACACACACACACACACTCCTCTTCAGGAAAATCTCTTGGCAGAGGGCACAGCATATGTAAAGACTGAGGCGGGAACATGTGGGTGTCTGGCGAGACTGGTGGGGTAGAAGTAGAAGCAGAGGAACGGGCGGGAGAATGGTGGAAAGCAAAGACTCTCTCTCCACCTTTCTACCTTGTTGGCTCACCTTTGGGGCCCTGATCTTCTTTTCTGTAAGAGATTGGGGCAGCTAGGGTTGGGACAGAGGGGTCCCAGCATTGTCCAACATATGAAAAGGACCCCACTGACTCAAGGTGTTTGACGTGTGTCTGTAACACCAGATAGTAGGAGGCTACACAGTGATACTGTCTCAAAAAGCAAACAAAATGGAAGGGGGGGGGGTCTGGTCATTGTGCCACACAGAGACTGACAGCCAGGTGGGATAGAAGCTGGGATAGCAGGTGGGATAGCAGGTGGGATAGCAGGTGGGATAGCAGGTGGGATAGCAGGTGGAATAGCAGGTAGGATAGAAGCTGGAATAGCAGGTGGGATAGAAGCTGGGATAGAAGCTGGGATAGCAGGTGGGATAGCAGGTGGAATAGCAGGTGGGATAGAAGCTGGGATAGCAGGTGGGATAGCAGGTGGGATAGCAGGTGGGACCAGGAGTGGGGTCATCAGGCACTGCCATAACTCAGATAGAAGTAAAGGGCCTTGTATTTCCCACAGCAGCTCACAAGAGCAAGCTGTTAAACCCTTCCTCCTCAAACACAGCTGTTGTTAAGAAGTCACTCATGGAAGGCTGAGGAAATGGCCCAGTCATCAGGGTGCTTGTCTTGCAACCATGAGCTCTTGAGTTTAGTCCCCGGAAGTAATGTCAAAAATCAGGCATGGTGGCTTGTACCATAGCCCCAGCACTGGGAAAACAGAGACAGGTGGATCCCTGAGGCTCACGGGCCAGTCAGATAGCCTATTTGGTGAGCCACAGGCTGGTGAGAGACCCTGTCTCAAAAAGGAGGACACACACACACACACACACACACACAGAGAGAGAGAGAGAGAGAGAGAGAGAGAGAGAGAGAGAGAGAGAGAGAGGCACATAGTAATCCATATCAGTATACACAGATATAGTACTTTATTAAAAATGATGACAAGTATATAAGACACCCGACTTCCCGTTATTTGTTAGGCTCTCTCGTTTATGCATCTGACATCAGTCTGGAAGAAAGATTTACAGCACAGCATCTGGAAGACCCAGAGGCAATGCCTCTGTTATGTCCCCCAGCGGTTGCCTCCTCCTCTAGTGTTGAGCTGGTTAAACACTGGCTGTCACTGGCTGGGCTGCAGTGGAGGGGAACCAGAGCTAGAGGGGGCTGGGCTCTCTCTTGTTGGCAGCATTGGTTGACTGATGAGGATATGTGGTCAGATGTGACTTCCGGTCACTTTCCAGGCTGGAGAGGCATCAGGGGCTTGGGCAGAGCTCTGTGAGGGAGCCTATCACAGTAGGTGTTCGGGAGATACTGCTGCCTCCTCCTCTGGCTCACAGTGGAGAGCTTCATATGGCTTTAGGGAAAGGAACTTATCAAAGATGGCTTTGAACTTCTGGTGTGTCCTGCCCCCACCCCCCAAGTGCTGAGATTACAGATATGCACTGGCCGGCACACAGTCCTGTGGACCAAACAAAGACCTTTATGCATCTTAGCCACATCCCCAGCCCCAGATCTTTCTTAAGAAAACACATTGTTAAGGGAGAGAAAGGCAAGGCAAGCTTTGCTGTACTTGGGACAATGAGGCCAGTGGCCAACTGATGAAGCACTGCTTTTCTTTGTCACCCCAGTTCCCCAGACACCCCCTGGGGAACTCTCTCTTCTGGCTTCCATCTTTTGTAGTCTCTGGAGGAACTGAGTGGCTCAGACATGGAGAACAAAGTAGCTCATGTAGCTCAAGCTTTGGCCCATCCCTCCCCAGCACCGGCTCCTTCCTCAGCTTGGCCTGCTGTCAGAGCCCACAGGTCCCCTCTCCCTCAGCAGACAGCAGAGTCCCCGGGAGCTGGCCTCGGACCCTCAGTATCTCTGTGAAGCCCCCACTTTGCACTCTGTAAACTTTGCATGGGCTGGACCCCTGCTCCAGCTAGCTTTAGAAGCCTCCCTTCTCAGGCCCCCAGACTCCTGCTATTTATGAGGGGGCAAAGGCTCGCAGAGATGCCGAATGACTCGCCTGTGTCTTTTTTGTAGTTCGAGGGCCGGAAGTACTGCGAACACGACTTCCAAATGCTGTTTGCTCCATGCTGCGGATTCTGTGGTACGAGCTGGTGACTGTACTTAACAAGCGGGAAGGGGACAAGTGGGGTAACAGGTGGTGCTGGCATTCCTTAGCCTGGGGACTTTTCCTGATGACCTCATCCTGTCTTCCTGAGCATCTAAAAGAGGGGTGCTTGGACAGGCTGAACCGGGAGGAACACTGGGTACATGGGACTTTGGAGGTCCTGAAGGATGGGGAATGTGCCCTGACAGCTGAGGTCTCTCTTCCAGGTGAGTTTGTCATTGGCCGTGTGATCAAGGCCATGAACGCCAACTGGCATCCGGGCTGCTTCCGCTGTGAGCTGTGTGACGTGGAGCTGGCTGACCTGGGGTTTGTGAAGAATGCAGGCAGGTGAGCCAGCTGCTGTCATGGGCAGAGAGGAGGATCTCTTGTCCCCACTCTAAGTGTCTTGGTCCTGCCTCGTGGGCTCTGTGGTGTCCTCTACTGATCTGTGGGCCTTGTGCTATCCCTGCTAGGTGGAGAACACAGCACCCCCACCCCCATAAGGATGAAGGCAGAAAAGTAAGGACAGACAGAGGTCCCTCTGGACAAGGGGTGGTCCTTTGTGACAGCAGTATCGAAGGGCCTTGAGTGGCTATAGATGGATGAGGAGTTTGAAGTTGGCAGATCCCAATTACCCCTGACACCCCACCTGCTGCTACTGCACCACGCTTTCCCCATCTGTCTGCCCTCCTCGCTGCGTTCACACAGCTGGAGGATATTGGAGGGATACCCCTTAACCAGGTTGCCCAATTTATTCCAAATTCAGGACTGTAAACATCACTGCTACTCTGGTAGTTCCCCTTGCAGGAGGCCTTACTTTTTCTTCTCACCCCACCCCCTTCACTGTGGGCTCTAACCCTTCCAGCAGCAATGAGCCCACCTGTCTCCTGCTTGGGAAAGCTTTGGGGGAGTACCCAGTGAAGCCTTTATGCCCTGAAGCCCTCCCCAGCATAGCTGCCCATCTCTGGACTGAAGCCAAGCCTGGGTAACACCAGGTCCTCCCCTGCTCCCCCTCCCCCAGTGCTCTCCCTTGGATGAAGCACACCCTCTCCCAGTAAGATTTCTGTGTTGTGCTGGTTTACCTCAGTCTCTCCCTCTGCACAGGGATGTTCTTTGGGCCCGTGTCCATGTCTGCCTTTGAAGAGAAAGTCTTGGGTCTTTCAATGGTACAAATGGGCAATCCAGGGATCTCCTCCAGTTCTCTCCTCTGCTCAGTTCTACCAGGGTGCAGCATCTCCATTTGATATTCTAACGCAGCAGGTCCCAAACAGAGCTGCAAATTTTTCCTCCTCTGACCCAAGTCTATTTCTGCATCCCCTGTGCCAGGAAAGACAGTGCTGACTTCCAGAGACCCTCCACCATGAATCTGTCCTTCCTGTCTGGTTCTTTGCCCCCTTTGTCCCTCCTGTTACAGCCTGTGGTGATCTTGTCCTTTTGCTATTCCATTGAAGAAGCACATGTCCTCCTGCTGGTCCTGGCTGGCACAGTTTTGTATTCAGCAGGTTGTCTTGGTGAGGGGCTGTGGGGGTGGACAGACCGACACTGGACAGAAGCAGCGCTGAGCATCAAGGTCATCTTAGGGGCTCTCTAGTGATAGGCAGGGTGCGGCTGGAGAGATAAGTTTGAGAGCCCCCTTATCCTAGAACAGCACTCAGTACTCTGTGATGCACAGCTTCGGATCTGCCTGGGCGACATGCCACACAGGGCCACAGAACCACAAGGGAGGTGTTGCCCTGCTCAGTCATTTGTGGATGGACGGGACAAGAATTTCAGGGGGGGAAGACATCATGTGTCATGTTGGACCAGCACGATAATTTCTTTCATCTTAAGACTCAATTATATTCAAGAGTATTACAAACAAATACAAAAAGGGACACATTAGAGTGGTGGCCATATGCTGACAAGTCCAATAGCTCTGAGCCAGGTAGCCAGGGGAGCAGAAGCCTCTTGGGAAGGAGTAGGGCTCAGGGCGCCCCTCTGAGTGGGGCTGGAGACAAGTTCACACATCGGGCTCTCTGCCTGCCTTGGGCTCTAATGGCTGTTTATCTGTGCCGTATGCCTGACTAGAACACAGTCTACTGAGAAGCTCTGAGCACGGTCAGGCTCAAGGCAGGTGTGTGGACATGGTGTGCCGACTTTCAGAGACCTTCCAGCTTCTCGTAAGACTGTCCTTCCTGTCTGGGTCTTTGCCCCTCTGTCAGCAGGAGGGGCAGAGTCCAGAACTATATTTGCTGGGTTCACAAGCAACCAGTCTGAAATAAACTCACATATGGCTGTCATTACAGTCTGTGTCCCCTAACTCAGAGATCCTGGGGCAAAGGCACCTTAAGCAATATTCGATATACCATACACTTCAAAGGAAATATTAAACATCCATGTAGTTCCATTGACATTTGTGTTGCCTCTTCTCCTGGGCCTTGGGCAACTTGCTTTCTGGGTTATTCTGTAGGGCTTTGTTTCTGTGGGCATCTGTAGTATGAAAGAAGCTAGAAGTTTAGTAGAGAAGAAAGTTCCCATTGTTCCAGAAATGTCCCTGTGGCTCTCTTCCCTATTTAGCACCAGTGAAGTCACTGAGTGTCTGGGAGCTGAACATAAGCCAGGCCAACCCAGTCCTGTGGAGGGGTGGGCAGGGCATTCCTGTAGTTAGTCCTCCCTCTTGATGGATTTGCTCAGACTGGATGGTCTTGGAGTTGAGGCCATGAAGCAGGGTGAGAGCTCCCGATATTTCTGTTTGTTTGCTCAGGAAGTAGTGAGGGAAGGCAGACTTCTTTAGCTGGCTCGGGCAACCCGTACCCCAGTTCATGGCTGGTCTTCCTGCAACAGTCTACAGCTGGCCTGGTGACAGGACCTCCCTGAGGCTCACAGCTCGGATCGGGCACTCAGGGAGCTCTCGTTGGTTTTCCCTTCAAAACTGGGAGGTGGGCCCGTGAGCCGTTTGCTGCAGAGCAAGTTGCACAGAGCATGACGGAACTTCTCAGCCACAAAGAAGTACATGACAGGGTCCAGGGCCCCATTGAGGCTAGTGAGGCAGGAGGTGATCCGGTTCCCCAGGGCCAGGGCACGCTGAGTAGTGCACGATGTCCCACCTCCACGGTAGTGGAGCACATAGACCGAACGGTGGATGTGGTAGGGCACAAAACAAATCAGGAAGATGGCCAGAACCATTGCAATCATGCGGACGGCTTTATTCTTGAGGTGCTTCTCTATACGGGGACCCTGGCGCAGGCTGCGAATGATCAGCAGGTAGCAGGTGACCGTGGTGATGAATGGGAAGGTAAAAGCCACAGCCAGGGATGCTAGGGCATGATGGGAGGCCTTCTCCCGGTACAGTTGCAGGCAGACAACTGTGTGGTTGGTCTGCACAGTCTGTGGGCTGACTAGCAGTGGGGCCATAGCCACAGCCACCACAATCCACAGGAAGGCACAGGCCAGGTGGGCATAGAGAGGTCTTCGAAGTTTGAGGGACTTGACGGGATGCACAATGGCCAGGAACCGGTCAGCGCTGATGCAGGTGAGGAAGTAGATGCTGGCATACATATTCAGGTAGAAGAGGAAGCCAGTGAGTCGGCATGGGATTTCCCCAAATGGCCAGTGGTTCCCAGAGAAGTGATAAACCAACCGGGTAGGCAGGACCAGCACACAGGACAAGTCCGCCACAGCCAGGTGCATCAGGAACACATTGGCCGGAGTGCCTGACTTGTGGTCCCATATGAAAAGCCACAGGGCCAGAGCGTTGCCCACGAAAGCTAGGATGAAGTCCAGAAGGTAGAAGCAGGCGAAGAGCATGTTCTCCAGGGGGGTCTCTTTTCCACATTGCTCAGAGTAAGCCAGGGAGGAGTTGTCAGTCAGACTTGGGAGGGCTGCCTCCAGACTATTCATCTTGCGGCTAAAGGCAGAACTCTAGGGAATGTAGAAACAGTTTACAGGACCTCAGGATGCACCCCCAAAGTCAGAGGCAGGACCTCTGATGCCCTCAGAGTCTCCTGCCACTACCTTGGGAGGAACATAGCTACTTTAAGTTTGGCATAGCTGATGAGCTACCAAGGGAAACTCTCCTGTGTCTGGTGAATTTTCTGTGTCTATTAGACTTGGCTGAGCCTCGGAAGCACTTTGAACTTCAATCACAGGCCAAATCCAACTGAGGCCTGCTTTTCCCCTTGAGTGAGGAGGGCCTCAGGTAATTGCTGTCAAACCAGAACCTTTCTGCCCTGTGCCTTGTTACTCCCTCTCAGCCCCGGAGGGTGGAGTTAGCAGTGGAAGGAAAGGGGAGCAAGTTTGATTGTCTGGGCTTGTGAGGGCTATTGTTTCCTTTTTCTAATCCCACCCCAAGGCAGAGGTAGCATCATGGGGCTCTCGTAAACCGACCCCCATAGGCGAGTTAAGTGGGAGCTGTTGCTAAGAGCCTCATGGTTGGCACCCACCATTCCGTTAGTGTTGGCCGCTCTCTCTGAGTCCTAGGACCTCCCCCACTTGCTAACCTGGTCTGCAATGAGCAATGTATCCCGGAGCCTGTCAGCAGCAGAGCTCTATCACGGTTATACTGGGCATGCCTCCTGCCATACGACCTGAGAGACCTAGGGCCTCTAGAGATTTTTACTCCATTGTGACCAGCTCTTCTGGGTGAGAGCTAGCTTTAGGAAACCTTTGCCAGGGCTTCAGACCAGCAGGGAGTCCCTTCCCAGCCAAGGTGTCCCATAGCTCAAGATGGGGTGTCAGAGAGTCCTGCATGTTTCAGGACAGTCTCACCTTGGGGGCCAAGGGAGGCACTGTGGCCAGAGCTGGGAGTGTGGCTCACACAACATACACTGGAGTTACCTGTTGTCCTTTGTGGGGCATTTCCACCTTAGGGGCTCAGAGTAAAGTGAAAAACACACAACCCCTTGCTCAAAATGTGAGCATTGGGGTCAGGGATACATCTTGGGTGATAGAGTGCTTACCTAGTGTGCATGAGGCCCTGGGTTTGGTCCCCAGCACATAGACTGGGTATGATGGCAAGTGCCTGTAATCCAACACTTACAGCAGGAGGGTCAGGAGGTGAGGCTCATTCTCAATTATAAAGAGAGTTCATGGCTAGCCTAGGCTAATGAAGCCATGGCTTTAAAAATATATATAATAATCATTCTAACAAGTAAGAACTTCAGAATTGTGGAAATTATTAAACAGCTCCGGACCCTGTGTGACTACTGTACGCAGTCTCTCTGCCCCTCACTAGCCCCCTCCCACTGCCCCTTACCTCTTGCAGCTGACCCAGGAAGGAGGCCGGGGGAAGCAGGTACGCTGTGAGCCGGCCGTGGGTGGTCCTCCAGGTGGACTCCTTGTAGCTGCAGGAAGAAGACTTGGCTATTTAAGGAGGGCAGGAGAGTCCGCAGCTCCTCTGAACCTGAAAAGCTGCTTCATTCCTGAGGGGTCCTTTGTGGGGTAGGCTGCTCCTCCAGCTGGGTCTGCTTCCACGGAGCACATACTGAATATTCCAGTGTGTCCTCAGATTGTGCATACCCCCATCCCCCAGCCAGACCACTGAGCATTACAGAGGCCAAGTGTGTGACTGTCCCGGGAACCTGGGAGTGGGCAAGGGCTGGGCCGGGTGGGGGTCTTGGGCGACAGTTGACAGACACAACAGGACATTTCAGAAGGGGACGATTTTCTACGAGTGGGGGATAGGGAGGGGTCAGCTACCATGGCAACGGGCCAGGATCCCAAGCTTACTGGGCTGGTGGCAGGGGGCGGGAGGGGGGTGTTGTTATGCATGCCAGGGTTGGAGCTGAGGAGTCTTGGGCTCGATGAGAGGGGATTCTTTCAGACACTTGCTGTAGGGTCCTTGTGTCCTGTCCTGTATAATTAGGCCCCGTTTGGGTGTATGGAATAAATCATGGCCTTTATGTAGAGCCCTGCACAGCTGCAGGCGCCTTATAATGGGGGTGCTGTCTGTGCTGTGGGGTTGTAGCTCAGCCCAGCATGCCTGGCTCTTGCCTGGGAGGGCCTCTCAGCAGAGGATGGCCAGCAGGAAGGCCTCAGTGGCTCCCTGACCAAGGCTTGCTCCTGCTGGTGGATGTGTTGGGTGTTGTCCGTGACTCGTGGAAGTTCATCTAATATCACTAATAGAGCAGCCGTACAATGCAGGCCGAATCAGTGTTCTTCATTTCCAAAGACTTAAAATTCTCAGTTAAAAATGTTTGAAATTATGGTCGGGGTAAACTCAGTTGTTACCGTGTTTGTCGAGCTCACTTGCAAAGCCCTGGGCTCCATCCTCAGTGTGGCATAAACAGTGTGGTGCTCAGACCTGTACTCTCAACACTTGGGAAGCAGAGGCTGGGAGATGAAAAGTTCAAGGTCATCTTTGGCTACATAGTGAGAATGAAGCCAGCTCGAGTCACGTGAGACCCTGCCCCTTAGAAATAATACAAAGCATTGACAATTATGTGTGGTTAACATCTGGAGAAGACGTGCTGTCCAATGGTATCCTTGCCTTCTCTCATAGCATCATGCAGCTGGGAATTTCACTGCCTTCGACAGCTGAAGAAGCCAAAGATAAGAGAAGTGAAGTCACCCCTCCCCGGGGCAAACTCTAGCAAGTGGCAGAGCTTGGCTCTAACCCCAGCACATGTTTTCACAGACACAGGGCTATGTGTATTTGTTCTGCTGTTTGCCTGCTGCATTTTGACAGAATTCTTACCTTCAACATTACCTTTATCTTTGTGTATGTGCAAGCATGCATGTGTGTGTTTGTGTGTGTGTATGTGTGTGTGTGCATGTGTGTATGAGTGTGTTGGGTATACAAATATGTACAGAAAGCAGGAAACCCAGATAGGTTGTCTAGGTGGTGAGGAAGCTCATAAAAAGATCTTATTTCATAATTCATTTTATAAAGACATGTTAGGATAAAATAGACTACGTAGCTGGAGTGTGTTTGTGTAACTTGTGTGTAACTCATGTTTTCCATGGAAGTAAGAAGGTCAACGTTTGAACCCCAAAACTCATGTGAAAAAATGGGTGTGGTAGCATCTGCCTATGCTCTCAGCCCCGGGGAGTTAGAGACAGGCAGGCCCTTGGCTCTCAGTCAGCTATCGTAGCCAAAGCAGCAAGTTCCAAGCCTGTGGGACACCCTGTTGCTCAAAACAAGGGGTGCGGCTGGGAAGATGGCTCAGTTATTAAGAGCACTTGCTGCTCTTCCAGGGGACCTGGGTTTTGTTCCTTGTATCATGCTTGGGGTTTACAACCACTTATAGTCAGGCTCCAAGGGCTCTGCCACCTTCTGTCTTCCATGAACATGCATACACATGACATACACTCACAAACATACATGAGTTAAAATAAAAATAAATTTCAAACTAGTAGAAATATTTAGACTGGAAAGATGGCTCGGTGGTTAGAAGCACTTGCTGCTGGCTCACACTGCTGGACATGAAATTGACTGCCCTGTCCAGAGCATTCTTGGGTTCACATCCTTTCTTCATTTTTCTGGTGCTAAGAATTGAATTGAGTGAGGGCCTTGCACAAGCTGGGCCTTGAGTTACAGTGTCAGCTCAAGCTCACCACAGGCTTTCTGTTACCATGATGGCTTCAAGAACATTGATAATTTCACAATTCTACAGTAGATTTTAGGGAGCTGTGTGTGTGTGTGTGTGTGTGTGTGTGTGTGTGTGTGAGAGAGAGAGAGAGAGAGAGAGAGAGAGAGAGAGAGATCATGTGTTTATGCAGTGTAGAGTCCAGAGGTCAACCTCAGATGTCATTTTAAATACTGTCTACCATCACCCTTTTTTTGACTGATTTTTTTTGAGACAGGGTTTTTTACTGGCCTGTAGTGAACCCCAGGAGTCCATGTGTCTCCTTTCCCCAACATCAAAGTTAAAAAGGTATATCACCTGGCTCAGCTTTTAAAAGCAACTTATTCTGATTACTAATCTATGTGGGCATAAGTATGCCATGGCCTGTGATTAAAACCAGAGGACAGATGATAAGACTTAGTTTTCTCCTTTCACATTTGGGTCCCCAGGGATGGAGCTCAGGGCCTAAGACCCTGTGGCAGCCCCCTTACCTGCTGAGCCATCTGAATGGCCCATGTCCAACTTTGTTTGACGTTTGGATTCTGGGAATTGAACACAGGACTTCATGTTTACAAACCCCAGGTCATTCATTAACTGAACTATCTTTCTAGCCCCTGGATTTTGATGCAGGGTCTCCCTGTTTAGATAAGGCTGGTTCAAACTCATGATCCTCCTGCCTTAGACCCCTGAACTGTGGTGTGAGAACCACCATATCTCGTATGACTTTGAAGCATAATTCTTTGGTATTGGTTGAGTGCTGTATTAACTCTAAGGAGGAGCTGTAAACTTTAGAATGGAGCCATGGGAAATAAGGCCACGACTGTGACAGACACAGGCAGAGAGAGCTGGCTACCGCAGGTGACTAAGCCAGGAACCTGTGCCCTTGTCTGTTGTGTACTGTGTAAGGTCAGAGCACAGTTGCCTCGGTGAATAGGAGAATCACAGAAATGAAGGTTGGGGGCCACAGCTCACATGTGCTGCCTGTTGTGCGGTAGGAGGACTTGGTCTCAGACACTGACCCCAGCTTCTGCTTGGCCCTGTTGTCGCAAAGAGACGATGTCTTCTACCTCACTCCCTCACTCACATATTCAATAATAGACCCCGAGCTACTTCTCAATGATGGGTATCCATGGTCCAGTGGAGGTACAGTCAGCAGGTTAGCGGGTAGCAACAGAAAGCTTGCTTGGGCCTCTAGCACTGGGCTAAGCTAGGAAGATAAGACCTAAGGCAAGAAGACAGTCATGCTCATTGGCATATTTCCTGACAACAAGGGGGTAGCAGGGGACCCTCCTGGCTTGGAGGTTCTTGAGTGGCAGTCAACCTCTGTGACAAGTTTGTGGCATGGGCTAATTGTATGGGCTGGGGAGATGGCATACAAACTTGAGGTTGACCCCTCACACCCATGTAAAGCCTAGCTTGGTGACATGTGTCTACAGCCTGAGACTGGGGAGACAGAGACAGACAGGTCCCTTAGAGGTCACTGATTAATTTAGCCAAGATGGTGAGTCCCATGTTCAGAGAGAAGCCCTGAGTCAAAAAAGTAAGACGGGGAGTAATTAATGTTTGACCTGAGATTGACCTCAGGTCTTAACACACGTGCACACACCTGCACACACATTTGCACGCACAGGTACACAATCCACACAAATATGTATACATGACATGCACACATGCACATACTTAAAGGGCCGGTGGACAGTTGGCTGTGGAGGCTTGTGACAGGCGGAGAGTTGCCCAGTGGACTTCTGGAGCTTGAGAAGGAGGGTCAGGTCCCGCAGGAGTACACTACTGGAGTGACAGGTGGGACATGGGGACCGAGGGACCTTGGCTGGGGTTTCGTGCGTCTTTGCCTGAGGACTCTGAATCCACATTCTTTGCACCTCAATGATGAGGAAACAGAACCTGTGTTGATTTCCTTCTCTGTTAAGACCACAGCTGTTGCTCAGGGCAAGGAGCAGAATCAGAAATGACTGAAGTCTTCACAAAAAGGACTCTGTGGTGACAGTGGTTGGGTTCAGGAGCCTCCCTGTGACACAGCTTTACTTGTCTCTGAAGACAGAAAGCGCTTGTGAGCATCAGGGTCTGTCTTCATCCGGCAGACTCCCAAGAGAGGGGAAAATGAGCTCTGCGTGGACTTGGCCACCCCGCCATACATTGTGATGCTCTGAGGCTTACATTCACCGTGTCTTCCACTAAAAGACACATGAAAAGTAAAACTAGTCTTTCAGCAAATGCAGCTTAAATGTCTCTTCTGTATCATACAGTGTTCTGGGCTCAGGAAGCCTTGGAAAAGAAACACACTTCCCAGAGGCAGCAAATACAGGCATCCGAGTACATGTATATTTTCTGCCTAAGGGCCGTTACCTGTTGAGCCATCTGACCTGGCCCACAGGCTTTTGCTGAGTGTGGGAGAGCATCCTTTTCAGAATCCTCCCCTGCCTTCCACTCCCTGTGAGTGGGAAACTTGCTTTTTAAAATCTTGAGCTTGTTCACTTTGGATTACCCAGGTGCCACTGGGAACACAAGCAGGGTCCTAAAGTCTCGCTTTCCCAGGAGATGGCTGGGTTGTTCTGGGGAGAGGCAGACGGAGGGTGGTTGTCCCTGACATTTCTCTTACCTCCAACAGACACCTCTGCCGGCCTTGCCACAATCGTGAGAAGGCCAAGGGCCTGGGCAAATTCATCTGCCAGCGCTGTCACCTCGCCATCGATGAACAGCCCCTCATGTTCAAGAATGATCCGTACCACCCGGACCACTTCAGCTGCTCCCACTGTGGGTAGGTGCCCAGTCCTGGCCCTGTGTGTGGTAACGGCAATGCCGCCTGTCACAAGCGGGGATACTGGGATTCTCACCCAGGACAGAGGACAACAAGGTAGGCAGAGAGGGCGCTTAGTGCACAAGGCGGAGAGGTTCAGGGTGATGGAGGGAGAAGGTGACAGGCTCTTTCTCCGGACTCTGTTCAGGGGTACTTGTGATTTGAGAAAAGCAGCCTAAGGGAAAACCCTTGGGCTGCAGGACTCTGGCTGAGATGCAACAGAGTGGAAAGAGTGGAGGTTGTTGCTGGTATCGAAGAGGGAAGAGAGAAGCAAGAGAAGAGAGGAGAAGCTGAGGATCCCCTCTAGAGACCCCTGAAATCCCTTCTGTGCTTGCCCCAGACACACAGTCTGCTGTAGAGGGAATGAGAAGAAATGGACCTTTATCTGAGGAAGCTAGCCGGGCAGAACACAGGCACTTTCTGCAGGCCGGGGCGGGGATTCTGTGCCCTGGGGCCTGTCTGGGGTGCATACAGGAAGTCTCCAGAGATCCGAGTGATCCTGTTGAGCCAGAGCAGGGGCCTCAGGCACACTACCCTGGACCTGTTGTAGTGGCCCTACAGATAGGCAGGACTGTACCTGATGCTGTGCTGTCTTCTAGGAAGGAGCTGACCTCTGATGCCCGAGAACTGAAGGGCGAGCTCTACTGCCTGCCTTGCCATGACAAGATGGGCATCCCCATCTGTGGGGCTTGCCGCCGGCCCATTGAGGGCCGTGTGGTCAATGCACTGGGCAAACAGTGGCATGTGGAGGTGAGCCTGGAGGGGGCACAGATTCAAGCCCCAGTCACAGTTCCTCTGAACCCCATCCCAGGCCAGGCACTAGCCGGTTCCCACTGACACTCTCTCCGGGAGCAGCAACCTCTCTTCGTTCCAGTTAGGAGCTCCGTGGCAGCCAGGAGACCAGAGTCTATGGGCCATGCACAGGCAGCCCACTCACCTTACCTCCTTTTTGCATTCTGGAAGATTCCAGAATCAAGAGCAAACCTTAGACACGGTTCACCCAGAGCACCCCGAGGGCTCTGTGCGCGACAGGAACTGTTAGGCACACAACCCCACATAGACAGGGAGCTGGTGGGCTCCTGGGTCAGCTCTTGCCCATACCCTGAGCACTGTCACACTCTTGTGGGTACATATAACAAGAATGTTGCAGCTCCAGTGGCCTGGCCACATGTGTGTCCATAAGCAGTGCCTGGGTGGCTTTTAAACAAAGGCTATGGGATGTGCTACCTTGTCTCTTGGGTTTTATGTGTCCACAGCGCTCCAAAGGACAGGATATATTTCTTATACCATGTGGGCTTCGAGGGGGCATGGGAACAGGAGGGGCCTACTAATAACAGGCAGGAGACCAGAGCCCACGATCTGCCTGCCAAGCAGGATCCCAGTGACAAAGGATATTCTGATGACATGTTCGAGGATGAGGAGGAGAGCTGGCAATGTAGCTCAGTTGGTTGAGAGCTTGCCTTATGTGCACAAGGACCTGAGTTCGGTTCCCCTTACTGTACTCCTACCACTAGATAGGATCAGAAGTTCAATATTACCCTTGATGACACACTGACTTTGAAAACATCCTGGACTACCTGAGACCCTGTCTCAAGAAAAGTTAAAAGAAAGAGAGAGGGAGGGAGGGAGGGAGGGAGGGAGGGAGGGAGGGAGGGAGGAAGAAGACAGGCCAGCACAGGGTTAGCTGGTTCTTACAGCATCCACCCTGGTGTCAGTCCTGCCCACGGTGGGCCTCATCCTCCTTCCCTGTCTTCTGGTCAATCCCTGGTGCAGCCCTAATATTGCACGACCACACCCTCTTTCCTTCAGCACTTTGTCTGCGCCAAGTGTGAGAAACCGTTCTTGGGGCACCGGCACTATGAGAAGAAAGGCCTAGCGTACTGTGAGACCCACTATAACCAGGTACGGCCTGGGACAGATCCTGCAAAGACACAGGGCTGGAGCTGGGGTCAGGGGCGAGTGGCTCAGGACCTTGAGAGAGCAGGCCTTGGGCTGTGTCTAGACATCTCCATGTACAGAACTGGTGCTTGGGTGACCTGTTGGAGAAGGTCCTGGGCATAGCTATGGGCTCTGCTGCTCTGTCTCTGGGGGACAGTCCTCACATTCTAAAAAGCACAGCAAGATGCTTCCTAGGGTCTCTAGGCTTATGCAGTCTCCTCTCATGTGAATAGAAGTCTGTTGTGTGCACCGGAAGTCAGGCCTGTGTGCTCAGCCCTTGGCTTCCAGCTTGGAGTCTTGATGCCTGTATGTGAGACATATGAGCAGCTGTCCACACAGTGTCTTTATTTGATAGACATGCCATTGTGGCCCCAGAGGCTGATGGGGGTGGGGAAGACCCACCCTGTCCTTCACTGTTGGATAGAATACATCAGCAGGGAGCAATGAGAGTTTTGGGGAACAATGTCTTGATCTGCGACCCTTCCCGGAGAGTGATTCCCGTGGGCTGAGCATCCTCAGAAAGGGCTCGGGAGGTTGTTATATCTGTGAATAGTGCTAATGGCCTGCTTTGTCCACAGCTCTTTGGGGATGTCTGCTACAACTGCAGTCATGTGATTGAGGGTGATGGTGAGGCCCTGTCCCTAAGCCCCTTTCTCCCTTGCTTTCTCCCAACCAGTCTGTTCTCCTGGTGGTGGGAGGGGATTATGGGGATGTGGGGAAGTGAGGGAATTGGGGTTGGTGGTGGGCGTTGTCCCACAGCTGTGGGTCCATCTGGCTCAGACTGTGCCTAGCTGGGCCTGCAGCTGGCTTGGATGAGGCCTCCTAATCCTACATCTGGCCTCACAGTGGTGTCAGCCCTCAGCAAAGCCTGGTGCGTGAACTGCTTCTCCTGTTCCACCTGCAACATGAAGCTCACTCTGAAGTGAGTAGTGGTGGGCACTTTCCAGCCAGCCCTGGGCATGGGTGACACAGAACTATGCCAAGCGGATGAGGTAGCCCGGGGATTTCTGAGAAAGATGAAGGAGACAGTTACACACTTCCAAGAACCCTGGGCTTCGGGGAAAATCATCCCGTGTCAGGGAACAGCATATGTAAAAGCAAGCTTCAGGTGGCTGCCTCTCCCTTGAAGCCTAAAAGGTTACAAGGTGGCTGGGATTGTGAGGTAAGGTAGGGCTCAAGCTCTCTCAACAGCAACAGAGGGTCATAGAGGGTCAACAGACATAAAGAGACGCTTCTATGAGGAAGGCTACATAGAAGGCTCATCTCTTCTTCCCCAGTGCCCTTTGGCTAACATCCTTCCCTGGAATCTAGCCTGCTGGCTGTGACTGGCGGGGTTGGGAGGGCAGAGGGCTGGCAGCTGCTGTCTGGGCTGCTGTCTGGAGTCGGAGCGGGTAGAGCATAGACTGCTGGGGTTTTGTCTGCAGGAACAAGTTTGTGGAGTTCGATATGAAGCCTGTGTGTAAGAGGTGCTATGAAAGGTTCCCCCTGGAGCTGAAGAAGAGGTTGAAGAAGCTGTCTGACCTGACCTCCCGCAAGGCCCAGCCCAAGTCTGTGGACATCAACTCAGTCTGAAGGTCCTTGGTCTCCTTGCCTGCCTGCAGAACTTTAGCCCGCACCCTCCCTCCCCAAGTCCTGTTAGCTACCCCCCACTTCTGCTCCATCCCAGCCCCCTCCTCTGGTATGCCATCCTTTCTGTTCCCGACCCACCTTGGGATATGTAGTACTTTCTTCTATGCTGAATGGCCGCCAAACAGGCATTTCCTCCTGTGATCACAACCTCTGGGGACAAGAACAAACTGAGGCAGGATTACTTGCCACTTGCTTGGCTCGCTGATCCCAGCCTGATACCTCTCCTATCCACTCTCCCAGGAGAGTTTCAGCCCCAGTGTGACCCTTGGGCTTGGTGGAGAGGCTGTCCCAGCCCCAGGGTTATTACCATGTAGATAGAAGCTTCAGGGAAGTACCCTTCAGTTATTCAACCACAGTAGGTCACTTATGCTTACAGCGTGTCAGCAAACCCAGTCTGGGATGAACCAGCTGGAGTGCCTTCACTCTCAGGAGACCTTGCAGAAAGCTTCCCAGTGGCCCACTATGCCTGGGGGTTCCACTTCCCAGGGGCACATGGCCCTGGCCATCTCAGACCCACAAGTGGTCACACATTTGCACAATGAAGGCTGATTCACATACTCAGTGTCTGTGTGGTTTGTGAGCGGGATGGAGGAACATGCTATAAAGCTATTCCTGCTGGGGATGATTAATACTCAGAGACACCCCAGACAGGCAGACAGGAAAGATTCAGGTTATTCAGGGTGGCTACCACCAGGACTTATAGACAAAATCAGCCAGGACCCCTCAGGCCTAGACAGAGATGGCTGTGCCATCCACCTTGGTAAGCGGATGGTGGGGGTGGGTCGTTTCTCAGGGCCCGTCATCTGGACAGCTCTCCGAAACCCTGCTCAGTTCCATTGGTATCCATGTTCTACCTGCTCGTCCTGGGAGCACAGCAGGCATCCCAGTGACCCATGTGGATGGGAGAAAACCATTTGGAGGGCTCAGGAAGCAGGATCCCCAAGGATGCCCTCTCTCCAGTCTGAGAACAGGAAAGGAGAGGGGGAGAGGGAAGGGAGGAAGGAGATAGAGCAGATGATGCCATTCCTGCTAAGTATGGCTGGCATCTGGTTTAGGAAAAGTCACAGTGCCTTCTGCTTCTTCTGGATAAGACCTTCTGGTGGGTAGAGTCTCTCGGACCAGCTGCCTACTTGGCACCCACCCTCCCCCTCAGAGACACATACTCCCTTCTGCTAGGTGCATTTATTGCAGACTCAGGGAAACTACCCACCACCTGCCAGGAGGCTTGAGACCTTGGTTGGTCTCTGCAGGGAACACCCAGGAGGGGCAAACAGGCATGCTGAGAAGGGGGTTGAAGACCACCAGCATGGAAGGCTTGTATGCAGATGCGACCTGTTAGGGGTTGGCGAGGGCAGGGGCCCTGAAGCCCCGATGTCTGTTCACTGTGCTCAGGAGCTGCTGTACATATGAGGTGATCAGGTCATCCATCTTGTATCCCTAGAGAAGATGGGGTGGGGTCAGAGGCTGAGGGTGCAGGGAGGGTCCTGGGGCACCTGGTAGAACTAACAGAAAGGAGGAAAGCGGACTCCCCATGCTGGGCTTTGCTACTGCTTGCTCTAGTGGACCCGAGTTTCACCCTCTTCTCAGAATGGCCTGGAGTCAGGTTAGAACCCTTGGGCATCCTGGCTCTCAGTCTTGGGGATGCATCTAACCTCCCTGCAGACCTTGGCTGGTTTGCCATGGTCACAGGCAAGCAAGCCATCCCTCATGGTGAGGGTGCTGTGTTGTGGTGGGAGATGGGGCATGTGCTCACTAGAGAGGTCTCACACAGCAAACGGCTGCCCTGGCCCAGGCTCCCCAGTGCCATGTGGAAGTAGGTGTTGCCACTACTCCAGCTGGAGATCTTGGTGAAAGGGTAGGTGTTCAGCAGCTCCTGGGAACAGAGAGGCCGTTGACAGGCGGCTAGGCTGGAGAGGAGGGGCAGACAGGAAGGCAGGCATCCTACCCCGAACGGATGACCCCCCCCGTGCTGTCTGCACAGCCCTGGCGCTCTACCTTGGTCTTGGGGTGGATGAGCAGTAACCCATGCCGGTTGATGGCGATGAGGAGAATGTCTGGGTAGGATGGCTCAGAGGTTTGCTGTAGGGAGAGGTATGGTTATCATAGATGAGTGTGGGGGTCAGGTGACTACTTCCTGTCTGTCTGTGTGCCCTCTGTATGTGTATACAGGGAAATGTGTGTATGGGTAAGCATACACACGTGTGTGGTGTATGCACTCATGTATGAAGGTATGAAGGTCAGAGGTCAATCTTGGGTGTTATTTCTTAGATGCCAACCACCTTTGTTTTTTGAACATGTATTTATTTGTGTGTGTGTGTGCACATGGTGCGTGCTATGGTGTGTGAGTGGAGGTCAGTGGACAATTGCAGGTGTCATTTTCTTCTTTCTTCCACATGGGTCCTAGGGACTGAACTCAGGTCATCAGGCTTGAGTGGCAAGTGCCTTAATCCACAGAGCCATGTCACTGGCCACGTGTATGTGTATATGTGAGTATTCTTGACACAATGTCTCCTACTGGCCTGGAGCTCACCAACTAGGCTAGGTCGGCTGGCCAGCACATCCTAGGGCTCCCTTTATCCATCTCCCTAGCACCAGGGTTACTAGCAGAGGGCAACATGTCCAGCTTTTTGTCATTCTGTGGTTCAGCATGAGTTCTGAGGATTAAACTCAGGTCCTCCGGTGCTTTGCCAACTGAGACATCTCTTCAGGCCCCAGGTGGCCACGTTTTAGGTGCTCAACAGGGTTACAATCAGAATACACATTCTCGTCCACTGATATGCACTGAGGACTCACCTAAATGGGGCCTGTGTTGGGGCAGAGGCTGGCATGGATTAAGGCCTACCTTCACCTCAAAGAAGGCAGATCCAAAGGTAGGCCATCGGTAGATCCGCTTCAGAAATTCCACCTTGGCCTCAGCCACTGTCTTGCGCTTGTGTTTGTCACATTCCAGAAGGAGGCTCTGATGGAAGAGAGGGACACTGAGGACCTGGTCCCCCATACAGGACATGGACACCCAGGGGCTCTGAGACTTGGGCCAGAGCAATACCCACCTATCTGGAAGTCAGTGTAGGGGCAGGGCCTCAGAGGTAGTAAGGGCTTGACAGGGAAAGGCCAGGCAAAGGCAGCCCACATCCCAAGCCAACCAGCCTGCCCACCTACTCAGACCCCGTTAAGGACCTTTTTCCACTCCTCTGAGGACATCAGGCGTGTGAGGTTTTGAGGTACCAGCTCCTTCAGGACCTTTGAGACACTAGCCAGTTGAGCGCTGTCACTGCCAAACTGGACTTTATAGATGAGGCCTCCCAGGTAGATGGCGTCTTCCCGGGAGCACTTGTGAAACCCACGCAGGTACTTGGGTAGCTCCTGAGTGGCAGACAGGCTGGGCCTCAGGTGACAGGAGCCTGGAGTGGGGGTGTTATCTTCCCCATTCACTAACTGAGCAGGCCAAAGGCTGAGGACCTCAGGGGAGAGACCTAAGTGAGGGCTCGCTAGTACTGTGCTGTGGTGGACATGGGCTCTGTCCACATGATGTTGCCCTTGCAAGTTGCAAGCCAGCTCATTGCGTTCAGTCTTCTCCGTGTTCTTCTTCCCCAGCTTCACACAGCAGACGGTGTCCCCAGTGTTGCTGCTCTCTGTTGTCCTTGGAACCCTCAAGGGGTTAGCCTGTCCCCCTCATTCTACCCTGTTGCAAGAACCTAGGGCAAAGCTGTCCCTCCCTGGCCCCTTCCTCTTCCCGTCTCAGGACAAGTTTAGGATAAGATGGCGATGGCTCTTGTGTCTTCAAGAGGGCCACCTCAGGGGTACCTGGTGGTAATGGAGTATGGTGTCTGCGTTCACGTCTTTCCCAGGGGTCACGTTGAGCCACAGTTTCCGCATAAAGAAGACCTGGTAAGGAAGTGTCGTGGAGGCCCCTGGAAGAGAGGCAGCAGTGGGCACCAAGCCTACCTCAGCGGGCTCCAAAGGCTCACTCCTGAAGAAAACGCTCATAGCTCTCAAATCACTCTCATTGCTCTCTGGCCTGGAAGGTCCCTGTCCTTTCTCCTCCTGGGCCCCCAACTCACCTTCATCAAGCAGTGTAGGAGCTGCCTCTAGAAATGTCCCTATCCCCATCTCCCAGCTATGAGGGGCACCCTGGGCTACCTCTCTCACCCAACAGGAGGTTAGTCATTTGCATGTCTAGGGGAACATGGGTTGAGTGGGAAGAGATGGAGGGTCTGGGACCTTTCCAATGATGCAGCAGGCAGCCACCCCCTCCAGAGAGATGCCCCCTCACCTTCTTTCTGGGGCCTGTTCTTCTTCACCCAGTCAGATACCTGCCTCAAGCTGTCAAAAAAGAAGTCTCCTTCCTTCAGGCTGATGACCTTAGGGGAGAGGGGAAAAGGCAGGTGTGGCAACTGCATCCTCCAAGGAGCCCTGGGGGAGCTGGATCCAGAAACTGTGTTTGGACCAGATGGGTTGGATGTTCACTGAGATTGACAAGCAGGATGTGGGACTCCAAGACTCCACCCTCTCGATGCCAATGGCTCCAGCTATGCACTGAGGGGCACGGCTAGCGCAGCGTTCTGGGCAGGCTGAGGTCTGCTAGTCAGGGGAGGCCTCCTCAGCCAAGGGGAACTTGCTCTCCACTCCTTGGCCTGCCAAGCTGCTCACCTTGTCTGAGATCTTGATGAAGAGGCTGCAGCCATCCCAGGAGGCCAGCTGGAGCCTAGAGATGACACTGTCACAAAGGTCTCGCACCCGGCTGCTGCTGCTCACTTCCACGGTCTGGACAGAGAGGGGCACGTGAGGCCCAGGACCCAGGCTAAGAGGGTTTCCCAGGCCACTATTCCGAGGCATATCCCAAGTGTACTTTGTGTGCATGCCATATTCATGTTCGTGTGAAGTTTTGCACATGTGGATGCGTGTGTATTTGTGTATATGTGCATATGAAGGCCAGGGGTGAACCTCAAGTGTCTGTTTTCTTCATTTTTTTTTTAATCTTTCTTTCTTTCTTCCTTCCTTCCTTCCTTCCTTCCTTTCTCTCTCTCTCTCTCTCTCTCTCTCTCTCTCTCTCTCTCTCTCTCTCCCCCCCCCTCTCTCTCTTTCTTTGAGTTGGAGTTATTCAGTATAGCCCTGGTATCCTAGAAACTGCTCTGTAGACTAGGCTAGTCTAGAACTCAGATTCACCAGCCTCTGCCTCCCAAATGCTGGGCTTAAAGTCACTCAAGTGTCTTTCTTAATTGCCCTCGACAATTTTGTAAGACAGGGTCTCTCACCGAATGTGGAATTCAACCATTTGACTAGGATGACTGACCAGTAAGCTCCAGCGACTCTCTGCCTCCCACATGATGTTGAGCCTAGATTTTGCATAAGGGCTGGCTCCTTGTGTTTATGTGGACAGCACTTTATTGACAGAACCGTCACCCTGGGCCTATTTTTGTCACTATAAGCCTAGGGCTAGCTGTGTTATGTCTGGAGAAGGGCATGCCCCTGAGTGTCATCATATTGCTTGTCAACACACTTTCCTGGGCCCAGACTAGACCCAGGAAGTCTGGACCTTTGGACTTGTGCTGTGACCCTGAAGCCAGACAATGGGAAGTTTCACTACAGGTCCTCAACTATACCCAAGCTGCAGATGCTCAAGGAACCGTGTGTGTGTGTGTGTGTGTGTGTGTGTGTGTGTGTGTGTGTGATTGAGTATGTGTAAGTGTGCAAGTGTGTGTGAGTGTATGTGTGTTTGTGTGTGTGAGTGTGAGTGTGCAAGTGTGTGTGTCACTGTATGTGTGTGTTTGTGTGTGTATGTGTGTGTGAGTGTGTACGTGAGTGTGTGTGTGTGTGAGTGTGTGTGTGTGTGTGTGAGTGTGTACGTGAGTGTGTGTGTGTGGTCCTGGTCTCATTTTCCTTTGATGCTCCTTTATCACAGCTGGGGTCAATGGTCTTTCACCTCTTACCTGTCCCTTCTGCCTCCCCAGGCTTCCTGGGCAAGCTCTGGGCCAAAGGGCCATGGCTGCTGCTCACCATAGATGTCTCCAGGGGCCCACAAGCCCTAGCACTCAGCCTTGCTGTCCACCCTTCTGGCTTCTTCTCTTTTTCCCTCCTTGGCCTGGAATCTTAACTCGTGCCTTTGAAATAGTTGTGGGCTCCCTGGGGCCCCTTAACTTGGAGCAGTGTTCCCTGATGCTGGCTTGAAGTAGGCACATGTCCGACAGCCTCCTAAGGCCTGAGACGCACTGTGGGAGCACTCACCTTACTGCTGTCATTGGGGAGGTAGATCTCATGGGGAGCACTCACCTTACTGCTGTCATTGGGGAGGTAGATCTCATGGGGAGCACTCACCTTACTGCTGTCATTGGGGAGGTAGATCTCATGGGGAGCACTCACCTTACTGCTGTCATTGGGGAGGTAGATCTCATGGGGAGCACTCACCTTACTGCTGTCATTGGGGAGGTAGATCTCATGGGGAGCACTCACCTTACTGCTGTCATTGGGGAGGTAGATCTCATGGTGTAGTTTGGAGACATTTTGCTCAGCAGCCTTCACCTCTACATGATGTGGGGGCTGCTTCCGAGGTCCCACCCTGAGGAGGACAAAGTGGGTTAAGTGCCACTCCTGTACCCACCCCAACTGCCAACCTGGGACATTCAGCCTGACGCTGGACACAGAGCCTTCAATGACCAGCATAAGGGGGCAGGTAGGTTCCTTCTTCTCACCGTTCCCAGCTTTGTCTCTGCTTGGTGGGCTCTGCGTGTGACCCTGGCATAAGGATGAGCCCAGTCCCACACATCTGAAGGCTGGGGACACAAGAGCTCCCTAGCAGTACCAGGGACTGCTGGCTATGGCGCTATGGATGGGAGTCTTCTCGTATTCACAGGCCAGGGATTGCACAAGCGGTAGAGACTCCGTTGTGGCCTTTCAAAAGATGCTACTTTCTCCACGGCCACGCACACTCACTGTCAGCCCACGCTCGTCACGGTCAAGGCTGACATAGAGATGGCAGGAGATCGCTTGGGACAAGGGGGGGATGTGCATAGTAGGGCCCGTAGTTTGAAATGAAGCAAGGGCTGAGGAAGGTTGAGTTTGTCCCCAGGATATATCCACAGTAGGAGGAAGAGACCGACCTTAATTGAGCACCTACTAAGTGCATGCAAAAATATGCCAATTTCACTGTCACTTTAGGGTTAATGGGTATTGACCTAGCTCCATGGGAAGACCCTCTGATAATAACAGGGAGGAAAAAGATGGAACAAGGGTTAACAGGGACAGGCCCCTGACTTCAGCTGGCCCGGATTGAACTAAGATGCCTCCCTCGGTCATGCTGGGTCACCTGAAGACTCTTCTATGTTCTGAGTGGGCAGGAGTGAGGTGGGGGAAGCCACAGGAAAGATGGCTATTGGTCCTGATTGAAGTTCTCTGAGTACCCAGGCTGTCTGGGATCCTCCTGGGCCTCCTGCCTCTTCCTCCACCTGGTCCCACCTCCCTGGAAAGGGACATGAGCTCACACGGGGCCATGTCTCCCTATACCTGCTCTGATCTGGGCCAGGGTTGGTACTCTGGGGTGTAAGGCAGCAGGCTGACCTTAGAATCCTGTGGAGCCTCCGGCTGCAGTCAAGAGCCAGTGGCTTCTTCTTCCGGGAGTCTATGAACTTCTGAGCATGGGGCAGCAGCATCTTGCCAGGTGGGAAGAGGCCCGTGCAGAGCCATAGTAGCTGCCAAGCTCGCTCTTCGCTGAACCTGTGGGGTAGTACCCATCAGTGGTTAGGCCCTACGCTGTGCCCAGGCCAAACAAGCACTTCAGAAGCAGAAACGAGACACTTGGGCCTGTGGGTCTGGGAGCTTGCATGGAAAGTGAGGGCATGCAGCACACAGCAAGGCCACACTATGCCAGCTTGCAATCTGGTCGCCCAAGGCAACAGGGCACTCTTGTCCCTGACAGCAAGATGGCTGCCCCTGCCTGTCTTTATAGAAAGGGGTTCAGACAGGCCACAGTCTGCCCAGGCCACATAGAAGAATGGCAGTGGGCAAGGGACAAGGCTGGGCTGTCCCTCCTTTGTCACCCACCCTCAGATACATCAGAGCACACAGGGCCCTGCATTTCTTAGGGCTGCTTTGGCTGCTGGCTATGGATCCAGACCCGTATGTGGCTGTCCCCTCTAGCAGAGGCCTCGACCAGGGCCCAGGACAGGAGGCTGCACTTTGGCAGACCTGATGGAGTTGTGGGTCAGCTGCTTCAGGATCTGGCAGTAGATCTCATCCTGAAGGGCTGGGTCCTGCAGGGCTAACGAGAACATCTGGTCTGTGAGCTCCAGGCTGTGCCAGGACTGCCGAGAAGGGTAGTCGCCTGTGTACTTGAGGATGGGTGTGACCGTGAAGGAGAACAGTATACAGGGAAACTCAGGCTGAACCCTGAATCAACCCACTTGCTGACCCCCTGCTAGGCCATGATTCCTGAACCAAGTCCCGAACTGACCTCTGGACCAGTGCATACTCCAGACCCTGGCTGTTCACTGACCTTTGACCCAGGCTCATACTGACCCCTAAGCGGGGCTCCACCTCATATGGACATTTTCTCCAGACCCCTCACTTAGCCTCAAGTACCCTCGCACGGAGCTGGGTATTGGCTTTGCCATGTGCTTTCTCACGTGGGGTCTGCAGGGACTCAGGGTAGGAGGGTGGGAAGGATATCAAGGAAGATCTGGCAGGCTGCATCCCTCAGTTTGGCTTTGTCATGGACAGATTTGAGCAGCGGCTGGCGCAGCGGCTCTGGTGAGTAGGCCCACAGATGGCCTCGGCTTCGGACCCCGGGCATCGCGGCCCTGCCCATGGTCTCTTTCTCTGGAGCCCTGCCAGAGAAGGCTGGGGTGAGGGTCTTTGCTGAGGCGTTCTCTGCCCCTACTTGGCCTGGCAGGGTGGCTGCTGCCTTCCCCTCTTTGTATCCCTGGCTGTGCACCGGCCAGCCTAGACGTCGGGTAGCCATGGGAGTGGGGAGCTCACCTGAAGAATTGGTAGGAGAATTCCTCCAGGGTGTATGGTGGCTCCGTGGGCTCCTCCTCCAGCGGTGGCTCTGAGACCCGTACCTCCTGGGCTGCCAGCTTCCTCTTTTCTGGTGACATGGCCAGCAAGTTCTGCAAGGGGACAGGCCCACGGTTAACCAGGAGCCACTGCCCACAGGGCTTTTCCTTAGGCTTCTCCTGATTTAGCTGTCTCAGTGAGTCAGAACACCTACTGTGTGACCAAGTTGAGTCAGACTATCTGAGACCTTCCTCTGCTTTAGCCAGATAGGTACCAATAAGTCCGTCTCCCCCTGTTCTAAGTGTGGCTGCTATGCCTCTCCCAGCCCAAGGCTCTCTTTCCCTTGGACACCTCTGCTCAGGCATTTCGGAGCGGCTGTTGGTGGCAGCTTTGAATTGCAGGCTTAGGGCACAGACCAGGCACTTAATGTATGCATGTTAGAGGGCCTGGCTGTCTTTGCTTCCCAAAGAGAAGTTCTTGGAGCATGGGAAGATGTTGACACCCTGGGTTGAGGAAAGCTGTCTGTCCCCAGGTCATTGCCATGGTGAGGGGAAGAGAGCAACCTTTACTGGGGACCTACTAAGTGCTCTGCATAAATATGCCAACTTCACTGTCACTCTAGGGTTAACGGGCATTGGTACAGATCCTTCTGGATCTTGTCAAGAAAGATGGTGAGACCCAGGCTAAATATCCCAAGACCCTGGTCACAGTGCCCAGCTGGCCAGAGCTGTGCAGGAGACATACCAGCAGCTGAGCTGAAGGCTTGGTGAGTGTGGGGATAGTGTAGAGGCAGGCCATGGGCACCAGCCCCGTCTTTCCGGTTCTCTCATTTTTGCCCAGGACCCAGTTCTCTGAGGCCAACAGTCCCTGTTTCTTGGTCAGGATCAGTAAGTCACCTTTCTTGAAGGGCAGAAGGGTGACATCGTCTGCAGGTCCGGGTCATATGTAGAGACAAAATTGCCACATTTGCTGAGAGTTCTCCAGAGTCCCCAGACTACACTACTTTAAAAAAATATTTACTTATTATATTTATATGAGTACACTGTTGCTGTCTTCAGACACACCAGAAGAGGGCATAAGATCTCATGATAGATGGCTGTGAGCAACTATGCAGTTGTTGGGAATTGAACTCAGGACCTTTGGAAGAACAGTCAGTGCTCTTAATCACTGATCCATCTCTCCAGACCCAGACTCTAGACTGCACTACCTTTCAGAGATGATGTCCTTTGACAAATGAAGAAACTGAGTCACAGAGCCATGGGCCTGATGCAACTCTAGGAGAACAGTGCAGATTACTGTCATCTGCTGTAGCCTCAGCCTAATAGACTTCTGGTACCTAACCAGGAGCTGGGTAGGACCCGGGCAGGAAGCAGAGTAGAGTACACAGATGGTGGTCTACATGTCTGGCCAGAGCACTCTGTGGCCTGACATCTGAGCCCATGGGCAGATCTGCAAACCTCTGATGACCAGGAGTGAGGACTAACAGGCAAACAAATGGCTAAGCACTCTACTGATGTTCCTCACAGAGTTTAAGAGTTCCTACAGATGTGGCCCTGGAGGGGATAGGAACTCCACAGGAAGACCGATGGTCAACTAACCTAGATAGACCCTGTGGTCTCTCAGAAGCTGAACCACCAGCAGAAGAACATACACAGGCTGGACCTAGCTCTTCCTACACATATGTAGCAGATGTGCAGCTTGACCTTCATGTGGGTCCTGAACACCTGGAGTGGGGACTGTCCCCAAAGCCTGTCCATGGGATATGTTCTACTAGCTGGGCTGCCTTGTCTGGCCTCAGTGGGAGAGGAAGTGCCTAGCTCATGGAGACTTAATGTGCCAGGGTAAGGGGATGTCCAGGGGGGATCCCACTCACTCAGAGAGGAAGGGGAGGGGGAGGGAGAAAGATTGTGAGAGCGGGTGACTGGGAGGGGGCAGTAAGTGGGTTGAATAAGTAAAAACAAATAAATTCATAGAGTTCCTACGAAGCCCTTTCATCTGACTTGCAGCCAGTTTGCCCACAATGTCTGTAATTGGTTTCGATGGTTGAGTCCTGGAGCCTGACATTGGCCTATAGACTCCAGCCCAGCTCTTGTTGGAGTGAGGACTTCTGGGGAAGGCTCTGTAGTACTCGGTGAACTATCCCCCTCTCTGAGCCTCTGCTCTGGCGTCTGTGAAATGGGATAACGAGGTGGTGCTGGTAGAGTGTATGGGCGACTCGCCTCCTTTAACCCTTTCAGATGAGGACCTTGCTGAAACCGACCCCAAAATATGGGTGCTGTGTCTCTAAGCCTCACTTTGGGTTTTGTGGATATGAGAAAGCCACCCTGTTTCACTAGTCCCATGAGCTTCTTCCCTCTCCCAACGGGCACCTGTGGCCTTCCTGTCCTGCAGGGCCATGGTGAACACAGATCTCTCCTTCAAGCCTCCCAGGAATAAGGCCACCATCTCTGCAATAGCCACGCTGCTGGGGGAGACGAACTCGTACTCTTCATGGAGTGTGGACAGAAGCAGTTTCTTCCCACCTGGGGTGTCCCTGAGGGCACAGAGGGCGCAGTGGGACGGGAGCCTTCCCCGACTCTCTTGTTTCAGCTCCAGAGCAGTCTTTGAGAAGCGACAGCTCCAGTGCCACATATGTGGAAACAAGGGGCTCCCCCAAGGTCCTTGGAAGAGGTTAATCTGAGTCCAGGTTGGCCCAAGTCCCAGGCAGCACATAGCAAGCAAATGTCTAGGTCATGTCCCAGCACGAAAGGCTGCTCTAAGCAGATGAGGAACACCCCTCAGAATGCTCTAGAACTGAGAACTCTAGAACCTGAGACAGTTATCCAGCTGATGTGCCTCTGTTAACCTCCCTCCAGAGTGGGTGAAATCGTTAAGACTGTCACCTTGTTAGCCTCTAGACCACCTACGTGACAAGCCTCCAGGTTCACCCGATAGAGTTTTAGACTCAGTTAAATTGAGCTGAGCAGTAGCACTGGTCTCTGCATCCTGGCTGTGGACATGATGGGGCAGCTGCCTCACGCCCTTGCTGTCTGTCTTTCCTGCTGTGATGGACTATGACCTCAAACTGCGAGCCATACTAAACCCTTCCTCCCTTAAGTTGCTCATACCAGGTGGGTTTGTATGGCAGCAAGACAGTTCATTCATACAGCAGGTGATGCTCTGAGGACTTTGGGCTGTCTGGGAGAGTGGACAGTTGGCCCCAGAAAGCAGTGGTATTGTGAACCTGTCAAATACCTGGCAAGACTAAGGAACTGTAGTGGAGCGTAGGCAGGAGTTCCCAGATGTCTTGGAAGAACTAGCAAGTTGGGGGTGGGGGGGCCCTAAGTCCTGTGTGTAGCTGGCATTTGCTACTTTACGAGTTCAGGGGTATATGGAAGGAGTATATCTCATTCTAGTTAATGGCTAAAATTAGCTGTGTCTTGGGAAGGCGCAGGTCAGAAGGCAACCAGAGTGAAGACATTGTTGGCCACCAGAAGCAGTTCCATGTCCTCCCCAACCACAGAGCACCAGATGCTCTTACCAGAGAGTGTGATACCCTCTCTCCACCCTCACAACCCCCTAATGCTAGATTAAAAGGACAGAGGGGGATGGGACAACAGCATCATTAGACTACTTCCTGTTGATGGAGGTGTGAGTTCCTTGGCGAGCAAGTTTTGTCTTCTCAGTCAGGATACCTAATTTCTTCCTCTTGTTGCTTCTTCTTTAATCATGACTACTTAACAAACCACACCCAACAACAACCAACCACGAGCCAGCAACCCAAACTACTTCTTGGGAACTTAGTATTTACACACCCTCTGAGAAGTCCCCAGAATTCTGAATGTTACACAACTGCAGAAATTATGTGCAGCTGGCAAAATCTCTCCCCTGCTAAAGCACGAGGCAATTCATAATCAGCTGCTGTGGATGAGTTGAAGCAGCCCCACATCCCAAATTTGGGATTAAAATGCAAACTCCTAAGGACAAGTTACTCCCCCCACCCTTGAGTTCCACATACACCCAAACCAAGGTCTCAGGTTGAGAGGTTAAAGACTTGAGGTTTACCTGTTGGTGACCAGACCCATGACCTCTGCGAAGGACAACCCCAGCAGTGTCCTCTCCATCTGATCCAGGAAGTACATCCCCTTCCAGTTAATGGCTAAAATCAGCTGTGTCTTGGGAAGGCGAGGACCTGGCCAGAGGGCAACCCAGAGTGAAGGCCATGCTGGCCACCAGAAACCACTCCCTGCCCTCCCCAACCACACAGCTCCAGATGCTTTTACCAGAGAGTGTGGTGACTTCAAATAGCCGGGAGAAGAGCAGGGGCCACAGAAGACGGGCAGCCTCCACTGTCTGCTCCCTCACTGCCAGTGGTGTGGCTTTCGACTGGGTATACGGGGCCTATAGGGAGTGGAAAAGCCCAGGCTCCATATGGAAGAGCGAAGGACAACCTCCAACGTTGGTCCCCTACCTTCTGCCTTGATTGACACGTGGTCTCTTGTTGCTCACTGTTGCATATGCCAAGATAGCTGGCTCCCTGCCCCCCATCTCTCCAGAAGTGCACACTGGGATTGCATAGGCCTGTGCCACCCCATCTGGTATTTGATGGGTTCTGGTGATCTGAACTCAGGGTGTCAGCCCTGCACAGCAAGCTCTTTATCCACCGAGCCATCTCTACAGCTCCCTCTTACTTGTAGCTCTTCCCTTTGCCTGGCTTGTTTTTCCCTTCCTAACATGTCCCACTGGGCTGTGTCTAAAATGTCACTTCTCACTTCTGCAACGTGTACTGACTTTACGCATGTAAACGGCCTCATCAGATATGAGGGTGATTTAGTCATCTGCACACGTGCCAAATACTTAGGACGTGTACACAGTGACCTAAGATTTCCCATGTGCCTGGTGAGGGGACATTGAGAGAGACTTGGAGGTGAGTGTGACGGGAAGAAATGATGCGCCTGTGCTAGGGCCACAGAACTGTCAGAATTTAGCAGTTCTCTGGTCCTGGAAGACAGGGCCAGCTGGGTGCTGCTAGGCAGAGCAGTTTGAGACCAAGAGGCCCACCTAAGGGGAGGAGGGCAGGTGACGGGAACCTGTGGTGATGTGTTGAACTAAAGGAAACACTTTGTCCCTTGAGTCAGGAATGTGCCCGTTAAAGCTTCCTGGTCCCTGGCATGAGGGACACCCATGGGTGGAGGGATCCATTCCTTTCATCTCCCCTTAAAGGAAAGCCTAGGGTCAGGGTGGGCCCAGAGTACCCAGCCTGTCACAGACTGACCTTGGCATGAGCAGTGGTGACAAGGCTAGCCCACTTCTCTGGAGACTTGGTCCGGTACAATTTGGAGGGAACACAGCTGGGCAACAGCTCCTGGACAGCATCACTGTTCACTGTGGCCCCGAGCTGGACATAGCAGTGCCGGGCCAACAGCTCTACCAGCTCCTCCTCCTGTGTGCCAGGGACAGCAGGAGCACGAGAGGGGTGAGTAACAGCCCCCGAGGACACCCCATGAGGTAG